>NW_011495032.1:18636578-18639538 GCF_000754665.1 Bison bison bison
TCTGGCTCTAGGTGAGTGATCACACCATCGTGATTATCTGGGTCGTGAAGATCTTTTTTGTACAGTTCTTCTGTGTATTCTTGCCATCTCTTCTTAATATCTTCTGCTTCTGTTAGGTCCATACCATTTCTGTCCTTTATTGAGCTCATCTTTGCATGAAATGTTCCTTTGGTATCTCTGATTTTCTTGAAGAGATCCCTAGTCTTTCCCATTCTGTTGTTTTCCTCTATTTCTTTGCATTGATTGCTGAAGAAGGCTTTCTTATCTCTTCTTGCTATTCTTTGGAACTCTGCACTCAGATGCTTATATCTTTCCTTTTCTCCTTTGCTTTTCACTTCTCTTCTTTTCACAGCTATTTGTAAGGCCTCCCCAGACAGCCATTTTGCTTTTTTGCATTTCTTTTCCATGGGGATGGTCTTGATCCCTGTCTCCTGTACAATGTCACGAACCTTATTCCACATAGTTCATCAGGCACTCTATCTATCAGATCTAGGCCCTTAAATCTATTTCTCAATTCCACTGTATAATCATAAGGGATTTGATTTAGGTCATATCTGAATGGTCTAGTGGTTTTCCCTACTTTCTTCAATTTAAGTCTGAATTTGGCAATAAGGAATTCATGGTCTGAGCCACAGTTGACAGGTATAGTATGTCATCACAGATAAACTCTGGTTAGAAATTTAAGTGGCTCAATTCAACATCTATAAGAATGTAGCAGCAGAGAATAAGTTAAATTAACATGAGGGCCTCTGAACGAGCACATAAAAATACAAGCCAAGAACCCTGGATAATAATCAGGTGGCAAAATAGATGGTGGAAATGGAAAACTGACCATTCAGGGTGATATCTTGTTTGGAAGAAAAGCTATCACAAACCTAGACGGCGTATTAAAAAGTAGACATTACTTTCCTGACAAAGGTCCGTATAGTCAAAGCTATGGCTTTTCCAGTAGTCATGTATGGATGTGAGAGTCAGACCATAAAGAAGGCTGAACACCGAAGAATTGATGCTTTTGAACCGTGGTGTTGGGGAAGACTCTTGAGAGTCTCTTGTACAGCAAGGAGATCAAACCAGTCAATCCTAAAGGAAATCAACCCTGAATATTCATTGGAAGGACTGATGCTGAAGCTGAAGTTCCAATGTTTTGGCCACCTAATGTGAAGAGCCAACTCCTTAGAAAAGCCCCTGATGCTGGGAAAGATTGAAGGCAAGAGGAGAAGGGAGACAAGAGAGGACAAGATGGTTGAATGGCATCACCAGCTCAATGGACATGAGTTTGAGCAAGCTCTAGGAGATGGTGAAGGACAGGGAAACTGGTGTGCTGCAGTCCATGGGGTCACAAAGAGTCAGATGTGACTGAGTGACTGAACAACAATTTGGTGAAAGTATGTACCACCACCAGAGCAGTTTTGACTTTGATTATCAGTAGGGAAAAGATCTCTTTAAAATTTCAAATTAAAACATGTATAATATCATATAAGAAATGAATCGCCAGTCCAGGTTCGATGCAGGATACAGGAAGCTTGGGGCTGGTGCACTGGGATGACCCAGAGGGATAGTATGGGAAGGGACGTGGGAGGGGGGTTCAGGATGGGGAACACGTGTACACCCATGGTGGATGCATGTTGATGTATGGCAAAACCAATTCAATATTGTAAAGTAAAATAAATTAATTAATTAATTTAAAAAAAAGAAAAATTAACATTAAAAATAAATTTTAAACCTCCCCCCCCCAAAAAAAAGAAAAGTTCAAATTAATTCAACTCCAGGGCCTGTATGTCCTTACAGCAACGTAGAATTTTGTCTTTGAGACTGGCATGGGCATTACAATCGAACATGTGGCCCCAGTAATGTCAGGAGAATTGGAATTTTCTACATTTTATCATGAGGAGTACTAGAAAATCTAAAAGGGTGGATGAATAATTGACAACTACTCAGGTTCAAGACTGGACAGAGGGGCTGTAGCTACTTACTATGGGCTCTTGGTATCCAAAACCTTTGATGTTAGAGCAAAAAAATAAAAAAACCAAGATTGTTTTAAAGCCTTTTGCCTCACTTGGGTTTCCTAGTAGCAGACTCTGACATGAAGATTTATGTGAAGTGATTTGTCAGGGTCCAGCCCCGGCTGATCCAGGGTATTCGAAGAGGGGACGGCATCGGCGACTTATTTAAATATTAATTAGAGATATAAAGAGTAATAGAATGAGGATAGCTCAGCAGGAAAATTCAGTGGAGAAAAGAGGCTGAGTAGCTTGGTTTATGCGGGAAACCAATAAAACCTCAAGACAAGAAGCTTGCACCACTTACGTAGGCTGCAGGCGTCCTTCCATTCTCCTGAAGGAGAGGAGACACTGAGGCCTCCCTGGTCGGATCTTAGAAGCCCAGGCAAAGTTAGTAAGCATGGCGGGTTCCGCGCTCCAGATGGAGACTCAGCCAGAATTTGAGAGAGAGAGAGACATGGGGAGACCAGTCTTTCGAGGAACTGATCCCAATTCTTTATTTTCCAGAGTCTGTTTTTATACACTGAGATGTTATACAAAAGTCACACGGGGTCAGCAGTCCTGACTTTTATTAAAGTCAGGTGCTTCATACAAATGTATACAGAGGTCTTAGGAGTGTTACATCATCTTCTGGCCAGGGGGGCCTGCTGACAATTTATGACCCTCTCCTTGTGACAGTGGTTAGTCAACACTTATTTCTCCAGGGGTGATTATTCTTAAAACAGACGCCACCCAAATAAAGTTACATTCCTATAGGGTGAGGGTGTAGTGGGTTTTAGTTAAGGAAAGAATTTACTTAGCCTAAGGTCTAACGTGATTTATATCAAAGGTTAATACTTATTTCTTCTATATATTCATTAATGTGTATAAGGGCAGGGGATGTGGAGTCTTAGCAACAAACATTGGCTCAACAAATGAAAAACCCTTCACCAATACAATTTCTAATCAGCCCACTATATT
>NW_011495032.1:18639638-18659247 GCF_000754665.1 Bison bison bison
TGGTGGGGGACAACCCCCAGTAAAGTCAGAGGTGTAGGTGAGAGCACAAAGTAGTAAAGTAGGCAGGCTCTGGTTATGGGGGTAGATGCTCAAGGATTTCTAGGGGGACTCCTGAGGCTCAATCCCGCCTTTGCGTATGTCGAGCCTCCTTCCTCATGACCTTTGCCATGGGCGGAGAACCTCCTGCCGGCTCCCCGCAGTGATTTATTAAGGAAGAGATATTAAGAGAGTCAGTATAAGGATGGGGAAGAAGCCAATAAAAGGTGGTGGATTGGCCAAAGTTCTGCACAGGTAGTTTCAGTTTGATCCTATAGTGGGTGTAAGTTATTCCATGGATTTGTGTCAACCAGAAGGAAGGGAGACAGACCTTCAGGCTCTCACATCTGTCTTTCATTAAGGCCCATCTCAAAGGGAAGTAAATTCCCAGGCAATTTTAGCTATCCAGTTCAGTTCAGTTGCTCAGTCGTGTCCGACTCTTTGCGACCCCATGAATTGCAGCACGCCAGGCCTCCCTGTCCATCAACAACTCCCGGAGTTCACCCAGAGTCACATCCATCAAGTCAGTGATGACATCCAGCCATCTCATCCTCTGTCGTCCCCTTCTCCTCCTGCCCCCAATCCCTCCCAGCATCAGAGTCTTTTCCAATGAGTCAACTCTTCGCATGAGGTGGCCAAAGTACTGGAGTTTCAGCTTTAGCATCATTCCTTCCAAAGAAATCCCAGGGCTGATCTCCTTCAGAATGGACTGGTTGGATCTCCTTGCAGTCCAAGGGACTCTCAAGAGTCTTATCCAATACCACAGTTCCAAAGCTTCAATTCTTCAGTGCTCAGCCTTCTTCACAGTCCAACTCTCACATCCATACATGACCACTGGAAAAACCATTGCCTTGACTAGACAGACCTTTGTTGGCAAAGTAATGTCTCTGCTTTTTAATACGTTATCTAGGTTGGTCATAACTTTCCTTCCAAGGAGTAAGCGTCTTTTAATTTCATGGCTGCAGTCACTATCTGCAGTGATTTTTGAACCCCAAAAAATGAAGTCTGACACTGTTTCCACTGTTTCCCCATCTATTTCCCATGAAGTGATGGGACCGGATGCTGGGCAAAGTGGGTTCTAAGAACCCAAGGGAAGTCAGCCAAAGTAAACCACAGGCACTGGTTGTTTGATGTGAAAGCACAGGAAGCCAGGTGGGGATCTGGGTAGAGAACTGAAGTTGCTACTATTACCCTTGTGTTTAGAATCAAATGGGAAACTTTTGATGAGCATAAATTGCCAGCTGCCCTGACCCAGGAGAAAGAGATAAATGATTACAGTGTAGGATGTGGAGAATAAATTCAAAGGAAGGAACAGTGACAGTAGAGACTAGATAAGTAAAAGCCTAGGTTGCTACAGTAAAACAAGGAAGAGATAAAATTGCCTTCAAGTCTTCTTAGATGGGATGGGATGATGTGTCTACTTGAATCAGAGGTGGGGACAGTGGATGTGAGTTCATGGAAGAAGCTATGAGCTTAGATCTTTTGTCTAGCTGAAGTGTTGCTTTGCTTCTGTCAGTAAATTTCAAGGTCTCAGTTCTGGTCTCAATGCTTTTCAGAAGCATTTGTGTGGGTGGTCCAACTGGTAGCCCTCATTCTAGTGAAAGCAGGTGACTAGGGAGTGAGCACAAGATGCTGTGTTTTGGAAGGAGTCATTGGAGAGGGCTGGATTTGGAGGGGTGCCCCAGAATGCTGACTTTAAGCATGGCACTGGAGCCAGTTCAGACACTCAGGGTATGGTGGGGACTAACAGAGAAGTGTAGGAAGCTCTGCAGCTACTTCTTCCATTAGTCCAAGTTGACGTAGAAGAGTAGAAAGAGGGTTCAATGAAGATTCGGGTGATGACAAGTCTCATTTCCGCTCTGTCATTAACCATCTGTGTGGTTATGAGCAATTTTCTTAATCATTATAAGCCTCAGGCTCTAAAACTGTCAAGCAAACAAGTCTAAGACTAGGTAAATAGTGTCATATTAAATGTTAATTATTTGAACTACAAGATGTCAATGCTATCAGTTCAGTTCGGTTGCTCAGTCATATCCAACTCTTTGTGACCCCATGGACTGCGGCACACCAGGCCTCCCTGTCCATCACCAACTCCCAGAGCTTACTCAAACTCACATTCATTGCGTCGATGATGCCATCCAACCATCTCATCCTCTGTCATCCCCTTCTCCTCTGGTCTTCAATCTTTCCCAGCATTAGGGTCTTTTCCAATGAGTTGGTTCTTCTCACCAGGTGGCCAAAGTATTGAAGTTTCAGCTTCAGCATCAGTCCCTCCAATGAACACCCAGGACTGATCTCCTTTAGAATGGACTGGTTGGATCTCCTTGCAGTCCAAGGGACTCTCAAGAGTCTTCTCCAACACCACAGTTCGAAAGCATCAATTCTTCAGTGCTCAGCTTTCTTTATGGTCCAACTCTCACATCCATACATGACTACTGGAAAAACCATAGCTTTGACTAGACGAACCTTTGTTGGTAAAGTAATGTCTCTGCTTTTTAATATGCTGTCTAGGTTGGGCATAGCTTTTCTTCCAAGGAGCAAGCATCTTTTAATTTTGTGGCTGCACTCACCATCTGCACTGATTTTGGGGCCCCCCAAAATAAAGTCTGTCACTGTTTCCATTGTTTCCCCATCTATTTGCCATAAAGTGATGGGAACAGATGCCATGATCTTAGTTTTCTGAATGTTGAGTTTTAAGCAAATTTCTTCACTCTCCTCTTTCACTTTCATGTAGAGGCTATAATCGTAGATAGTTGTTCAGACACAAATGAAGACAGAAAGCTAAGAAGAATATGAAACTCATGTGCCAGGACAAGGGCTTCAAGAACCCAGAAGCCTGAAGACAGAAGCATGATCAATATGAGGAATTTAAACCAGTTTGCTTAAAAGCAAGCAAACAAACCAAAATAGTGGCCTCCAAGAATCAACCCTACTTAAGAGAAACCTTGAAATCAAGTGAATCTCAACTGAGACCATGAACAAAACAAATGCTTTGTAAAGTGACAAAGCCCCACTTTAGAAGTGGGTTTTCATTTTTCTCTCCTCCCTTGACACCAGAAGCTATTGCCAAATGCTTCGAATTTCTCTTTATTCTCATTGCCTTCTTCTGCTTTGGAAGGGCCATGTCCTGGGTTGTATTCCTAAAGAGAGCTGAAGAATATGCTGGGTCTCATTGAGAAAGAAACTGAAAAGTGGAAGAAAAAAGCTGGGAGAAGAAGTAGGGTTAGGAGTGGGGTCAAGGATAAGACTGAGGCAGAATTCATCAGAGGGGTAGGAATTTGAAGCAGGGAACTTGGTATTTATTTTCTTAGGAAAGATGCCCCTGATCAATTGTTTTTAGGCAGGCTCATCTTTTCCTAAACTAAAACTGAAGGTTTAAGATGCTTTAGCTTCTGAAATCATTTGAAAATGATTTATTATTGAGACTCATTGAGAGTAGTTGATTAAAAACATCAAAAAAAATCCTGATACCTTTATACTTGTTTATAAGAACTAAAATTTTATTACTAGGGCCTACCATTTCACATGATGTGCTAAAGTAGATCTTTTTGTTTCTAAAACAATTATAAGAGTATTTAATACAGTATTTTTTTGTCACCAAGCTAACTTACTGAATAATTAAAATACACAACTAAAAATCACTTGCGAACATTTTTCTCCCTCATACTTAGCAAGAAATCCAAACAACAACAACAAAAAATCCAAGATTAATGTTGGGTGTACCAGAAGGATCAAGAGGAGACCCTAGAGGTGGACAAGTATTCCCTACCTGTCGATAGTTAGATGTGAAGGCTCCAAGGTAAGCCACGACCCCTGAAGAAACAAGGATGTCCCCCGTCAGGTTGATGTACAGCTGCCCCAGCTCCAGAGCTGTCTGGCTCCATCGTGTTTTCTCACCCCCAAGGCCTCCGATCAATTGTTCAGCTCGTTCTAGCTTTTTGCTGCACAGGTCAACCTCAAAAATAGAAGTAAACTTTTATCAACACCTACAAGTAGAGTAAGTTAAAAATTCTGCCAGATTTTAACCCCAGGGATAAATTTTTAAATTACAAAGTTACACCTCGAGTTTTCCTTTTTTAGCTCTCTGTGGAAGAAAAATGTGCAGTAGTTCACTGTGAAGACTGGAGAGTCCATGATCTTTTAGACTTTTTTCATAGTAAAGAGAGTGTTTTAATCTAATTTGTGAAACTCATAACAGGTATTTATCATATAACACAAACAACTGCTCTATTTAAGGAAATGAGCTACGGTTATGAGACACTGAAAGTTTTACCCTCCATTTTAATAATCAAAGTGCATTTTATTTTAAATATTCTATGAACGTTTCCCCCTAATTTAACTTACAGTTGATTTAATGATAATTTTAAAGGTTAAATGTTTAAAGGTTTTAATAATTTATGCTTACTTACAAAGCACAGTTTCCAAGCTGCTAAATTGTGTCAGCCTACTCAGACACTTGCAATTAACCTTAAATTAGGACATCAGTCAATAGCTGAGAGCCTACTTTGTGCATAAGGCTGTCAACCAAGTTTGATTATACATAATTAAGCAATGTTATTTTCAAAAAAAGAGGAAGGATAATTACAAATGTGGAAAACTTGGGCAAAAGTCATTTTAAACCATGCAATAGCAATGTTCCAGTGGAATATCTGAATTATTTTGATTAATTATAAGTGACTTATCATTATTTTTAGAGGATGACAAGATTAAGTAAAGGTTATCTTAAAGTTCAAAATAAAATAATTTACATGAAAAGAAGTAAATTATTGATAAAAATAGAGACATTTAGATTATTTTAGAATGAGAATTTGGCTTGTACTTTTTCCTATGCTATTAATATTTATATTAATAATAACAAATGCCTTTAGTGTTAAACATATAGAATACCATAAGAGTTTATATAAAGATGGGTTTAAAAAAAGCAGAAGGTATGTAATTGGTAAGATTTTTGATACTTCTTTAAAAACCTTTCCTGTTAATTTTCCCTCTTTTTATTACCTTTTGCATCCTGGTTTCTTTCTTCACACATTCTTCTCTCAACTAAAATGTTAAATCAGGTCTTGGACCATAATAAAGTTGTCATCAGAAACTATGCAAAAAATTTTAACCAAAATTTCTCTTCCAAAAGCAAGCTTTTAGTACACATATTCATTTTACATTACCATAATTTTATAACATTTTATTATGAAAAACAAATAATTTCAAACATACAGCACAGTTGAAAAATGTTTACAGTGAGCAACCACATATCTATCTGTTAGTTATATTATTTAAACAAAAATTGATCACTTGAAGACCATGTCAAATAATAGGACACATTTTTAAGATTAGCACAATATCACAGATTGTACAAATACAGAATTTGTGCACATATTGTACAGAAAGAAGCAGCCTAGTAGGATGGGAAAGAGAAAAGTATTAGAGTCAGATTGCCTGGACTTGGATCTAAACTTAGAAACTGGGTTGACCATGAGCAAGTTGCTTAACTTTTCTGTGCTTTAGTTTCTAGAAAATAATCTAAAAAGATTACCTCCCTCAGAAAGCTTTTGTGAGAATCAGTGACATAATATACATTGCTCTCAGAACAACAGTGCCTTGCACATGATAAGCACTCAATAAATGTTGACTGTATATCAAGATACTTGGACTTTTCTGGGGAACATAATCAGATCCTAGCAATTACTTTTTACAAAAGGTATCACTAAGTTGGAGTAATGATTTTAGTCTTAAAAACATTTCCAGTGGACACAGTATGGTTCTGGGTGTTGAGTTCTAATCTCAGCTCTGCCATTAACTTTCACATAACTGTTACTTAACAGTTTGGTTTTCCATTTTCTCACTCATAATGAAGAATGATTTAAATAATTTAGCTCAATATTCTAGTAATCTATAGTAGAGATGGTTGGCGATTTTTTTTCTTTTTGTGGATAAAGAGCCAGAAGATAAATATTATAGGCTTTGTGGACTAAGAGGCAAAACTGAGGATATTATATAGAAACTTGTATAATCATTTAATATGTAATCATTTAAAAATGTCAAAGTCATTATTAGCTTGTGGGCCATACAAAGGTGGGTTTATCCTGTGGTCCACTGTTTGCCAACTCCTGACCAGGAAGAAAACAGTATTGCTGTTTTTGTAGCTGCGTGAACATTATTCTTATTAGGGTAACTGAAGATTTGCCTATGTCTGTCTGTATTATACTATACCTGGTTTTCTAAGTCAGCTTTCTTTTGTTTATTTAGTTCGAGTGTGTCCTGAAGCCTGGCCAGCTTGTCCTGAACGTCCCGAAGTGCTGCCTGCTTCTTTTTGAGACCATCCATAGCAATTTTAAGCTCCCCTTCAGCTGCAGCCAGTTTTATCTTTTTGGGAGCTACAATTTTTGCCACTCTGCCAAAAGTAAAATTGGAAAATTAAATACATGTTTAATATTCTAGTGTACTTTCCATCACTGAATTTACTTTTTAATTTTTTTAAATTATGAAAGAATGATAACACATTTACAGGAGACTTGGAAAATACAGAACAAGATTATGTATAGCTCTACTATATATTACAATTATTTTAAGTAAATACATTAAGATTTTTAGGTAGAGTTTCAATATCAAAATCCCCAAATTAGTACAACATACAGAAAGGTAGAAAGATATAGTAGACCTGAAGAGCACTGTGAACCAATTCAACATAATTAAGATTTATACAATTTTCACACAATAGTAGAATACATGAATTACTTTTCTAAAATCCTTATTGTAACTCAAAACACATCTTCACATAAAACCTATACTGATTTCTATATCTTACATTTAACAAAGTTAATACCAGCAATAAAATGATTCTCAAAATAGATATCAAATATATATAATATTTTCAAATAAGTGATTGCATATGTGTGTTAGTCGCTCAGTCACGTCTGACTCTTTGCGACCCCATGGACTATGGCCCACCAGGCTCTTCTGTCCCATGGAATTCTCCAGGCAGGGTATCTTCCCGACCCAGAGATCGAACCCGGGTCTCCTGCATTGCAGGTAGATTCTTTACTGTTTGAGTCACCAGGAAAACCCCTAAATAAGTGATTTTTTTTAAACCATTGATAAATATTAAATTGTTGCCAGTGTCAATTTTGGTGATTTTGGAAAAGGAGAATAAGCACATACATGTTAAATATTACAGTGTTTATGTAAACCAGTCTAACTCATTAAGGCTTAATAACAATGAAGAAAGGAAGGGTATTTTATGTCATTTTGTTCTTTCATTTTAATTTTTATTATTTTGTAGATTAATCTTATTATTTTATTTTCATCTCAAAATAGTTAAAATGATATTGTATACACCCACTTCTTCAGTTCCCCAACTCTTTTGTTTTTTCTCTTCTAGGCTTATTATATACATATAACAATTATGCTCCTGTCTTTATATTTTACTTTTTTTCAAATATCAGAATATACCCTTAACTAAAACCAGATATCTTATAAATATGTATGTCAGTAATAAAAGGGACTATGTAGGGGAAATTACAGATCTAAATTCTCTTCTAGAAAATGGAATCAGCGGTGTTACCATTCTAAGTAAATGTATGTGGGCATGTGTGCTCAGTTGCTCAACTGTGTCTGACTCGTTGCAACCCTTTGGACTATAGCCCACCAGGCTCCTCTGTCCATGGGATTTTTCAGGCAAGAATACTGGAGTGAATTGCCATTTCCTCTTCCAGGGGATCTTCTTAACCCAAGGATCTAACCTGTGTCTCCCGCATCTCCTGCATTGCAGGCAGATTCTTTACAGCTGAGCCATCAGGGAAATCCAAATAAATGATAAAACATTAAATTAAAATTTATCATTAACAGAATACATCATTGTCCAAAACATATATAGCATGTAATATAGATGTACACATCTCACAAATAGAATTGTGAGATTTAAAGATATCCTGTAATAGTTGCTTTTCAAAGGAATAACCAACAGTTTTTACTGTTTTGTATATGATATAAATGTTTCTCATATAATCATCCATATAGGCTGTTTGTTTCATCAAAGACTGTACGTTAGGTGTTGTTTTCAAAATGTGGTCCAAGACATGTCCCCTCCACCTCGGGACTCCAATGAGGCTCTCCCTGTCAACTAAACATCTGTGTGAGGCTGTATTTTCTTCATATACTTTAGTCAAAACAACAGCCCACCACAGATTGAATGAAGAAGCAGATCTGAGAATCCAGCTGTCTTCTCTTAAAGAACATAGTAAAGAGATTTGCAAAAGTATAAAATGCCACCACTTTTCTTCCAAAACTTTTTGAAAATGTGGACTTTAAAAAAGAAGTATTTATGTAAAGTATTTGTTGCTTTTTAGAAATGAATCAGTAAATAATTTTTTTAAAATTCTCACTTTTAATTTCTAATATATTGATAAAAAGGTTGGGGGTCTATAATCATTTTTTAGAGTGTAAAAGGTTGAGATGGTTAGATGTCATCACCACCAAATCAATGGACATGAGTTTGAGCAAACCCTGGGAGATAATGAAAGACAGGGAAGCCTGGTGCTCCTCAGTCCATGGAGTCGCAAAGAGTCAGACATGACTTAGCCACTGAACAAAAACAACAAAATGTTGCTGAGTCCAAAAAGTGTAAATATCATTGTGTTATACTATGTAGTTGGTATAATCTTGCCTCCAGTAAACATGTCAGAGCAGACATTAGACCTGACTTTCTGAGGAGTCTCTCACCTATGTAGTTCATAGGTTTTATATTACCTGAAGAACCAACCTGAAAAAAAAAGTTTGTTTTCTTTTTTCTCACTACTTACTTATCATATGAATCCATTGCTATGACCCATTTGCACAGACCTTCGGCTGCTGTGGAAGCATTTCTTATCTTTTCTGGAACAAAATCTGGATTTGGAATATAATTTTTTCTTATGATGTTCATGTAAGCTGGAGGAATATTGTCCTTGTCATATTCATGAAGTGACTGCAGAAATCGAATGTCACCCAGAAGTCTTTTGGCAGGACCCCAGAAATCCTCAATCTTTTTCCCTGTACCTGTTGGGTCAGGGATTTTGTCGGCTTTGATGCCTTTCAAGATGCATATAGCTTCCATAACAAGCTTGACACCAGCGGGAGGACTCTTCATGGATTTTACCACTGTAATGTCCTTGAAATAACAACATGCAAGAATTGTTTACATTGACTTGTGTGGTTCCTATTTTCAAACTAAGCCATAAGATAGAAACTCGCTACTCACTGACAGTGAAGTGTCAGAAACTGCTGACAGTGATAGAATTGTATCATGAAGTGCTGAGAAGTTTATCTCAAAGGCAAAGTTAAAAATAAAAAAGAGTAATGGGAAAATACCCTGAGATCACTCACGACATGAAATCCACTTCAAGAACACATGAAAGAGCTTTTTATTGACTGTCCCAAAGTAAGAGCTTTGCTGCTTCTTAAAAACTATACAAGTTACAGATGCAAACAGAGAAATATAGAGAAACTGTACATATGTCTCCTGTAAAACCAATCACATATAGTTAACTCCTGTAAACATCTTACTTTATATTTCTCTACATCTTTTTCATGTGTATATGCTATAAACCAGTGTATCTGCCCTATTTTAACCGGTGGAATCATAGTATATCTAATATACATGCTGTTTTAAACTGTTCTATTTTAATAATATGTAATAAACATACTCTTGTGCTAGTAAACATTTACATCATTTTTAATGCTGCATAGCTTTCTGATGTATAGATATGAACCATAATTCTAACACTCCATGCCTTTTTCTTTTTTACTATTACAATTAAAATCTTAATTTTTTTTTAAAGCTTTTGACAAATATTGACAAACTGACCTGCAGAAAATATATAAGGGTGCCTGTTTTATTACATATACCCTTAACATGGGTAAGCATTCTATCAGGCAAAAGAAATTTTATTTTGATTTGTATTTCTTTGGGGGCTTCCCTGGTAGCTCAGCTGGTAAAGAATCCACCTGCAATTCAGGATACCCTGGTTCAATTCCTGGGTTGGGAAGATCCGATGGAGAAGGGACATGCTACCTACTCCAGTATTCCTTAGGCTTCCCTGGTGGTTCAACTGGTAAAGAAACCACCAGTGGTGTTACTGGAGTGGCTACCCACTCCAGTATTCTGTCCTGGAGAATTCCATGAACTGTATAGACTTTAAATACAAGTGAGATATGATGTATTTTCATACCCTTATTAACTATTTGTGTTTCCTCCTTTTTGAATTGGTACTTCTTTATATTATTTACTATATTATGTTAGAGCTACTTTTTTCCCTTAGTGATTTGTAAGAGCTTTACACACAGAAGTATATTAATATTTTATTTGCCATGCAGTTGAAAGATTTTTTCCCTTAGTGTTTCTAAACTTCTATCCGTGGTGTTTATATGAAATAAAATGTGTTGATTTTTAGGTACTAAAATTCATTACTTTTTTTAGGTACAAAAATGTACCATTACATTTTTAGGTACAAAAATTATCTTATTTTTGAAAAATACAAGAGAGTATCCAGAGCACATATATTACAAACAATATTGCTTAGTGTTTTCTTCTCTGATTTCTCTTACACCAAAGAAATCTTCAGTCCTAGTTTATATTCCACAATTATTAACATCTGACCTACATTTGATACTATTTTATAATATAATATAACTATTTATATTTAAATTTCTATCTGAAACCTATTTTGGAGGAAGGTGTGAAGAAAGGATCTAACACATCCTCTCCCGTGTGTGCATGTGAAAGTCATTCAGTCGTGTCCAACTCTTTACCACCCCATGGACTATAAAGTCCATGGAATTCTCCAGGCCAGAATACTGGAGTGGGTAGGCTTTCCCTTCTCCAGGGAATCTTCCCAACCCAAGGATTGAACCCAGGTCTCCTGAATTGCAGGTGGATTCTTTACCAGCTGAGCCACAAGGGATGTCCCATCTTCTAGTAATTTACGCAAAAGTTTAGCTGAGATTGCCAACGCTATTTTTCAAAATTCATCTTAATCTTTCTTAAATGAAATGTTCCCTTTCATGTTTTAATTTTTACTACTGTCAAAGCTATATTATAAAACAAAACATTTTGTTTTATTTTATAACATTATAAATTTTATACTAACAATTATTATAAATTATTAAAAATCATACATAACTTGTCATATGTATCACACACACAAAAAACCCACTGACAAACACTGACACCCCACCTTACCATATATACTGTAAGGCATATCTAGCTACAAGTTTCTAAATATGAAAAAGTGTACATAAAATAAAAGTGTATATTCATGCCCCTGTCAATTAAAGTTGCTCTGCAAAGTTCCTGAAATAATGATTGTTGTATGGTTGTTTAGAACATTTGGAAACTTTCTTTTCAAAACTGTCTTAGTCTTGCATGTCCATTTCTTTTTCCAGGTCAATTAGGGAATCTTTTGGCCAATTTGAAAATGATTTTAATCACATTCAACGTGGAGACTTTGGAAAGATAGACCAAACTGCAGCACACAATGGTAAGCACTTCCTTAAGTTATGCTAACAGGTCTCCCAGCAAGCCCACAGCTGTGCTCTTACCTGTGCAGTGAGGGTGTCAAGGGCTGTCAGTGCTGACTCTAATACGGGCAAAGCCCCCGCCAGGTCAGCATCACATTCATCTTTAATGGCTTTGGCAGCCATAGCTTGTTCGTTTGCTATTGTTTCATCAGCTTTCACGATTTTTTCAGTTTTGGAAACTTCTACCGATTCCCTCTCAATGATCAACATCATTTCATCAACCTCTTTGCTAGCAACTTTTAACTGAGGATGTAGAGCCTCTAACTCGAATTGCATTGTGGCTACTTGAGATGCAGCAGAATCCAGTTTATCCAAACCCACTTCATACCTCTTTTTCATTTTCATGACTTCACTGAAAGCAAAGAGATAAAACAAGGCTAGCTGTCAGGCTCTAGGCTTCTTCTTCAAGGAAAAAAATAAGTATTCTTTAGCTTTTCAGATTTTTTTCAAGGCATAACTAAAGAAGTGGACCTACTGTATAGCACAGGGAACTATAATCAATATCTTGTAATAAACTATAATGGAAAAGAATCTGAAAAATCACACACACACACACACATATATATAACTTAATCCCTTTGCTTAACCCCTGAAACTGACACAACATTGTAAATCAAGCATACTTCAACTTTAAAAAAGTGGTTTGAAAGATTTTTGCATAAATCAACAGTTGGTAAAAAATATGAACTCTAGAATTTTAGATTGTGTACAATTAAAAGCAGACAGTATGTCTTGGGGTTTTGTGTACTGCCAGTATTATCACAGTATCCAGGCATATAACAAATTCAAAAGAAAAATATACTAAGTATAAAGCAAGGAACCTCCTCCATCAAGATGAATGATGTGCCTCTGTAATTAGTCATCTTGGGAAGTTTATTCCAACAACAATATTTTCCTTAAGATCTTTTTATAATCAATTATTTTAAATAAACTTCAGTACCCAAAATATATTGTTTGAACATTGCCAAATGTGGCACATAATTTTAATATGTGTTAAGTATCTTGAAATAGGAATTTTTCATTTAAAATACAAGTGGCCAAAGAATAAAGTTCAACTCTTTTTTGGTACAAAATTCTTATAAAGTAATAATAATTGATTTCAAAATAATATAATATTTTAATATACTTTAAATTTTTGATTTGCATTCATATATGTTACAGAGATAATTACACATCATGAGTAGAAAAAATGCTTCTTTATAATTTGTTTCATTTTAAATATCTGAGATGCCATAATGTCTCAAAGTAAAAAGTGACGCATTTTAGAAATTCTCTTCAAAAAGTAGGTTGGCATTGGTAACTAACCAACCCGATAATTGTCTAAAGATGGAAGCATACTCTTCAACTGAGTGATTAACTGGTTTGAGCCAGAAAACTGAAAAGGCTGTCACTGAAAAAAAAAGAAAACATTGCAAGTTGGGACCTGTTACACTTCTGTGATAAGTTGATTCCTCTGAGCAAAATATGTTACAGCAATGTGAACTGAGGAGACTCGAGAGAGGATACCATATAATCTGTGAGTTTGGTTTCAGTGGAACCCTTGTGGAGCAAGCACAGGAAAGGTCTGGCCCCCGGCCACCATGAAGCAGTTTCAGTGTGGTGGCTCAACCCACGGGACCCCTTGTTGGCTAAAACACTGGTTTCCTGGGAGGGAATCTGAGCGCTTGCTTCTAGGTTACAATACTGCTGCTGCTGCTGCTAAGTCACTTCAGTAGTGTCTGACTCTGTGTGACCCCATAGAAGGCAGCCCACCAGGCTCCCCCATCCCTGGGATTCTCCAGGCAAGAACACTGGAGTGGGTTCCCATTTCCTTCTCCAATGCATGAAAGTGAAAAGTGAAAGTGAAGTCTCTCAGTCATTTCTGACTCTTCGCGACCCCATGGACTGCAGCCCACCAGGCTCCTCCATCCATGGGACTTTCCAGGCAAGAGTACTGGAGTGGGCTGCCATTGCCTTCTCCGAAGGTCACAATACTACTTGGCTATAAAGATATCTGAAGACTTCAGCTATTAAGGGAAGAGTAACTACAGGGTTACTGTAATTGGAAAAGGTCAGTTTTCACTCCAATCCCAAAGAAAGGCAATGCCAAAGAATGCTCAAACTATCGCACAATTGCGCTCATCTCACATGCTAGTAAAGTAATGCTCAACATTCTCCAAGCCAGGCTTCAGCAATACATGAACCGTGAACTTACAGATGTTCAAGCTGGATTTAGAAAAGGTAGAGGAACTAGAGATCAAATTGCCAACATCTGCTGGATGATCGAAAAAGCAAGTGAGTTCCAGAAAAATATCTACTTCTGCTTTATTGATTATGCCACCCCTTTGACTGTGTGGATCACAAGAAACTGTGGAAAATTCTGAAAGAGATGGGAATACCAGACCATCTGACCTGCCTCTTGGGAAATCTGTATGCAGGTCAGGAAGCAACAATTAGAACTGGACATGTAACAACAGACTGGTTCCAAATTGGGAAAGGATTGCGTCAAGGCTGTATATTGTCACCCTGCTTATTTAACTTCTATGCAGAATACATCATGAGAAATGCTGGGCTGGATGAAGCACAAGCTGAAATCAAGATTGCCAGCAGAAGTATCAATAATCTCAAACATGCAGATAACACCACTCTTATGGCAGAAAGCAAAGAACTAAAGAGCCTCTTAATGAAAGTGAAAAGGAGAGTGAAAAAGTTGGTTTAAAACTCAACATTCAGAAAACTAAGATCATGGCATCTGGTCCCATCACTTCATGGCAAATAGATGGGGAAACAATGGAAACAATGACAGACTTTTTTTGGGGGGGCTCCAAAATCACTGCAGATGGTGATTGTAGCCATGAAATTAAAAGATCCTTGCTCCTTGGAAGAAAAGCTATGACCAACCTAGACAGCATATTAAAAAGCAGAGACATTACTTTTCCAACAAAGGTCCGTCTAGTCAAGGCTATGGTTTTTCCAGTAGTCATGTATGGATGTGAGAGTTGGACTATAAAGAAAGCTGAGAGCCGAGAATTGATGCTTTTGAACTGTGGTTTTGGAGAAGACTCTTGAGAGGCTCTTGGACAGCCAGGAGATCCAACCAGTCCATCCTAAAGGAGATCAGTCCTGAATATTCATTGGAAGGACTGAAGGTGAAACTCTAATACTTTTGCCACCTGATGCACAGATCGGACTCATTGGAAAAGACCCTGATGCTGGGAAAGATTGAAGGCAGGAGGAGAGGGGATGACAGAGGATGAGATGGTTGGATGGCATGACCAGATCAATGGACATGAGTTTGAATAAACTCTGGGAGTTGGTGATGGACAGGGAGGCCTGGCACGCTGCAGTCCATGGGTTGTAAAGAGTTGGACACGACTGAGTGACTTAACTGAACTATATGGTGGGGAACTCTAGTAGAGGCAAAGGAGAACATTTTTAAGAAGAGGAAATTTGCAATGTCATCAAGAATATATAAAAATGCCTAGAAAAGTATTATTTTCAACTTTTCTCTGTTTGTATCTCATTTTTACAATCTTTCTTCCAGTTAGGGTGGCCTGAAATACTGTGAGCATATAGTCAAAGAGAGATATAAGTGATACCTCCCAATTAATCAGACTCTCCAAGAGGTTTTGATCCTCCTGGATAGGAAAATACTGGGGGAGAAAAGCAAGATTCCATTAGGTTAAAATCCTAAGATCTAAATGGAAAGATAATATCTTGACAGTCAAAGAAATAATAAAATTCAGTCAAGTTATGTAGTAGCCTTGGGTGGAACTTGCAGATTTCACTAGGAGATGGAAAGAATGCTATTGGTATGATTCAATATGGGGTGTGGACCATGATGCATAGGAAGCTATGACACCTCTGCTGTAGAAGGCATTACCAAAGTCACTGTAAATATTGCTGAGAAGTTTCCCACCAGTCTAGATAGCATCTTAGATAATACAAGAAAAAGTACTTCAAAATGCCTGAGATAATGAGATAGCCATAGGAAAATTTAGAAAGATTTACAGTTAATATGCAAAAATTAACTTATTTTTTTTTTTGTCAAGGACTCTGTGCACATTTGGTGTTTCAAGTATATTTAATATTTAAAGGACATCAGTCCTAGGTGTTCATTGGAAGGACTGATGTTGAAGCTGAAACTCCAATGCTTTGGCCACCTGATGCGAAGAACTGACTCATTTGAAAAAACCCTGATGCTGGAAAAGATTGAGGGCAGGAGGAGATGGGGGCGACAGAGGATGAGATGGTTGGATGGTATCACCAACTTGATGGACATGAGTTTAGGTGAGCTCTGGGGGTTGCTGATGGACAGGGAGGCCTGGCGTGCTGCGGTTCATGGGGTGGCAAAGAGTCGGACACAACTGAGCAACTGAACTGAGCTGAACTGAACTTATACCTCAATATATATATATGTGTGTGTGTTGCTCAGATGTGTTCAACTCTGCAACCCCATGGACTGTAGCCCTCCAGGCTCCTCTCTCTATGGAATTCTCCAGGCAAGAATACTCAAGTGGATAGCCATTCTTTTCGCCAGGAGACTTTCCTAATGAGTCTCCTGCACTGCAGGGAGATATTTTACTGTTTGAGCCACCAGGGAAGCCCTGATAATTGAGCATAATTGAGCAACAGAGTTAATTTGTATTTTTAAGTAAAAAAAAAAAAAAATCCCATCAAGTCTATAGGTAATAGTCAAACACTTAAAAAAACTTAAGGCTTACCATATGTGTAAGTTTAACTTACCAGATTTTATATAAATTAAGTACCTAGGAAAGTTCAGTTTGTTAAATCAGGGTAATAATAATATTAAAATTTATAAATGTAATATGTAAATTGCTTAAATAAATTTCACTAGTAAAAGACCTCCTTAAAGGTAGTTAGTAAAACTTCTAAACACCTAACTTTATAAGTAATTTACTTTTACATCTTATAATATATATGTGTGTCTGTGTGGAAAGTGTGTTATGTGCTCAGTCATGTCTGACTCTGTGACCCCACGGACTGTAGCCCACCAGGCTCCTCTGTCCATGGAACTTTCTAGGCAAGAATACCAGAATGGGTTGTCATTTCCTCCTCCAGGGGATCTTCCTGACCCAAGGAGACGGAGTATTAATTTTTAGAATCAAAGAAACTGTTGAATCAACTTTTCTGCATGTATAGGTTAACGTCAACAACATCAAAAAAGCTCACATTGACACATTCTATAGTATATAAGTTTACTGATGTTTGTATTGATGTTCTCAAATAAGAGTTTACTTAAAGAAGGAAAGCTAGCTATGTATATTGAGTGACTGTCTCTAGGTTCCAGCTGTTCAGTACCTAAAGAGAAGGTTTATTTATTATCTAATTACTTATTGAAGGAAAATTACTCACTAGTAATGTTTACCCAATACACTGCCAAAGTACCCTGGGGCCTTACTGCAGCTCTGAGTGGCACATCTTCATTCCTTAAATATGATTATACATTTATGACGTGCTAGGCAATCATGTGCACAAAAGAATAAGCCTTGCTCCCTAACCTAAAAATGTTTGTGGAGTAAATCATTAAATGATTCAACAAAACTCACAGTATACACATATATGAAATAAAAATATTCATTTTTGCTATGTCATTTTTGTCCACATAAATGTTTTAAAACCACCATAGCTTACTTAGGAATAAGAAATTTCATTTTTACCTCCTTTTCTTTTCCAACAACAGTTTGAAGGTAGAGATTAATTCAAGATAAGAGGTAGGTGTCACATAATTGTATCTTTGAAGTTCAACATAGAAGGATGTGGATAAATCTATAGTAGAAGTGTGGAAGCTTTTACACATCTCAATGCAGCCATCTCGTATTTCCTCTGACATTTCAATGTCTTCCAGGAAGCGGGAGGCAACTGCCTGTAGTGCGTCTTCAGGCCAGGACTGAATGTTAAGATAAACGCTTTAGCATATCATCGAAGTTACTGACAGGAGTCTGTTACTACTGAGGTCCTTCACAGATGGTGGAAATGCAGGGGAAAGGATGAGGAATGGGGTGGGACAGAATCTCAGGAGAAACTTCCCCCAAGTACTTGACTGCTTAGGACAGGGAGCCAGTAGCTAATGCATGTAATGTTGTTAACTCTTTCTGGTTTGTTCAGGAGTTAGAGAAATTGTACATGAGTATTGCAGGAGAAAGGAAGAAAAAAGGAACCAAATTTATAGAATGTGTATCTTTTTGCACATTCTACTATTATTATCTCATTTATTTCTCCCCAAATTTCCGAGGTAAATGTTACTATCCTCTACCCTAAACTCCAGAAGTTGATGAATAACTGCCTCCTTGATTTCTTTCATAATTGCCTCAAACTCAACAAGTCTGAATCATGGTCATATCTCCCCCCAAATGGTTGTGATCTTCCCAACTTAGTAAACACCTCAATTCTATATCCATCTCAAAATCCAGTTCTATGGGCACCATCCCTAAAATAGCTTCCAACTCTTTTCCTTCTACACCTATAATCACCATTGCAGTTCAACTGTTATCATTTTTCTGGAATATTTCAACAGTGTCCTAACTGTCCACCCTGTTTGTGTGCTCTGTGGAGGTGCCAGAGTGATCTCATCAAATGCAGATTATTAACAGCTAATTTCACACTCTCAATTTACAACTGTTTGAAGACTTCGCAACATATTCAAAACGAAATCCAAAACTAATCTGTAAATCTCTACTTGATCTGGCCCTTTCCACCTTTCCAACCCCACTCTATGTAATTTCCCCCTCAGGTACTATGCCCTTGTCCTGAGTTTTTCTCACTCTATTCAATCTTCCTATGAAGCTCCTTGTCTTCACTAATTTCTTGTCTCTGACCAGATCCTCTCAGTACTGGTACTTTTTGTCCTTTATGTTTCCTCCTAAAGGTCACTGATTCAGAAAACCTTTTACTCCATTTATGCTACCCTGGATGATGGAATTATTTTTCACTAATTTGCAAGCATGTAAGTAAACTCAAGAAAAGCAGAAGCCTAGTCTATTTCATTTTCTGACTCATCTCCAGCTTTAGAATAAGATCTGCTACAAAGCAAGGGTTCAATAAATATGTTTTTTCATGAAATCTCAGCAGAAATTGGAGGGACAAAGGGGTTATGTAAATTCCCCAAGGTCAAAAATTCCTATGTGTTAGATCTCCCTCACAGGATCTCTGCCACAGCTCACAAACTTCCTACCCTATGCCCTTGTATGTTCTGTACTTCTGATACTGAAATTTATTAGAAAAAGTGGTCACTGGGAGTTTCTTCCTTTTGACTTTCTGCCAGGTTTTCTAATGGAAAGAGACTGGAGGGTGGGAGAAGAGAGAGGTAGAGGCATTTCTATCCCTCTTGCTTTCTAGCAGAAGCTGAACTCTAGGTTTGGGGTTCCTGATCCCGTCAGACTTTCCTACTTCCACAGCTTCAAGTTCCAGTAACACATTTTCCTCCCTATGCCCCTTTAAACCCAGCTGTAGTAACATCTTCTTGCTATGCTCTACCATTTCCTGCCTCACCATCCCTCTCAAGTTCCTTTAATCCTGCCTACACCTTCATGAACAGTTCCTTCATTCAACTTTCCTCAGTGAGGCCTTCCCAGGTATTCTTTCTTCCCTGTCAGGAACCTGACAGATATACAACTTTATCCTAAAACTTTCTACAATTAGTTGATGTCAATGACTGTATACACTAGTAATAAAAGGTTTTTCTGTTATAATGATTTTTGAATTTTAATTTCATAAAATATATTATTATTGATCAGAAAGTTCTGCTGAGCTACAATTGTGGGGAGTGGGGTGGACTTTAAAATAAGTCATGCTGATGATGGAGAATCAATATTTCTAGAAGTCTATCTAAAATTTACATGACAATACCTGAAACCAGTCAATGGTACAGCAGTTTACTAGAGCAGGGAACTTTCTAAGACGAATCCGAAAGGCATCTCCAATGGGACTCATGGCAAGGACAACATGCAGTTGGTTGCGGCAGCGGTCAACAAACATGTTGAAAAGAGCTATGGGGCTTCCGTCTGTTTGTTTGGTTTTATCC
>NW_011495032.1:18659347-18686951 GCF_000754665.1 Bison bison bison
CGATCTATCTGACGCATCTTATCACATATCTCCTGTTTCTCATCCAATGCAAAGAGATTTGGAACCTCCCCAGCATTTAGCAGATTGTTGACATCTTCTAGAAACGACTCCTTTTTAATCTGAGTATCTGTAAATAGGAAAACACCCTGCATCTCCCCTTCAGCACATTTTCTTAAGATCACTTTTAAATCTTCATGCCACTCAGAGTTACCATAGCCCTTGGAAATTTCAACCTGGAAAACTGAAGAATCAGCCATGTGGGCAGCTAATCTGGTGACGGACTGCCTTCCACTCCCTCCAACACCAACCAGAAGAGCATGGCTGCGAGGCTGTTTCAGGATCCTGGAAATTCTGCTGATGTGCTCGATGGCAAACCGGAACAAGACAAGGTTCATTGTTTTTTTGCTCATGTTGTTGTATTCTTCTAGGTGAGCTTCTGCTATCACCCGGAGAGCATCCACATCTGCAATTTCTCTGTAGTTGGTATCCTCTCTCTTGGGATCATGGAAATCACAGAACATTAAGCTGCGTAAATCATCTTCTTCCACTATCCCATCATTATCAAAATCCAAACTTTGAAAAAGCTCATGAAAATTTTCTTCCATATATGTTTTTAAGATTTCTTGAATGTAGCTGATAAGCCAACTTCTGTCTGCATTATCCAGAAGGCGATCATAATACACTCTCAGGACCTGTACAATAATTAAAAAGCAGCTTTAAGAATTGATTTTCCTATTTTAAAGTGCTATTTCTGTGCTAATCTGAAGTAAATATAAAAAGTACTCTCAAGAGATTTCCATGGGTTTTATTAAAAGCACATCTAAACAAGGAATGGCATAATATTTATTTTAAATATTAAATTTGATCATATATTTGGAATAAAACATAGTTACATTGTTACCGATAAATGAAGGTAGATTAGGGAAACTGCAGCAGATTATAGAAGTGTTAAGGACTAAGGTGCTAAGGACTAGAGAAGGGGAAAAAAGACTAGAGAAGGGAGGTGACTGCCTTTGCTGGTCATACAGATACAGGTAACAGAACTGGGCCCCGGTGTCTAGGGTTTTGCAACTCCCTTGCAGTGATTGTTTCCTTTTCCCAGCCATATAATATTTTGAATTTATTAGCAAATCTATAGATATTACTGTCTTTATAAAAGCATATTTTATAGAAAACGTAAGAATGTCTTAGATGGATAAAACTTTGTTTTGGACATGTTAATTATTTTTGTTGTAAGTAACTGCAGATGCAATGTACTAAAATAGATCTCCACTTACATGCACATGTTGAGAGACTGCAAAAATAGTTAATCAAGTTTGCTACATAACTATTAATACTTCCTTAAAGTGGTATGAATATCTCTATAGCTCAGTCAGTAAAGAATCTGTCTGCAATGCAGGAGACCTGGGTTCAATTCCTGGGTCAGGAAGATCCCCTGGAAAAGGGACAGGCTACCCACTCCAGTATTCTTGGGCTTCCCTTGGGGCTCAGCTGGTAAAGAATCCCCCTGCAATGTGGGAGACCTGGGTTCGATCCCCGGGTTGGGAAGATCCCCTGGAGAAGGGAAAGGCTACCCACTCCAGTATTCTGGCTTGGAGAATTCCATGGACTATATAGTCCGTAGAATTGCAAACAGTATGACACAACTGAGAGACTTTTACTTTCACTTTACAGTCTGTTTTGGACAGAACTGTTTCCCCTGTGCCCACATCTGTACATTGAAGCCTTATCTCTTAATGTTATTGTATTTGAAGAGAGGTCCATTAAGAAGGTAATTAAGTTTGAAAAGGTCAGGTGGGTGGGGCCCTAATCCTACAGGATTGGTGCTCTTGTAGGAAAAGGAAGGGACACTAGAGCCCTCATTCTCTCATGGCAGGAACACAGAAGAAAGACCTTGTGAGGACACTGAGAAGGAAACCCTCTGTGAGCCAGGAAGAGAGCCTCACCAGAAATCCACACAGACAGTACCTTCATTGTTTTACTTTTGGCCTCCAGAGGTATGGGACAGTAAAATTCTGTTGTTTAAGATACTCAGTCTGTGGTATTTTTATTATGACAACACTAGCAGACTAATACTCATATAATACAAGCAAAGCATATTTCTGTCAGCAAAATTTCTAACATTAATCCTGTCTGCATCAGCTTCTTCACCTTATAAAATAGAAGTGGTAATACTTGCCTTGCAAATCTCATAGATGCATGGCAAAAATGAAATGACAACAGGTCTGAAAACACTAAGAACTGAGAAATAATTATTACAAACTGCCTTGGAATCAGCCTGATTATGTTTAAGAATAATGATTTTAGTATTTTCACTGCTGTCAAGTTGACATACTAGTGTCATTCCTTTTCATAACACCAGTGGCTGCATAAATGATATGATTGAAGCTTTGCACTTACTCTGACCAAGTAGTCCAAAAGCTATTACTCTCCTGGACGACTGGGTTTCCCAAAATATGACAACAGTCACTTCCTCAGCTTGAGACACTGAAGCCCCCTTTCTTTTAATGAGGAAAGGAAGCTAAATTAAGCCAACCACATATATTGGGCATCGGTGTTTAAGCATGAATCAAGTATAATATTATCTAACTGCAATTAAGCGAGAACCCAAGACAGTGTTTCTCAAAGACAGTCATCACACCTGCATCTAGGGCCCCCTTCTGTATCTGCTGACTTACAAATTTTGAGGATGATGACTAGGAAGATTCCTTTTCTTTTTTAAAATTTCCTTACCATAAGGTACAAAAATCTTCAGTGTACACCTCCAGGAACGTTCACACATTATATACCCACATAACTGCCACCAAGATCAAGATATAGAACATCCTCAGTACCTCAGCAGACTCTCTCACTCTCACTTCTGTGGATAGCTGCCCTCCTGCCTCCCCCACAGGGAACTTTTATTGTACTGCCATCCCTTATGTTTTTAAAAGTTTCCATTATAAATCTAAACCTTTGCAGGGAAGAATTTATCCTGTATTTGTGCTTTGAACTTATTTATCTTAAAGTCTTGATTACAAATTCTTTTAATTATGTATAATTTACATATCATAAAATTCACTTTTAAAGCATATAATTCAACAGCTTTTAGAATATTCACAATGTTGTGCAACCATTACCACCATCTAATTCTAGATCTTTTTCAACACCTCCCAAAGAAACCCTATACCCATTAGCAGTCACTCCTTACTATTTCCTACTCCATGTCCCCACAGCCTCTGGCAACCATTAATCTACTTTCTATCACTATGCATTTGCTTATTCCAGACATTTCATATAAATGGAAAAATATTATATTGTATTGGCCTTTTGTGTCTTGCTTCTTTCACTTAGTGTAATGTTTTCTAGGTTTGTTCATGTTGTAACATATATCAGTATTTCTTTTTAGGGCTGAAAAGAGCTCCACTGTGTGTATGTATACACACACACACACACACACAGAGCCCACATTCGTTTGTCTGTTCATCAGCCAATGTATATTTGAATTGTTTCCACTTTTTGGCTATTATGAATAAGTCTGCTAACACTCATGAACTAACAAAAAACAAAAGTATTTCTGTCTCAAAATTATTTGAAGTCAAACTGAAAGGATTAAAGTCACTTAAAGGAGACTTAAAATGATAGCTCCTTTGAAACAGCCTATAAATCAATAGAAAGTCCTGAAAATCAGAGATAAAGCATCTTAAGTGTCATAGAATATGTTAGTGTGAAGTATTTTAAAAAATTATCCTGACCATTGACCTTCATAATGCCAAATAGTGGAATGCATTTCAACAATTGCTGGATATTTCTTCACCCAGTTTTTGGCATGGCAAAATCTTTGTTTCTTGCATAATCATGTTTTAGTAGCACAGAGATTTACCTCATGAACCCAAAGACGTTTAATCACTTCTTTGGTCTCTGCTGTTTCTGGTCTTGACAAACATACACCCTGGATGACACGGGAGAAATCTCGGAGGTTGAACAGGTAGTGAGATTTAGCTGGAGTAGGCAAGAGATTCTTCATTGCTTCTTTATACAGAGTCATTGTACCATTTACAATTTGTGTTGTCAAATCTAGAAAGTCATCTGGAAATTTATAACTTAAAATTTTTTTAAGTGAAGAGAAAGAATATGTTAGCAAACATAGACTTATGATACATAGTGCTATTTAGTACAACTAACATGAATTTTTCTTATATTACATCAATTGATTTAGTTTACAAAATTACCCTTTCTTGCTATAATAATAATAATAGAGTTTTTGCTTCTTTTAAAGCTACTTTCCATTCATTATTTTATGTTCAAAGGAACTCCATGAGTAAGCAGGACCAGTTTAATGAGCTTAAAACTGCTTAAATAAATGGGCAGAAGAGCCAGCCAAGGAACCCATATTATGTAACTTAAACCCAGGATCTACTAGATGATGCTTCCTAACCTCTTCCACTACCTGGCATTTTTAGCTGCATATAGATAGGATCCATGAAGAACACTGGTGAAATGGGTATTTTCAGAGAAAGGGAAGGGAGAAAAAAAATCAGAAAAAAGTAAAGAAAGGGGAAAAAGAAAAAAGAGAGTTAAAACAAAGTGAAATAGTGAACCAAGATTTCTTTTAAAGGGCAAAGGAATGATTAAGGTAGAAGAACCTGGGAAGAGAATATCCATTTGAAAAAATTGGCTTTATTTCACTTCTGGCTTGATGAGCAGTCAGCTTTCCCTTCCAGCACCATTGCATAAGACAAGGAATGACAATTTCCTAAGAATGGTGTCCACGTCGGGGAGCCAACACTTGTACTGCTCAGGGCCACTTGGCTCCCTACCCCCAAGAATCTTATGGAGAAGTGCTGAGTGTCCAGATTTAGGGAGCAACATTTTCCCAGGGCACAGGCTCCAAGGCTACACTCAAACCTAGACATGGACACCCCTGGGGAACTCAAGAGTTTTACTAGAGGCTGTCAAAGTCACAGGATAAACCTGGCAATCTTTCCAGCATTAACTGAACTACATGGCAAAAATTCAAAATATTGATCCTTCCAATATGGACATATTATAAAACGGGATGCAAAATGTGTATGAATTTTTAGGTTAAAATCTAAGACTTCAGACAAATAAAGGAAAAAGAGAAAGATCCTGCAGGCTTTTTGTGTTCTGTTCCCATTCCTGGAGATGGGAGCAGAGGGAAGCAACTGCTGCCTGTTACCTTCTTCCTTGTCTAGAGGTACTTTTGTGGAAGTTTGAGAAGCACTACTTATACTGACATGTTCCCCAAAGATTTTATACCCACTAAGGAAAAAACAAACACACTTTCAATTACTTACCAGGTTTTTAAATGCCAGGTTAAGATTCTAGAAAATATTGTAAACATAGATTTATCACTAAACTCATTGATTGTTATAATATTGAAATGCCGCATGTATCGAGGAGTTACTGGATTTCGACCACCACCTAAATATCAAAAAGGACAATCCTTAACGTTGCTACTCGTATATAACAGAGTATTTTCTCTACACTTTACAGCATAAAACAGCGTGAAAGATGGACAAATTTATGGCACAAAGAGAGAAGAAATCAATTATTTGGATAAAATTGATCTTAAAACAGTTTTCCCCCTCAACCTCAAAGTACTGTTTTCTAGTTGAAAATGATCTGTATAAGTTCAATCGGATATAATCTTGGTCAGGTCTATTTACCAAAGGAAATCCAACCAGACAGAAAGACCCAGTGTCCACCTTCTCCATGATTCATACACAGCCCAAGGTAGTAAACTGTCAAACATTCTCATTACAATACAATATTAGGACAATACTATATAATATTAATATAATATTGTATGCAATGTTAATATAATCCTGATGGTTGTGATTGACCACACTGTAAGGTCATTTTCACATGGCTGAAATTCAGCATGACCTTGACATACAGCCTCATTCTTCCCTCACATCTTGAAATAAATTTCCCTAAGACTAGTCTTTGTGGTTCACATGGCCACTTCACTGGCTGCTTTCGATTTTAAAAATTGGAGGAATATCTCATTTTCACAAAATAATTATTATGATTTCAAATATGAAATTTTAAAAACAGATTTAGAATGTAAAACCATTTTATAAAATTGGTTTATATTATCATCCTCACATGTATCAATAAAATGCACTGTCTCTTTAAAGGGATTCTAACATGAAATCTCCAGTAAAGAGTGGTTTTAAAAATGAATAATATCTTTAATATATATTTTGCTTAAAAACCTATAGGTTCAGGTTTTATGTTTGTTTTAAACCAAGTAAATCTGTACTTTGCTTTTATCACTGCATTATACTGTGCTGATTCTAAAAACATAATGTGTGAAAGCATATAACTAGTAGTCTACAGTTATAGATCAAAACAGTTAGGTATTGCTATGTATTTAGAAGCTCATAATAAACACTGATTTACCTGGGCAAGTTTAAGGAGATGGAGAAAGGGCTACAGAAGGAAAGGTGTAAGATCATATACCCAGCTGTGTCTTCAGCCTTTCCTCCCAGAGAACACTCAGAAATGGTGGTCTTTTCTTAGAAAATGAAGTCCAAGAGGAAAAGATATCTCATGGATTCAGTCTGCTCCCCTGTCTAGTCCCCGAAGAGGCAGGGAAAGTAGACACTTACTACAAATGACTGCTGGAGGATGGGAAGAGGCAGAGCAGAACTGAAGCCTGGGACCCAGGAGTAACAGAATTAGAAAAAAAAAGAAGGGGGAATAGCATTCAAAGTGGCCCCGAGAGGGTGCTGAGAGCAATTACTCAGAGCAAACTGTATGCATTACAGGTCAGATAAAGGTCAAGAGTTCAGAAGTAACTAGTGGAGAAATTCCCTAAGACATGGCACAAAAAGGGAGTTATCGAAAATATAGAACAACAGGTTGAGTTCAGGAAAAGAACAGTTAAAGATGTCCAGTTAGTTAAATCAAGCTATTTCAGATATTCTAGAATAAAAGAAATTTTTTTCCTACATAGAGATCTCTGAGTTTATAAACTTCCCTTGAAAAGTATAAAGAATATCTAATGATCCATTCTTTTCATCATTTCCTACTTAAATTCCCTCAACAGTCTGTCTAAATCCAGAGACTCACTAAAATGGGAAGTGATTGGGATAGGGGAAAGCAGGGATGTTTCATACAGCTGAAACTTTAAGGAATGAAACAGAGGAAAATGAGCTTCTGCAGGAGAATCTGGATTTTCAGGGGATCTGAGACCTCAGAATGCAGGAAGAGGAAATGGGGAGCAAACATGGAAGAGAACATGGAAGAAAAAGGATTTGGGAGAGCCGTATGATTTGGGGAGAATCACCCCAAACAGGGCTTCTCTGATGGCTCAGCAGGTAAAGAATCTGCCCGCAATGCAGGAGACATGAGTTCGATCCCTGGGTCAGGAAGATCCCCTGGAGAAGGAAAGGACAACCCACTTCAGTGTTCTTCCCTGAATAACTGGATGGACACAGGAGCCTGGCAGGCTACAGTCCAGTGGATTGCAAAGAGTCGGACACAATTGAGTGACCAAACACAGCGTACACAGCACAGACCACAAAGAAAGCAATCCACTGTGCAGCGCTGATCATTGCGGTCACTGTTAGGTCACAACAAACAAAGAGACATAGAAAATATGTACACAAAACACTGTAACTCAGGTTGTCTGACAGGATTTCTCTTTCTCCTGATCTTTATATATAGCCAGAGTGATCACAAACTCTGAACACATACCTGGAGGTCCCATAGCACACATAATTTGAATGTCCACTAGTTTAATCATAGAACAGTCTTTTAGGTCATACCAATTCCAGTGATCTAACCATTGTCTAAGTAACTCGATGGGAGGCTGGGCGCCATACACCTCTCGAGCAGGCATATTGACATCATCTACAAAGACAACCTGAGAATGAAAGGAGAAAAGGTATTAGAAAACATTAGCATCTTAATATAGTGTCCTGTGGTGCAAACAATGTTCAGGCAAAGAATAAGTTTCCTTTTTGTGAAGTGCATAAGTGAGAAGTGATGATTTCTTTGCACATCAGGACTATCTCTTAGCATCCATATTACCAAGGAACAGGGAGACAGTCTTATTACTCACATTTATAGTTAACAGTTTAGAACTTATTAATCCTCTCATATAACTTGTTTCTCAATATGCCTTCTCTTTTTCCTTGTACAACTTCGATACATTAAATAAATGAGAAAGGTGTGATCTTCAAATGATTATAAACTCTGAGTGATAAGAGTAAGGCTGAGAAGGGTATTCTTGGCAGAGGAACACAGAAAAGTCAATTGATAGCTTGGTTATTTAAAGGCCTAGAGAGCAAGCAGCAAAGACTCTGCTGAGTAAAAATGTTAATGAGAGAATTAGGAAGGTAGATAATTTCCCAGGTGAATATTCTACTTTGAATTCAAAAGGCAACTGCTTGTTTTTAATGTCAAGTTGCCAAATGCACATACAATATAAAAACACTTTTAAGAAGACTTCTTAACCAACATTTGTGATACATTAATAAAAACTGTACTACAGAAAGATGTCAAGTCCTAGTATATCTGGTTTCCTTGTTCTGAATGTAATAATGCCCAGGAATAGCGAAAGTGTCATATTATATGTATAGAAACAGAGAGTAATTACCATTTTCTTGCCCAAAGGAGGACCAAAAACTCCCTTTCTTCTTTTGTCCAGTTTTGACATGATAATATTTTGAGTTTGAGCTGCTGTAGTTTGTGCTGAGAAGTTAATCAGCAAAGGCTTGTAGATATCTTTATTGAGTTGATTTAAAAGAAAATTCTGTATAATAGCAAGAAATAATAAGATGAGCCATAGTTGCCATTATGTTTTGACACTTAAAAATAACACTAAGCATCATTGTTGACGTACTCAAATTTAATCTTCAAGTGTCATAATGTGAAAAGAGATGGAATCAATAGACATAACAGTTACCAAGTCAATGGAATGTCTTTATCTGTCCAGGCCCTAGGCACATGGCTTCTCTGATTTCTAAAAACACCATGCAGAGTACACACTCCTGCTGCTGCTGCTGCTGCTGTTGCTGCTAAGTCCCTTCAGTCGTGTCCGACTCTGTGCGACCCCATAGACGGCAGCCCACCAGGCTCCCCTGTCCCTGGGATTCTCCAGGCAAGAACACTGGAGTGGGTTGCCATTTCCTTCTCCAATGTATGAAAGTGAAAAGTGAAAGTGAAGTCGCTCAGCCGTGTCCAACTCTTAGCAACCCCATGGACTGCAGCCTACCAGACTCCTCCATCCATGGGATTTTCCAGGAAAGAGTACTGGAGTGGGGTGCCAGTTCCTTTTCCAGTACACACTCCTACTCTCCATAAAATCATAGGGACTCAGAGCTTAAGAAACTTGGCTTAAGGTCTCAGAAATGAGACAAGAATTTAGACTGCCACTTGTCTCTCTGCAGATCAATGTTCTCTGTAATACAGCTTATTATCTTTCTACAAGTTATCTGACTATAAGTTAGGAAGCTTACATAATATAATTTGTACTTTCAAAATGGAATTTGCTGGAAAGCAGGTACAATTACAATGATTCTTAACCAAGATGTTGTGTTCTACAAATCATCTTGTAGAAGAATAATAAAACAGGAAAGTATTTACAGTACACTAAGAAGAAAAAAATCAGATTACAAAATAATATGCGAAGTATGTTTCCAATGTTGTGAAAAGTAATTTTTTTTTGGCCTGGGCAGTTTATTAGCTGGACTGCCATTTGATGGGAGTACAAATGACAGAAGGCTTTATTTTTCCCCACCCACCTCCTTGAATCATGTCTTCATTTCCTAACTCTTGATAGTATCTTAGATAAATCCTTCAGCTTTCTGTACACTTATTTTTTTTAAAATTCAGTCCAACTCAACACCTTGATTTAAAATCTCAGTCCAAACTTCTTCCCTCCCCACTCTTGGATATTCCCTGATGCATACAGCATTTAGTACAAGAAAAGCAACATTTCAATCTGTTGGGGAAGAAATTATTCAACAAATAACACCAGAACAATTATTTGACTATATAACCCAAAGGGGGGACTGTATTAAACATAGAATCAATAAAGAACTATAAACAAGTACTACCACAATTGGAAAAATAAGAATTGACTGGGAACCTGCAACGGGGGAGGGGCCACTAACAGGCACTCCCCTCTCCTCCACCTGCCTCCTCTATCTTCTTCTTATCCCACAGCTGGGTAGTGAGCACAGCTGGAGGGAGAAGGCAAAAGTCCTATTCATTGGGGTCATTGTGATTCCTCCTGATTAAGGCTATCTTGCCTGCTCCCATGGCAGCTTCCAAATGTTTACTCTCTGAGAAGAGCAGATGGGAAGGTTCCTTAGATACTCCAAAGGAACATTCACATTGCACAGTTTGCTGACCTAAGAGGAGTAGTGGCATTCCCTCCCTGCTGTGGGCAGTTATATGGAATGGAGGCCCAAGAATGATCAGGTTCACTTATATTTCACATTGTCCAACTGCCCCAGGAGAAACTTGCACTTACTTGCCATACCAAAGGCTGGAGGTGCTATTTACTCTTAGTTCCAGCCAGCCTTCTGCTTTCAGAAATCTAAAACTAGAGGCAAGAACTGGTCTTTGATTAGTGTGACCCCTTAAACACAAGAGAACTCAGGTTTCATAAAGGTACTGAGATTTGGGCCATATCTTTTATAACAGGTAACAATTTCTTAACACACAGTGGGTATGATCCCAGAAATTATTAAAGAAAATCAGTCTTATTACCACAAAGCAATGTTCACATATTCAATAATTTAGAAAATTAAATATCAACCAAAACACTGTTTTTTTAAGGCAGATAAAATTCTTTGTCTTATATAAGCTATTTTCAATAAAATACCTTTTAAATGGACAATAATTTAATGATATAAAGTAGCATATCTTTAATAAATTTCCAAAGATAAATTCTCTTTGGAAAGAGACATTTTGGTAATTTTGATAATTTGATAATTACTCAAAAATTCTCTATGGTTCCAACATAGAAATGTAGAAATACGTAAGTATTTTAAAAACACTGCCTACCAGTTCAGGTCATTAAAGAAATAATATTCTTTGGACTATTATGCACATTTTAATATGTATATTTCTACAATACTTACAATAATGTAAACACTCTTTCCTGTTCCTGTTGGTCCTACAAATATTGAAGGCTTTTGATGGGTGGTCAACAATTCCATTAGTGCAGAGTATCGAATTGTGTCCAGAGTTGGCACAATGATTTCATTAAACATCACATCCTTAGGAATTGGAGGAGCTTCGGCTAACTTCTTTACCCATGGTTCCCATTTTCCTATTCCCTGTTTATAACAAATAACCAAATAGTGAATGTCATGTTGTAAAATACGTTCAGAAGCTCTGTACTTCTGCATCACTGCAGAAAAGATGAAAGATCAAGACCAACAATCCTTAACATGTACATATTTGTTTTTATCCTTTAAAACTCTTCACTCTAATTTTTTAAATTTTGTGTTAAATTAAAGAGAAATTGGGGTTTTGTATGGATAAAAATGAAATGGCAATGATGTAATAATTTGATGTCCAGGAACCACTGATTATATCAACCCAAAGATCAGTTACTTTTGCCAAATATTAGATTCTTTAACAGCATTGAGAAAACTGATCTAATCAATGTGTTAAAGAGTAAAGAATTTTATTCAATAAATGTTAACCAATATAGAATATTTTTCTACACAGACCACCAGCTGCATTTGTTTGACTTTTATAATGGTACTTGCAACATCAGCTTATTATTTCAAGCAAGATTCCTTTCTCTTTTAAAAAAATTTTATTGGAGTACAGATGATTTACACTGTTCTGTATCTGCTGTATAGCAAAGTGAATCAGTTACACATATACATATATCCACTCTTTTTTAGATTCTTTTTCCATATACATCATTAGAGTACTGAGTAAAGTTCCTGGTGCTAAATATATTATCTATTTTATTTATGGTAGTATGTCTCCTTTTTTAATTGTAGTAAAGAAAAAACACCTAAAATTTACCTTCAACCATTTTTAAGTGTATGGCTCAATATTATTAGCTAAATTCATGTTGATGTGTAAGAGATATTCAGAACAGACAAGATTTCTTAATATGAGATTATTGTTATTATGAAGCAACATTACACTGTATCCTATTAGCATTGTGAACTAAAGTTTTCATTTGCTAAGGCAGTGTCTATAACAAAAATTTCAAATATATGTTAACTCTCCTTAGAAAAACACCACTGCCCTCTCCATTCTACAAAATCCAGTTTAAGCTCGTGGTCATTCAAAGTATATTAAAATTAAGACCCATCTTCCTTCACATCTTCAAGTGTCCCACAACCCAGCCTCACTGATGAGTCTACTGTTTCCAAAAATGCCCCAGGTCCCTGGATCTTGACATATGGAACTCTTTTGTCCTAGTGTATGGATCATCAAAAAAGCAAGAGAGTTTGACAAAAACATCTATTTCTGCTTTATTGACTATGCCAAAGCCTTTGACTGTGTGGATCACAATAAACTGGGGAAAATTCTGAAACAGATGGGAATACCAGACCACCTGACCTGCCCCTTGAGAAACCTATATGCAGGTCAGGAAGCAACAGTTAGACTGGACATGGAACAACAAACTGGTTCCAAATAGGAAAAGGAGTACATCAAGGCTGTATATTGTCACCCTGCTTATTTAACTTATATGCAGAGTACATCATGAGAAATGCTGGGCTGGAAGAAGCACAAGCTGGAATCAAGACTGCTGAGAGAAATATCAATACCCTCAGATATGCAGATGACACCAGCCTTGAGGCAGAAAGTGAAGAACTAAAAAGCCTCTTGATGAAAGTGAAAGAGGACAGTGAAAAAGTTGGCTTAAAGCTCAACATTCAGAAAACGAAGATCATGGCATCCAGTCCCATCACTTCATGGTAAATAGATGGGGAAACAGTGGAAACAGTGGTTGACTTTATTTTTCTGGGCTCCAAAATCACTGCAGATGGTGATTGCAGACATGAAATTAAAAGACGCTTACTCCTTGGAAGGAAAGTTATCACCAACCTGGACAACATATTAAAAAGCAGAGACATTCCTTTGTCAACAAAGGTCAGTCTAGTCAAGGCTATGGTTTTTCCAGTAGTCATGTACGGATATGAGAGTTGGACTATAAAGAAAGCTGAGCTCTGAAGAGTTGATGCTTTTGAACTGTGGTGTTGGAGAAGAGTCTTGAGAGTCCCTTGGACTGCAAGGAGATCCAACCAGTCCATCCTAAAGGAGATCAGTCCTGGGTGACTTAAATACAAGAATACTCCCCAAAGCACTAAAACTAAAACAACAAAAACACTTCAATGTGCAAGATTAGGAAACTGAATTGATCACGGTCCACTGAAATGGTAGAATATAGGGAGTTTTAGAAAAATAAGCTTTATTAAAGAAGCATCAGTGAGATAGAGTTGTTCTCTTTATTAAGGGAAGAAGAAGGATATGAAACTGTCCAGTGAGGATATAGAGTGATTCCAATTTCACTAAAATCTGCATATATTTAAATAACGCATGCATGCTAAGTCACTTCAGTCGTGTCTGACTCTGCAACCCTATAACTGTAGCCTAGCAGGCTCCTCTGTCCATGAATTTCTCCAGGAAAGAATACTGGAGTGGCCTACCATGCCCTCCTACAGGGGATCTTCCCAACCCAGGAGGGACAGAATTCGCATTGGCAGGCAGGTCATTTACCACTAGTGCCACCCAGGAAGCCCATATTTAAATAACACGTATGCCTAAACTTTGCCCTCAATTACTGTACTGCCTAAAAACAAACAAGTGAACAAACACCACCCCAGGGTATACTGTCCATTCTGTTTGGGAAGTGCTGAATTCCTAACAATCCATCTGTGGTCCTGCAGGAACTCAGCCTGTGATGTGCTAACCTTCACCATGAACCTCCCAGAGGTGTGTCCTTGAGCAGTCCTCACCTGCTGCTGGACTGGATGTCCTAATGTGTGATTTTATGCAATGGCACAACTGGCCCAATCAGCACTTTTATTTATCCCATTTTATCAATGAGAAAAACAAGACTTAGGGAGATTAAAAACCAGTCCAAGGCTATACAGAAAGAAGCCAGACCCAGATGTGCCTGACTTCACATCCAGCACACCGTCTCCTACTCCATGCTGTCTCTTAGGTAGACAGTGGTGACAAGGTGGCCACAGAGCCATTCTGTGCCATGTGTCTCCCAGGGAAACCTGCCTGATTGACAGGTGCAGATGTTGCTTCAAAACTCTTACCTCAGTGATAAACTGATAATCATAAATTGTTCCTTTTTCAGGGAATGGAACAGTTAGTCGTTTTGAAGATGTTTGTTCAGTTCCACTCAGTAATTTAAATCTATTTCGAGTTATATCTGAAATCGGGCCTTCCATTAGTTCTCGAAGAATCTTATTAAATTTCAACCGATCATCATCTTTACAAGAAGCACCGACAGACCAGATCAAAGAAAACAGAAAAATGCCCTGATTTGGAGAGATGAGAAGATAGAATGCATTAAAGAATAACTTTAATCCATCCTTAAAGCTTAAATCAGATCAGCCAGATTAATATCTTTGAATGGAAATGAATAAACTGATATATGGTAGTAGGTAATCTAGGGATTTTGTAATAATTAGTTTTTCTATTAAGTTACATGTCATAAAATCTGACTATCAGAGAAGACAATATAATGCAAAGCATAAATTCTAGGCATAGTAAAAACTTAGAATGATTAGTCTGGTAAATCAGGTGCTAATTCAAGTATACAGCTGAACTTTGATATTAAAAAGAATATTGAGATAACTTTTTATTAAAGTAAAAAAGCATATTTTAATAAAGAATAATCAACTCACAATATATGTTTATTAAATTTTGATACAATGTTTTATAAAGTAAAACAAATTCATATACTTTTATTTACCTGTTGTAATAATTACCCGAGCATTGACTATATCATTAGAACCACAGTCCTGCAAGCTTTCTTATCAAACTCAGGCAGAGGGAACAGAACAAGACACCGCTCAAATAAGAAGGTCTGTTTGCTTGTTTTAAAATCAAATCTCCTTTTCCATGCCAAAGCTAAAACAGTTCTGACTATACTCATAAAAGTTGTGAACTCTGGCTTGACACCATTCATCTACTCCTAGATTATTCAGACTCTTTTTGAAAACTATTTTAAATGAAATTTAAAATGCATTTCATAAAAAAAATAAGCAGAAAAGTAACACTGACTACATTAGAAGTGCGACCATTAGCAATATGTAGTTTTTTATTAAAGAAGATTCAAGGTCTGTTGATAATTTTATTGCTATATTTAAAATAATATAGATTATATATCTTCTTGCTTTCTTCATTCTTAATATTTATATACACACATATATTTTAAATATTTATATCTCATGAGAAAGGAGAAACATTAGGGAAGAAAAAAAATAAATTATAATTTGGAGGTTGAAGAGGGAAGTGAATCTTGTTGTCAAATGGTCATTGACATTTTGGGGACTGATCATCTTTGCCGTGTGCTGTGCTCAGTTGCTCAGTCTTGTCTAACTCTTTGTGACTCCATGGACTGCACCCCACCAGGCTTCTCTGTCCATGGATACTCTCCAGGCAGGAATACTGGAGTGGGTTGCCATTCCCTCCTCCAAGGAATCTTCCCAACCCAGGGATCGCATCCAGGTCCTGCACTGCAAGCAGATTCTTTACCAACAGAGCTGCCATCATCTTTGAGACTGGGCCAAGTGATTCAAGGTATCAGTAGCAGATCTGTGGGGGTCACTGGGCTCCACCCAAACTTCATGATTTAATACAACACCAGGCAAGGAGTTTTCCTATCAGCACCTGGTATTTGGGATCTGATTCTTTCTCACTTTTCAGCTTCCACCCATTATCCAGCCTCCAATTCCAGGAAAAATGAGGTTAATTACTTAGGAAAATTTACTGGGGAAAGCAATCAATCCTTTTCTATTGCAAGATTCAAAGACTTATCTCATGTAAAGAGTACATGGACTTACCTCAAGTAAAGAGTAAGTTTCTCGATCATTTCTCTCTCTTACTTTGACTTCATCAGCAAAGTCACTCATAAAACAGTCTATCAGATTCATTAGGGATCGGACTAAGTTTGTATCTGAAGTAGGAGATAATTCCTGAAAAATCAGAGAAAAAAGTCCATGAAGCAGTTTAAATGAGGCACTAATTGAAACAGTATCAACTAATTTTTATTGAACTCATTTAGTTATAACAGCCATAACATCTACGAAAAGGTGTTAGTATTATAATTCTAGTTTTACAAGAGGGAAACTATTTTTAAAATGATAGTTCATCAGAAATGAGAGATCATCTTTTAGAATATTTTCACCTAGATGTGATTAGGTAGGACTTCAAGTTTGTTTTTTAAGGGAAAAGATTATCATTCATACATTTTCTCAAACCATAAGATGCTTTGTTTAAAATACTTTTTTGAGAAACTATATTAATTAAAAATTTTAAACTTTAATATGAGTTTTTAATCAAAATAATAAATTATTTTAATATCTGGTAGTTGACAATAAAGTAGACATTAAAATGTATATATATGGCTAATTTGGATTTTCCATTTATTTCTTAAATCTTAAAACTTTCATCCCTCTTACCTTTGTATGTTTTCTAATAAATTCAACAGAAACAGGAACCATTCTGTCAAATAAGCCTATTATAAATTCCTTCTGAATAATAGTGATTGTAGCAGGTAAAAGATTTATCCAAGACAACATCAGCGGTCTCCAGCCTAGCATATGAGGCTCCATGTATATCATCCCACATCTGGAAACCTGGAAAAACAATCACTGTTTACCACCAAGGTACTGCTTATAAAAGAAGGATGACTCCGTACATCTATTTCTTACAGTTTTCAGGAAACTCGTGGGGGAAAAGGCATACTTTTATAAAATGTCCTCATCTAAATTTTCATGTATGACTTTACCAAATGGTCCTAGACAAAGAGGGAAATACCCCTGACTCTTATTATTGTCAAAGTATGTCAACAGACATGTCTGCCCTTGGAGAATCACAGATGGCTGTTAAAATGAATTCTATAAATACTTTTTTTCAGCTAGAGTCAAAATTACTAAGCAATAAGCACATTTATAACATTTCAAATTTATTAGCAGATGTGAAAATTGAGAACTTACAGTGGCAGGAGAAGCAACTTCTAAATCCATCGGCTCAAAAATAAGATTCATTTGTGGCGACATTTGGATAATCTCCCCGCTCATCAGACATAGCTTTTTGTTGTCGTCCAGCACAGTGTTCATATTCTCAATCCATACTGCATCTACTGGCCCATCAAAAATTAACCACTTTCTATCTGGTGTCTGGTTCATTCAGATGGTGAATAAACGGCAAAAACGGTTATGGAAGGAAACAGTTCATTCATGTTATTTTACAATTTTAAAATGTATCTCCTAAAACTAATTTCACCATCAAAATGTAAAGGCACCTTTGGAATAGAGTGTATATGCGTGTGAATATACATACATATTCACTAAAGAAGCCTATATGTGCCATGGATGAGACAAATTATAACATCTTATAACAAATTATAACAAGTTTTCTAATGTCTCTGAAGTCATATACAACATATTTTAGAAAAGTGAAAAAAAATGCAACTGCCAGGGAAAACAATTTTCATTGAGACTGTCTGACTGTATAGACATTCTATTTAGTATTCATACAGATCAATTATTCTTGTGTGTTAAGTCAAATTTTCTGTTCCCTCCACTGAATGAATTCACCCACATACACATCCTTCTTGGGCTAAACTGTCTTGTGGTCATATAATATCTGGCATTAAAAATCAATATAATGTTCACAGTCCCACAGTGAGAAAAACTGATTCTCTTTTCCAGACCCTAATGAAGAAGCCATCCTGTGGACACAGATGATGCCTCGGGTTCACCTTCAGCAAATGCACACTTGCGTTGAAGTAGTGAGGGATTTGAATCCACCTCAACAACTTCATCCTGTGATCAAAAGCATTAATCATACCCACACTCAGAAGCTAGCTCTGGCCATGCTCAGGAAGCATGGAAGAGTGCGTTGTGTTGGAGAGAAAACCTTCAGATCAACTTTTCCTCCTGCTGTTGGGTTCTTAAGCCTGTTAGGCTCCACTCTGAGAAACACTCCCCTGGCGGTGAGCAGGTGGGCCCTGCAACAACTGAGTGACCTCACTTTTAGTCTGGCTTTACTATTTCCCAGCTGTGTGACTTGGGGACAGCTACTTAACCTTCCTGAGACTAATATTTATGGGATGTAGCTTCCTGGAAAATATAACACATACTATGTAGCTAAATATAAAATGAGAGGTATCTCATGATTATTTCTGTATAAATGATGCAATAGCACACATTATCTAGAGACTTCACACATTAATCTGGGCCAGAGCACATTTACTGTGACAAGAAAGGATCTGAGAAGTTTCATCAGTGGTCCCAGATCTCTGTGTGCCCCACCTGTGCCTCCTGACACTGCACAAGATCTCTGCCCCATTAGAGCCGATCCTCATGTTATTCATGGCTCAAGGTCCTTTAGGAAAATAAAAGTTCAGCTGCGATTTAATGCTTTTCTGTCATTACACTGACTCATGACTGTCTTGTCCTTAAATGAGTAGACAAGTAGACAGCACCAAATTTAGGATGTATGGTAGTCAGAATAAAGGTTAACATAAATATATATATATATATATATGATTTAACAAAACAATTAAATGTCTCTAGCCTAGGCCCCTTTTCCTGTAAGACTAGCCTTAACAAGCTGTCTCTATCTGATCATAGTCCATGGAGAGACTGCTAACACAACAACCAAGTTAGCATTTATTGGTCTGTGGCCTTTCTTAAGAGTGGGCATCAGCCCCTCAGCAGGGTATGCCAGGAAGGGGCAAGTTCCCACTCCCCTTCCCAGAGGTCAGCAGCTGGCACGTCCCTCACTTTTTCTTTCCACAGACAGCTCATGCTCTCCCAGCACACTAGACAGAAGTACTGGAATTGGTCTGCAATTTGCTCTTTCAGCACTAGAGTCTATCTAACAATTAGTAGGTGTGACAGTGACAGCCAGCTGAGCAGCAGGGCAAAGAATGTTGCTGATGGATCAAAAGGATCCTGTTATTCAGATGCTCCCTTTGCTGGGTCACCTAGCCTGGAAAATGAGCACCAGAAATGCTCTCCTCAATCTCCTTTCCTTGTGCCCTTTCTTCTGTGCATACTGAGGAGGACATGCCTGCCCCCATGGTCTCTGGCCATCTATTTGTAGAGACTCACAAGTGCTCTTCATAGAAACTCTGCCAGACTATTCAGTACTGCACTTTAAATATGTACCTTGAACTATAAATACAAAAGTTTACTTGAAACTGAAAACATCAGAGCTCTCACAGCCTTTCCAAATAGACATGCAAAGTGTTAGCACTTACCAATGAAGCAGCAAATGCTCTGAAACTGACAGCAAGGATCCCGTCGGACCACTCATGGGACACTAAATCAAACTGTCCATACAGCTGACCCATGGTGACGGACTTAGGATTTAAAACAGTAATCTGAACCTTGTTTTCTTCCATTAACCCCTTAACAGAAAACAATTATTTATTTATTTAAAAGAATACTGTCTTTATTCATGGAAAACATGATGGTGTATGTAGATAATCCTAAAGACTCTAAAGGAAACTATCAGAAGTAAAAAGTTCACTTAACAAGGTTCCAGAGTACAAGGTCATTATCTAAACATTGATTGTATTTTCTAAATAATGTCAATGAAAAACTTAACAATAAAATTTATAAGTACAATTTACAATAGGATTTAAAAACTCATAAGATACTTGGGAATAAATCAGTAAATGTTGGTCGAGATCTATAAACAGTAGTTATTATATGCTTTACAGGTTAGATATTCTTTTCTGTTTTTCCTTACAAACCTTAAAAATGTTAACACCATTCTAAACTCACTGGCATTACAAAAACAGGCCTGGGGCTGAATTTGCCCCATGGGCTGAACTTGGATGATTCTCGCTGCAAAACATTCTTTGAGTGAAAATTAAATAATTACAAGATATGGAAATATGTACCATTTTCATGTTGTGAAAAAGTTTATATTGGTAAGTTGGCAGTTTGCACTAAAACCTTGAAAACTGTTATGTGGAATTAATAAGAGATATTAATAGACCTAGGGCATAACCTTTTTTATGTTTCTAACTGATAGATTTTTTAGAAGAGCTTTAGGTTTACAAAAAAACTGAACAGAAAGTACTGTATATATATTCATATATATTCCCTCCACCTCCCACCCCACGCACAGTTTCTCCTATTATTAAAGCCTGGCATTGGTGTGGTGCATTATTATGAGTGATGAACTGATACAGATACCTTGTTATTGACCAAATCCCATGGCTTACTAAGCTGTACTCTTTGTATTGGACAGTTCAATGGATTTTGCCAAATACATTATATCATGTATCCACCATTACAACATATACAGAATAGTTTCACTGTGCTCTACTTATTCACAACCATTTTCTTTTTCAGTTTGGTTCAGTTCAGTTGCTCAGCCATGTCCGACTCTTTGTGACCTCATGGACTACACCATGTCAGGCCTCTCTGTCCATCACCAACTCCCGAAGTTTACTCAAACTCATGTCTATAGTCAGTGAAGTCATCCAACTATCTCATGCTCTGTTGTCCCCTTCTCCTCCCACCTTCAGCCTTTCCCAGCATCACGGTCTTTTCAAATGAATCAGTTCTTCACATCAGGTGGCCAAAGTATTGGAGTTTCAGCTTCAGCATCGGTCCTTCTAATGAATATTCAGGACTTATTTCCTTTAGGATGGACTGGTTGGACCTCCTTGCAGTAAAAAGGACTCCCAAGAGTCTTCTCCAACACCACAGTTCAAAAGCATTGATACTTCAGCGCTCAGCTTTCTTTGTAGTCCAATTCTCACATCCATACGTGACTACTTGAAAAACCATAGTCTTGACTAGACTGACCTTTGTGGGCAAAGTAATGTCTCTGCTTTTAAATATTTTGTCTAGGTTGAACATAGCTTTTCTTTCAAGAAGAAAGCGTCTTTTAATTTCATGGCTGCAGTCACCATCTGTGTGACTTGGAAGCCCAAGAAAATAAAGTCAACCACTGTTTCCCCATCTATTTGCCATGAAGTGATGGGACTGGATGCCATGATCTTAATTTTCTGAATGTTGAGTTTTAAGCCAACTTTTTCACTCTCCTCTTTCACTTTCATCAAGAGGCTCTTTAGTTCTTCTTCGCTTTCTGCCATAAGGGTAGTGTCATCTGCATATCTGAGGTTCTTGATATTTCTTCCAGCAACCTTGATTTCAGCTTGTGCTTCATCCAGCCCAGCATTTTGCATGATGTACTCTGCACAGGGGCGTATTCATGTTGATGTATGGCAAAACCAATACAATACTGTAAAGTAATTAGCCTCTAATTAAAATAAATAAATTTAAATTAAAAAAAAAGAAGTTAAATAAGCAGGGTTACAATATACAGCCTTGACTTACTACTTTCTGATTTGGAACCAATCTGTTGTTCCATGTCCAGTGCCAACTGTTGCTTCTTGACCTGCTGCATATAGATTTCCCAGGAGGCAGGTCAGGTAGTCCAGTATTCCCATCTCTTGAAGAATTTTCCACAGTTTGTTGTGATCCACGTGGTAAAAGACTTTGGTGTAGTCAATAAAGCAGAAGTAGATGATTTTCTGGAACTCTCTTGCTCTCTCAGTGATGCAATGGATGTTGGCAATTTGATCTCTGATTCCTCTGCGTTTTCTAAATCCAGCCTGAACTTCTGGAAGTTCACGGTTCATGTACTGTTGAAGCTTGACTCGGAGAATTTTGAGCATTACTTTGCTAGCATGTGAGATGAGTGCAATTGTGCAGTAGTTTGAGCATTCTTTGGCATTGCCTTTCTTTGGGATTAGAATGAAAACTGACCTTTTCCAGTCCTGTGGCCACTGCTGAGTTTTCCAAATTTGCTGGCATATTGAGGGCAGCACTTTCACAGCATCATCTTTTAGGACTTGAAACAGCTCAACTGGAATTCCATCCCCTCCACTAGCTTTGTTCATAGTGATGCTTCCTAAGGCCCACTCAACTTCTCGTTTCAGGATGTCTAGCTCTAGGTGAGTGATCACACCACTGTGGTTATCTGGGTCATGAAGATCTTTTTAATATAGTTTTTCTGTGTATTCTTGTCACCTCTTCTTAATATCTTATGCTTCCATACCTTTTCTGTCCTTTATAGTGGTCATCTTTGCATGAAAAGTTCTCTTGGTATCTCTGATTTTCTTCAAGAGATCTCTAATCTTTCCCATTTTATTGTTTTCCTCTATTTCTTTGCATTGATATTTGAGGAGGGCTTTCTTATCTCCCCTTGCTATTCTTTGGAATTCTTCATTAAGATGGACCTGTCTTTCCTTCTCTCCTTTGCCTTTTGCTTCTATTCTTTTCTCAGCTATTTGTAAGGCCTCCGCAGATAACCATTTTGCCATTTTCCATTTCTTTTTCTTGGGGATGGTCTTGACCATTGCCTCCTGTACAATGTCATGAACCTACACCATAGTTCTTCAGGCACTTTATCTATCAGATCTAATCCCTTGAATCTATCTGTCACTTCCACTGTATAATCATAAGGGATTTGATTTAGGTCATACCTGAATGTAACAACATACTAAGTTCAACTCTCCCACACTGCTTTCTGCCCACCAGCAGTGGAGCTTGGGGCATGAAATACCAAACTGAAGAAAAGATATGGGAATAATAATATGAAGCAGTAAAATAAACTCAAGGTCATTGCTTTCTTCTTTGTTCCCAGGAAGGGAATAACAATATGTCATCCTTAATTCAGAAGCATGGGAAAGCTCCATTAGAATATCTCAGTCAGGACAAAGTTGCTGCCATCAAAGAAAGACTTTTGTCCCAAATACAGCAAAGCCAGTGTGAAGCTGCAGGTTGTGGGCAGTGACTATGAAGCCCCATTTACCTGACCACAATGTCACTCTTAGAATTTCCTGGTAATGAGTCACTTTGAGGCTTTATAGTACCAGAATACATGGTCATAGCCTTCACCTTTTTAAATCTTTTAGTGGCACCACATCTGGCTTTTAGAGATTTATTTTTTACAGCAAAATAATTAGTTCATATAATAATGAAACAACAAAGGAGGAAGAATGCAAACAAAAACTCAGCGAAAGAGGGCAAGACGGATAAAGGGAAAGGAAGGGAGGCGAAGCGAGGAAAGCACATGTAAGGATAAAAGCATAGAGGGAGAGATGACAGAAATAAGTACACATCAGTTTGATAATAAATACAAATGAATCTAAATTCCCCAATGAGAAGATAAAGGCCATCAAATGGAGAAAATAAAAGTCAAACTATTTACTCCCCATAAAAAAGTAAATCACAGTGACAGTCAGAGTCACAATTACAAGCATGGGCAAATATGTATCCAGGGGAAAAGCGGGGGTTGCAATGCTGAAATTAGACACAGGAGATCCATGGCAAATAATACAAGTACACAGTATTATACTGGCTGAAGGGGGAGGCTCCACAATGAAGGTATAATGATACAAATCCCATTTGGCTACAAACATTGACATATATGTGCAAAAATTATTTGAAATACAAAGATAAGTAGACACAAATGTAGTATTAGTTGGAGAATTTAAAATAGCCTCACTCCTTTAGCATATCAAAGTAGATCAAACTGAGTCAACTAAGACAGTAATTTTGAATAATATAATTATCATTATTTACTATGCTTATATACATATTATATTACGCATACACACAACACACACACTTCAATTCAATACCACTAACAGACAGCACTAGAGGAAGTGTGCATTGAATCTGAATTTGAATCTTAACACCAAGAAAATAAAATACACTCTCCTATGAAATTATAAAATACTCTATGAAAGTATAAGATTTTTTCACATTTTCAGACTTTTTTATACAATGAACATGTTGCCTTTATAATTAAACTTTTTAAAAAGGAACCTAAGGCTTTGAGGCAAATATGTGGCATATTCTTTATATGCTGAACTTCCTACTTGAATCATATTACTTTTCTATTTTCTCTGTATTTTGATAATTTTAAGTTGCTGCATTAAAGTATCCTTTTAAGTGACCATACATTCTATCCTACACAAAGCTGATTATTGGTAAATTAATGGATTAATACCACACTTACCTTTTCACATAGGTCATTTAATGCTCCAGCTAAGACGCGATATGCACTGGTTTTTCCTCCAAATGGTTCTCCAACAATCATAAAGCCATGACGCACAATCATCATTTCATATATCTGAAGAATCTTCTCAGAAAAGAATCTGGTCATTTGCAAATTCATGGAGTCACAGTTGTCTTTGATAGCTCCCAGCAAATCGTTGTAATCTGGTTTTGGTAATTTCACCCCAGGAAACAAATCTGAAGTAATTCCCTGATGATAGATGATTCAGATGTTTATATTAACATTACATAGCTATAAACTCTCATATTATCTCTCTATATATGTTTGCATGTATATGTGTACATCTATACACATATGTATATGTTTATAAACTTGATAAAATTTCTCACATCCTCTTTTTAATACTGATGAAAATAGAGCCATTAAATAATAGCTCAGTATTTTTAACACCTTCATAGAGGTATGACTGACATACACTGAACTGCTTATATTTAAAGGGCATAATCTGATAAGTGAAACCACCAACTCAATGAAGATAATCAACGTATCAACCATTGCCACAAGTTTCCTTATGATCTTTTGTAATCCTCCTCTCTCCTCTCCCTGACACCCACCTCCATCCCCAGACAATCAACACACACACTAATTTGCTTTCTGTTTCTATTTTTATTTTCATTGCCTAGACTTTAATATGGATGAAAGTACACATTATGTGTACTACTTTTTTAAATCTGGCTTCTTTCACTCAGCATAAGGATTTGAAATCTCAAACACGTCACTGCATATATCTATAGTTCTTTGCATTGAAGTCCACCATACTGAGGTGCCGGTTTTTAAACCCATTTTCCTGCTGATGGACATTTTCATTGTTTTTAGTTTTGGAAATAAATAAAGATGCCATAAACACATACACACAAGTCTTTGCATGGACAAATGCTTTCATTTCTCTCAAGTGAATACTGAGAAGTGGAATACTTGGATAGTACACTCGGATGGTAAAGAATCTGCCTGCAGTGCAGGAGACCTGGGTTCAATCCCTGGGCCAAGAAGATCCCCCAGAGAAGGGAATGGCAACCCACTCCACTATTTTTGCCTGGAGAATTCCATGGACAGAGGAGCCTGGTGGGCTACAGTCCATGGTGTCGCAGAGTCAGTCACTACTGAATGACCGATACAACACAACAATGGCAGGTACGTGTCTAACATTTGAAGAAACGGTCTGCTTTCCAAAACGGTTGTCCTATTTTAAATTCCCCTCAGCAGTGTGAGTTTCAATATTTGGTATAATCAGTATTTTTAATAAGTGTGTAACAGTATCTTGCTATGGCTTCAACTTGCATTTGCTAAAGAGTAACACTTTCGCGTTACTTTTGTGCCATATGTATGTCTTCTTTGGTGAAATGTTTGTTCAAATTTTTTGTTGTTGTTGTTCTTTAGTCACCAAGTCATGTCCAACTCTTCATGACCCCAAGGACTGCAGCACACCAGGCAACCCTGTCCTTCACCATCCCCCGGAGTTTGCTCAGTCTCAAATCATTTGCCTATTGTAATTGGTTTATTTTCTTCATGGTAAGTTTTGACCATTTGTTAAGCATTCTACTTACAAGTGCTTCACCATATATCTAATAGACAAGTGTTTTTTATACCTCTAACTTGTCTTTCATTCTCCTACAGTGTATTTCAAAGAGCAAACTTTTTAATTCTGATGAGCCTATTTTATCAATTTACTGTTTCATGCATTGTGCTTTTGGTGGTGTATTTAAGAAATTTTTGCCTAACCCAAATTCACAAGGGATTTTTCCTGTTTTCTTCTTCAGATGTTGTGGTTTTACATATTTTCCAGTTAAAAAGTTAAAAGATGAACATTATCTGATTTCAAGGCTTATTATAAAAACAGTATCATACTAGCATAAAAATAGACAAAATATAACAATGGAATAGAAGAGAGAGACCAGATATAGATCCAGACACATATGAAAACTCATTCTCAAGCAAAAACAATCCAGTAAAGATTAAACAAATAGTCTTTCAACAAAGTATGCTAGGATACCTGGATTTATCAAAATAATGAACTTGAATCCATACCTCATATCATATATAAAAATAAGTTTAACAGTATTTTAATCAGTGTAGTGGGTAGTATGTTAATCCTTTTAGTGTTCCTCAAAAATTTATGTTAGAATGTCACCTTGTCTGGAAATAAGATCTTTGCAGATGTAATTAGATCAGATGAGATCCTACTGGACCCTAACTCCAGTGACTGGTATCTATACAACAGAAAGGAGAGGAAGATGCAAACTCAAGCACACCTGGGAAACAAGGCCATCCTAGTGATGGGGACAGAAGCTGAAGCCACCAGGGAACCACCAATGACAAGCCAAGGAACATCAAAGATCGTCAGGAGCCATCAGAAGCTAAGAAAAAGCAAGGAAGGGTTCTTTCCTAAAGAATCTTTACCTTCTTTCAGAGGTAACCAACAGCTTATTTCAGACTTTTTTCCTCCAGAACTGTGAGAAAATAAATTTCTGTTGTTTTAAACCACCAAGTTTGTGGTTCTCTGTTATGGAAGCTTTAGAAAAATAATATAATCACATAATATAGGATTGGAAAGAATTATAATTCCACATATAGTTTATATGAGAATATAAAGTCACTTTCAAGGTCTAAGAAACATTCCTTTATAAACCACTAAGGCTATTTCATAAGCATTATAGCAACTTAGGGCTTCCCTGGTGGCTCAGTTGGTAAAGAATCTGCCTGCAATGTGGGAGACCTGGGTTCAATTCCTGGGTTGGGAAGATTCCCCTGGAGAAGGGAATGGCAACCCACCCCAGTATTCTGGCCTGGAAAATTCATGTCTGCGGAATTCATGTCTGGCCTGGAGACCCCAGTCCATGGGGTCACAGAGAGTCAGACACAACTGAGTGACATTCATTTCACTTCACAGCAACCTATGTGGTAAAGCATCTGTCTGCAATGCAGGAGACCCGGGTTTGATCCCTGGGTTGGAAAGATACCCTGGAGAAGGAAATGGCAACCCAATCCAGTATTCTTGCCTAGAAAATTCCATGGATGGAGGAGCCTGGTGGGCTACAGTCCATGGGGTCTCAAAGAGTTGGGCATGACTGAGTGACTTCACTTCACTTTGAAGGAACCAGATGCCATGATCTTAGTTTTCTGAATGTTGAGCTTTAAGCCAACTTTTTCACTCTCCTCTTTCACTTTCATCAACAGGCTCTTTAGTTCTTCTTCGCTTTCTGCCATAAGGGTGGTGTCATCTGCATATCTGAGGTTATTGATATTTCTCCCAGCCATCTTGATTCCAGCTTGTGCTTCCTCCAGTCCAGTGTTTCTCATGATGTAC
>NW_011495032.1:18687051-18689042 GCF_000754665.1 Bison bison bison
TGACAATATACAGCCTTGACATACTCCTTTTCCTGTTTGGAACCAGTCTGTTGTTCCATGTCCAATTCTAACTGTTGCTTCCTGACCTGCACACAGATTTCTCAAGAGGCAGGTCAGGTGGTCTGGTATTCCCATCTCTTTCAGAATTTTCCACAGTTTCTTGTGATCCACACAGTCAAAGGCTTTGGCAAAGTCAATAAAGTAGAAATAGATGTTTTTCTGGAACTCTCTTGCTTTTTTGATGATCCAGCAGATGTTGGCAATTTGATCTCTGGTTCCTCTGCCTTTTCTAAAACCATCTTGTACATCTGGAAGTTCATGGTTCACGTATTGCTAAAGCCTTGCTTGGTAGCCATGCCCTTCTCCAGGGGATCTTACTGACCAAGGAATCAAAACCAGATCTCCTACATCACAGGCAGATTCTTTATCATCTGAGTCACCAGTGCTTAGGAGTAACTTCATAAAACTCTTAGAACAGGGTCAGGTACATTGTAAATGCATACTGTTTGCCAAGTAAACAAAAATATCTTCTCAGATTGTTCAAATTATTTATGGTTAATCTTAAAGAAGCAGACAATTCCAGATCATATCTGGTAGCTAGTGGGTCTCAATCAAGACCAGTTCCTTTCACCAGTTCCTCTCTGCCAGGTAGAGAGTTGGGAATACATGGAGTTGTCCTTCTGGTTGTATTACTGTGAAAGTCCAGAGACACTGGGGGGACCAGGGATGCCAAGAGTTTGTAGCATATGGGACAGTCTCTCAAAACAGGGAACTGTCCTATTTGAAAATGCCAGCTATGCTCCATTTGTGAAATATTGCTCGAGAAATATTTGCTGAATGAATACACAGCTATAGGAGGACACATCTAAATGAGATATACCTCTACTTCATAAAAATAAATAGAGCTTTACTTATATTTATTCCTGGAAAATCTGTATAGTGTACTAGTACCAAAGAAACTGAGGGAAATTTTTAACAAGAAATTTTGAACCAATTCCCTGAAAACTTGATCTATAAAATATTTGCACTGTCAATTCCAAATACTAACGGGAGCTTCTTTCAGAATGATGAAACATTGTTCCTATGGATAGCTAAGGGCACTGGGGCACACCACAGTGGCAGTGCCACTTCTGTCCTCCCTATGAGAGTCTTCTGATCTCAGTCTCTACACATCGGAAGCTAACTGTCCATACCTCAAGGCAGTGCAAGACAGAGTAACTCTCCCATGTGTCAGCAGCCCACTACCCACCACCCCCAGGCACTTCTACTGAGAATGGGGAAGGAAAAACAGTGACATCACATGGCAATACAGGAACTTTAACCATCACTCTGTGATTCTTTACTACTACTTATAATCTAATTTTTAAAATATAACAATATTACTAAACCTAGTTCTTAAATTATCCTGAAAAAAAAAACCAATTTCATAAAAGACACTGCACTCTTAAGCTTATTTTTCACTTCTTCGATCATTAATTTTGACAAACATTTGCAAAGTATCCCTCTGTGTAAAGGATTCAATGGTGTGTTTCACCAATTACTTTCCTCCATGGAGTCTATTTCCTAGTGAGATTTATAAGCAAACTTTCTGTGACTTTTGGATGCTTATTATATTCTGCAGTACAAAAAAAGTACTACTTAAAAAAATCCCAAGTTGTGCTGGGAAATCTGGTCAACCACGTGTAAAAGAATGAAACTAGACCACTTTCTAACACCATACACAAAAATAAACTCAAAATGGATTAAAGATCTCAACGTAAGACCAGAAACTATAAAACTCCTAGAGGAGAACATAGGCAAAACACTCTCCGACATACATCACAGCAGGATCCTCTATGACCCACCTCCCAGAATATTGGAAATAAAAGCAAAAATAAACAAATGGGACCTAATTAACCTTAAAAGCTTCTGCACATCAAAGGAAACTATTAGCAAGGTGAAAAGACAGCCTTCAGAATGGGAGAAAATAATAGCAAATGAAGCAACCGACA
>NW_011495032.1:18689930-18701735 GCF_000754665.1 Bison bison bison
CGGGATGGGGAACCATGTATACCTGTGGCGGATTCATTTTGATATTTGGCAAAACTAATACAATTATGTAAAGTTTAAAAATAAAATAAAATTAGAAAAAAAAAAATCCCAAGTTGTTAAAAGTTACTTGTAACAACAAAGCTAGCTAAAAACATTTCAAATAAAACATGGAGTGACCTACCTTTCTCTGTTTTCTACACTGGAAGTTTCTCAATGGGACTTGAAAACTTGGACACTTGATAAATACATTATTAGAAGAGTTTTGATACATTAGAGTAAGAAATGTTCTTACCTCAAAGAGTGGTAAATCGTGGGATAAAAATTTCGGCAAATTTACATCAATAATAGATCTAAGCAGCAGAATTTCTTCATTTTCATTTGGATATTTCAGCTGAAAGAAAATATAGTCATGATGACATCTGCATCTGTTAACCGCACTCCATGCATGTTCATACACACAAGCACCCAGGCCCCAGAGGGCATTCAAACCCATGCAAAGATGTTATTTATTTTCATTTCACTGGGCTGTTATTAATTTTAGAAGCTGACGATTATACTTGTTGAATTTTATACTAGTTTATAATGAAATTTGAAGTTTAACTAACTGCCTTTTCACAGATGCTCTGGGTAAAAAGCTATTGGTCATGATTTTCAGTGAGTTTGGGAGTTGCCATTGCTTCTATCCTGGGTAAGACCTTGCTTGTCCTATGCATTCAAAACCAGCAGTCAGTTGATAAAGTGTAAATAATCATTAAAAATGGGGACTCATTAAAAGATTTAAAGTTAAAACATATAAATATTCACTTATTTGCCCATATTTTGGTGCCAAGGCTTTTTCTCTGAGGGTGGAGTTCTGCACAATTTTTCTTGTACAAAGCAAAAACAATCAATAATGAGTCATCACTCTAGTTTTTTGTGTTTTGTTGTTTCTGTTTTTTAAAGATAATCATTCTCTTCAAAGATACTTAGGAGACAATCTAAATGTAGCATCCTCATGAATTGTTGTTTTTCAGTCTTTCTTTTCTTATCCACACCTAACTCCAACTAAACTTTTTAGCATTTCATCTTTACTCAGTCTTTCTTAAACAAGGAACTCAGTTTTCATAAATACAAACCTCTTCTTTTCATGCTCATATACCATCAGTTTCAATGACAATTAATTAAAGGACATAACAATAATAACATAACCAACTAGCTTCAGAAAGTTTTGGGAACAAGCCACCTGACCATAAGTGGGAGGGCAGGGTGGCATGCCACCTTCTGACTGCACACTTGGTACTAGCATGCTTGAGGGTGTTCCCCCAGCAGAGTGGAGAGGGCTGGTTAATGCACTGTCACTTGAGTGGAGGATGCTTTGGAAAATATATATTAAATTCCAAAACACCCAGGGTTTACTAAAAACGTGGCTGAACTCAATTTGTTGCTCATGCCCATAAGATGGTTCATGTAATTCACAAAAAAATTTGAACTCAGAAATGTTTCTCTCAACTTCTATACTTTATTCAAAATTTCACACCAAAGCTATTCCCGCCATCATCAGCTTAGGTTTCCAGAACCCTCATCCTGTTCTCTGGAATCTTTCTAGTAAATTCCATACTTCTACTTAACTGGCTTTAACTGTACAAAGTCAATGATGCCTGGCAGTTAAGTCCTGCTGTCTCTGAATTACCAGAGCTCCCAAACCTAAAGCTGGCTCTGCTAATATGGACTTTGTCTTTGCATCAACCTAGAATCCCAGGGATGGGGCGCCTGGTGAGCGGCCGTCTATGGGGTCGCACAGAGTCAGACACGACTGAAGCGACTTAGCAGCAGCAGCAGCAGCAACCCCACATCAATTATGAAGTGTCAGAAGTCTGTTTTGTCGAAAGGCTGTCATCTTAAAACAAACATTTAAATTATTTCCTGATAAAATAGAAACAAACTTCAAACTATTCAAGCCAACACATTCAACAATTCTAAATTAGCTTTTGACAAAGAATGATAGGATTCATTTGCAGAATTCATTTGCTGCATAACTTTAATAGTTCAATTCCACAGTCAAGATGTCAGGGATGACATACAGTAGGACAAAGCATTATCCTTCCCATTATCTGACCACAATGCAATCATGACACGTCAGGTTAATACAAATTGTTGCTTCTAGTTGCATTTGTTTATTACTAAAAATAATGACTTGAAGTCATGTTAGACAAATGTGAAATAGAATATCACTACTATATATCAGAATTATTGGTAACATCATCTAGAAGTCAAAAATGCATGCCATTGTTTTTAATCACACAGGATATATTTTAAAATCTCCCAGTCATGAACATGAAAATTTTTATAAGCTACAAGGTTAAAGTTTGCCTTTTGCTGTTAATTAATTCCATGGACAGATGAGCCTGGCAGCCTACAGTCCATAGGGTCTCAAAGAGTTGGACACGACCGAAGCGACTTAGCACACGTGGCCTATCTTGCTTACTTTCATAAAGAAAAAACAAGAGTTATACTTTATGTTTCTACAAAATACTTCCAATGAAAAGTTACCCAAATCTTAAAATATTTGGCCTTTTTATCAATATAATTATGATTCATACTATCTTAAAATGCACACATTATACTGCAAATCCATTACAGGTGGTATGAGTGTGTGCATGCTCATTCATGTCTGACCCTTTGCAACCCCCTGGACTCTAGCCCACCAGGCTCCTTTCTCCGTCCATGGAATTTTCCAGGAAAGAATACTGAAGTAGAATGCCATTTCCTACTCCAGGGGATCTTCCTGACCCAGAGATAGAGCTTGCATCTCTTGTGTCTCCTGCCTTGGCAGGTGGATTTTTTACCACTGCACCTTGCAAATCCATTACTGCTAGTCCATAGTTATTAAATAACAATGTCTAGGAATTTTGTACGTTTGTATTAATTATACATACATTGTTTCTTTTAAAGTTACATATATTCACATAGACTAAATGCTTTCAAAGTATTTCTCAGCAGCAAGGAATTTTATTCCTCAGTAGTACTCAGTTTCATATAATTAAAACTGTGGGATGGAACTCAAATCACTAATCACATGGCTGCTGCTGCTGCTGCTGCTAAGTCACTTCAGTCGTGTCCGATTCTGTGCAACCCCATAAATGGCAGCCCACCAGGCTCCCCCGTCCCTCGGATTCTACAGGCAAGAACACTGGAGTGGTTTGCCATTTCCTTATCCAATGCATGAAAGTGAAAAGTGAAAGGGAAGTCAGTCATGGCCGACTCTTCTCGACCCCGTGGACAGCAGCCCACCAGGCTCGTCCCTCCATGGGATTTTCCAGGCAAGAGTACTGAAGTGGGTTGCCATTGCCTTCTCCAAATCACATGGCTAAGGTTTTACAAATCATAAAATTTCCTTTTTCATGTATGCAAATGATCAACTATTTTAGTACAATAGGGAACTTTTTTTCCAGTTGATGGAACCAATCAGTTATTGGAGCTCTGTAAAGACACATGGTCCTGAGATTTACAAACAGGAAATGAATGAGTTAAGAAGTGGCAAAACCAATACAATATTGTAAAGTTAAAAAATAAAATAAAATAAATAAATAAATAAATAAAGAAGTTACTCGAGTTTTTTACCTTTAGATTCCCGGCAGCGGTAAGCACTGACTTCACAGCTCTCATTCCATAGTCATAGTGATGCTGTGACGACAACTGCTCTGAACACAGGCGATATGTAGCCACAATCTTCACTGACAGTGGCCGAGCTGTGACAAAGCCACAGGAGTACAGGACGATTTCAGCAATCATAGCGTAGTCAGGCACCATCATTGCTACTGTCCGAAAGAGCGCCTATGGGAGTGGAGAAAAGGTGCTTTATAGACAGGCCATCATGAAGATAGCTCGACTCTTTATAGCATGCTACAGTGTTATAGCTTTTTTGTAATAATATTGTTATAATATCCATATCCTATAGATAAAACATTTTAAAATGTGACTTCTTATTATTGTTATATAATGAAGAAACCATTAACTTTTATCCAAATATTTTTTCTGAAATTATGCTTTGAGAACACTTCAAATTTCTGTCATACCTGGGGCTTTGGTGAATTATCAACTTACTTAAGTATTAAGTATCCATTATGTTCTATTCCTTTGTAGAAAGTGACATGTTACAGGGAAAAAGCATCAGACTCTGCTAAGATGTTGGGTTTCTCATTGGAGCTGTTAGAAAGTGGCTGGTATTAGGAGACTATGCTCTAAGTGAAGATCTCTAGATATCTAATTGATTAAGGTAACTCCTAATAACAAGGGTATGTTACATAAGTGATGAATTTTGAGATATTTTTTAACCTTTTTGAGTCTTCAGTCACCATGTCAGTTCAAGCATAATAAAGGGAAAAAAGCTGAAAACAAGTATGGGATGATTATTATTAGAGATAAATCCATTTTCCTAATTCTAAGATAATTTTTCCTCATGGTATTTTAAATGTTGTGGGACAAATGTTGTGTGATGGAAGGCAAACAGAAAACTAAATATATTTGGAAAGAATAAGAAAATTTAACTTTAAAAGGTGAGTTTCAATCAGAACTTATTTCAATAGCTCAAGCATGAAAACATGGTTTTCCTACACTAAAGCAGGAGAACAACAGTGTTACATAAAATTACAATTATATTCAAATAATGAATAATAATTGTATGGAATTACAGTCACATTCAGACAGGTTATAAATACCTTTTGGGAACTAGCTAAGTTACGGAAAACACAAGGCAGTAGAGAATAAGGACATTTTGCCTTAGTGATCTGTTATGACACTTAACTGAGAAGAAAAGACTTGCATCAAGCAAGATCCTTCCAATGCATTACATTAATTACTAGCTAGAGGTCTTAGCATTGCTATTTTATCAATAAGTTTAGAATTCAAGAAAGGAAAGAATAAAATATTAAAAGTATAGAGCATGAACAAATAATTTGTAACAGAGATGTTTAAGCATGTGCTTAAAACTACTACATACCTGGGGGGGGGGGTGGAATGCAAGAGAATTATTATAAAGTTGGTACCTCTTTTAAAAGGTAGGTTCTCAACAACTTTTTTTTAATCAATAAAATAGAGAATGAATGAATGAACTAGTGATTTAGCTGGTCAATGCCTAAGTTAGGGTGATACAAACTTTCTTTTATGTTGTTCAGTCACTAAGTCATGTCCAATTTTTTGTGATTGCATGGACTGTAGCATGCCAGCCTTCCCTGTCCTCCACTATCTCCCAGACTTTGACCAAATTCATGTCCACTGAGTCAGTGATGCTATCTGACCATCTCATCCACTGCCTCCCCCTTCTCCTTTTGCCTTCAGTCTTTCTCAGCATCAGGGTTGGAGCTTCAGCAAGAGTCCTCCCAATGAATATTCAGGGTTGATTTCCTTTGGTATTAACTGGTTTGATCTCCTTGCTGTCCAAGGGACTCTCAAGAGTTTTCTCCAGCACCATATTTAAAAAGGATTAATTCTTCAGCACCCTGCCTTCTTAATGGTTCAATTCTCACATCCGTACATAACTACTGGAAAAACCATACCTTTGACTATAGGGAGCCTTTGTCAGCAAGGTGGTGTCTCTGCCTTTTAATTAGCTGTCTAGGTTTGTCATGCTGTCTCGGTTGGTCATAACTTTTCTTCCAAGGAGCAAGTTTCTTTTAATTTCATGGCTGCCGTCACTACCTGCAGTGATTTTGGAGCCCCAAAAAATAAAGTCTGTCACTGTTTCCACTGTTTCCCCATCTATTTGCCATGAAGTGATGGGACCAGATGCCATGATCTTAGTTTTCTGAATGTTGAGTTTTAAGCCAACTTTTTCACTCTCCTATACAGCATATTAAAAAGCAGAGACATTACTTTACCAAGAAAGGTCCATCTAGTCAAAGCTATGGTTTTTCTAGTAGTCATGTATGGATGTGAAAGTTGGACTATATAGAAAGTTGAGTGCCAAAGAATTGATGTTTTTGAACTGTGGTGTTGGAGAAGACTCTTGAGAGTCCCTTGGACTGCAAGGAGATGCAACCAGTCCATCCTAAAGGAGATCAGTCCTGAATACTCATTGGAAGGACTGATACTGAAGCTGAAACTCCAGTACTTTGGCCATCTGATGCAAAGAACTGACTCATTAGAAAAGACCCTGATGCTGGGAAAGACTGAAGGCAGGAGAAGGGAATGACAGAGGATGAGATGGTTGGATGGCATCACCGACTCAATGGACATGAGTTTGTGTAAACTCCAGGAGTTGGTGATGGACAGGGAGGCCTGTTGTGCTGGAGTCTATGGGGTCACAAAGAGTTGGACACGACTGAGCGACTGAACTGAACTGAACTGAGGTTTGTCATAACTTTCCTCCCAAGAAGTAGGCGTCTTTTAATTTCATGGCACAGTCATCGTCCACAGTCATTTTGGAGCCCAAGAAAATAAAACTTGTCATTGCTTCCACCTTTTCCTTCTATTTGCCATGAAGTGATGGGACAGGATGCCATGATCTTAGTTTTTTGAATGTTGAGTTTTAAATCCGTTTTTTCACTCTCCTCTTTCACCCTCATCAAGTGACTCTTTAGTTCCTCTTCACTTTCTGCCATTAGAGTGACATGAGATACATATCTGAGGTTGTTGGTATTTCTCCCGGCAATCTTGATTCCAGCTTGTGCTTCATCCAGCACAGTATTTCACATGATGTGCTCTACATATAAGTTAAAAAAGCAGGGTGACAATATACAACCTTCTCATATTCCTTTCCCAATTTTGAACCAGTCCATTGTTCCGTGTCTGGTTCTAACTGTTGCTTCTTGACCTGCATACAGGTTTCTCAAGAGACATGTAAGGAGGTCTGGTATTCCCATTTCTTGAAGAATTTTCCACAGTTTGTTGTGATCTATACAGTCAAAGGCTTTAGCATAGCCAATGAAGCAGATGTTTTTCTGGAACTCTCTTGCTTTCTCCATGACCCAACAAATGCTGGCAATTTAATCTCTGGTTCCTTTGCCTTTTGTAAACCCAGCTTGTACATCTGGACGTTCTCGGCTCACGTTTTGCTGAAGCCTAGCTTGAAGGATTTTGAGCATTACCTTGCTGGCATGTGAAATGAACACAACTGTATGGTAGTTTGAACATTCTTTGGCATTGTCCTTCTTTGGTCCCAGAATGATAACTCACCTTCCCCAGTCCTGTGGCCAGTGCTGAGTATTCCAAATTTGCTGACATACTGAGTGCAGCATTTTAACAGTATCATCTTTTAGGATTTGAAATAGCTCAGCTGGAATTCCATCACCTCCACTAGCTTTGTTCATAATAACGCTTCCTAAAGTCTACTTGACCTCACACTCCAGGATGTCCGCCTCTAAGTAAGTGACCAAACCATAGTGGTCATTAAGATATTTTTTGCTTTCCTTATTTGTATTCTTGCTACCTCTTCTTAATCTCATCTGCTTCTGTTAGGTCCTTGCCATTTATGTCCTTTATCATGAGCATCCTTGCATGAAATGAAAGGGTAATTTAGTGCTTTAAAAATTAATTTGGATTCTGGCTTACCCCATGGCATACTTTCTTGTGTGTAAAAAAAAAAAAAAAAAGAACGGGAAAGTATAGATCCAGGTAAACTGCCAGAGCTTGAATAAATTCCAGTACATGTAATCAGTGTTAGCATTACCCTCCATGTTTACCTCAGCAGAAATAAACGATTGAGAATAATTATTCTACTGCCTCTGCCCTATAGGGTGGAAGAAGAAGGGCAATACATAAGGAATTATAAATACTTCCTAGAGGAGGCTTTCAAAGAACTACATGTTTGGAAGAACAACAACAAAATCTCAAGCAGTAACTTGTTACCATTTCTTCCTTTAGAGATTAGAAATAGATTTCATAATGCTGCGACCTGTTCAGAAATGAGCTAGGTTTTGCTTGAGTGAAATGGAGGATTCAGGATCTATTTCACTTTTTTTCTCTGTACTAACGGAGTGTTTCACACTGCTTACTCTGAGGAAAGCTATGTATCAGAATGTGTTAGCATCTGCAAATCCTCCTGACTGTAGAACAAAACCCTCAATGAACCCCTGACTTCTTGTTCACCTGGAACACCAGACTCCCTCAAATCTCCCCAGACGCTCACACGTCCTTTAGCTCCTACTTCTGTCTTCTGTCATGCAAAGCAGCCTTGTGTCACAGAGGCCAGGCTCCGTCACTGGAACTGAGCCCAGTTTCACTTGCATTTTCTTCTTCTTGTGCCTTTAGAGTTGGATGCCACAATGTATCATGTTATTGACTTTGTGACATCAGAAGATATAGAATATGCCTATTTTCCATACTACCCAAAGCAATCTATGAATTTAATGCGATCCCCATCACATTACTCATAACATTTTCCACAGAACTAAATCCTAAAATTTATATCACAAAGAGTGTGACATGACTTAGTGACTGAACATAGAAGACTCAGAATTGCCAAAGCAATCCTGAGGAAAAAGAACAAAGCTGGAGGCATACCCACCCAGACTTCAGACAATACTACAAGACTCCATTAATCAAAATAGCACAAAAACAGACATATCAATGGAACAGAATGGACAGCCCAGAAGTAAACCCACACACCTACAGTCAATCTTTGACAAAGAAGGCAAGAATATACAATGGTGAAAAGATAGTCTCTTTAGCAAGTAGTGTTAGAAAAGTTAGACAGCCACTTGTAAATCAAAGAAGTCATAACATTCCCTCCCATTTTACAAACACCAAAAGAAAAAAAAAGTCAAAATGGCTTAAAGACTTAAATATAAGACAGGATATCATAGAACTCCTAGAAGAAAACACAGGCAAAACATTCTCTGACATAAATTGTACCAATATTTTCTTAAGTCAGTCTTCCAAGGCAATGGAAATAGAGGCAAAAATGAACAAATGGGAATAATCAAACTTAAAAACTTTTGCACAGTAAAGGAAACCATAAATAAAATGAAAAGACAACCAACAGACTGGGAGAAAATATTTGCAAACAATGCAACCAACGGGGGCTTAATTTCCAAAATATACAAACATCTCATATAACTCAACAGCAAAAAAGCAAAAACCCAATCAAAAAATGAGCAGAAGACCTAAATAAATATTTCTCCAAAGAACATACATATAGCCAATAGGCATCTGAAAAGATGCTCAACTTCTCTAATTAGTAGAGAAATACAAATCAAAACTCCAGTGAGGTATCCCCTCACAGTGGTCAGAATGATCATCATATAAAGGTCTACAAATAATAAAAGCTGGAGAGGGTGTGGAGAAAAGGGAACCCTCCTTCATGGTTGGTGGGAATGTGAATTTGTGCAGCCACCATGGAAAACTGTACAGAGGTACTCCATAAACTAAAAAGAGTTGCCATAGGCTCCAGCAATCCAACTCCTGGGCATACAGCTAGGGGAAAAAAATGAAAATTCTAATTTGAGAAGATAAATGCACCCCAATGTTCACAGCAGCACTATTTACAACAGCCAAGACATGGAAACAACCCAACTGACCATAAGCTGATGACTGAAATAAGAATATGTTTTATATATATATATATATGTTTAAGAATATGTGAGACATATATACATCATATATTTATATAGAGAAAGAGCTATCACAATGGTGATAGGTGAAACATTGCAGTAAGACATGTAAGAGAATACTGAAGAGGGGTGGGAGCAAGGCATGGCCATAGCACTGGCCAGGAACAGCAGGAGTTACAAGACTGGTTTTGGTAACTGGCTGAAAATGCTGGGTGAAGAAGAGGGAAGCTTCAAGGATGATCCTGAAGACATTAAAACACTTTCTGGGTCTCAGCAGGCTTTAAATAGATAGTTTTCAGACATTTAATCATGTCTGATTGTCTGCAGGCCAATGCATGAGCTGTAGCCTGCCAGGCTCCTCCATCCATGGAATTTTCCAGGCAAGAATACTGGAGTGGGATGCCATTTCCTACTCCAGGAAATCTTCCCAACTCAGGGATCGAACCCGTGTCTCTTGCTTCTTCTGCATTGGCAGATGGATTCTTTATCACTAGTCCCATCTGGGAAGCCCGTACATTTATATCTATATATCTTTCATTTCAGGCTAAGACATTTTTCCAAATTGTTAGGCACTTCCATATATACTTGAAAAGACATGTTTTATAGCAGCTCTAACCAAGAAGACTGCACAAAAGGAACAATGCAAACAACAAAAACCTATTTGAATTTGAGAACAGCTTTTGACCTAAAATAGAAAGAAACTATTCCAAGCACCACTGTTTCAAAATGCACAATAAATAAAACATGGAGGAGTCCACACAGGGCATTAACAGACTCGACCCATGATGGCCCCAGATATTTTGCCTTTACGAATACTTATGTATTCAGATTAATCCTACTGAATAAAAGAAAAACATGAGTGAATAAAAAAATTAGACCAAAAGAGCTTTCCAAATGTATCAGTTCAGTTCAGTCACTCAGTCGTGTCCGACTCTTTGCGACCCCATGAACTGCAGCATGCCAGGCCTCCCTGTCCATCAACAACTCCTGGAGTCTATCCAAACTCATGTCCATTGAGTCGGTGATGCCATCCAAACATCTCATCCTCTGTCGTCCCTGCTCCTCCTGCCCTCAATCTTTCCCAACATCAGGGTCTTTTCCAATGAGTCAGCTCTTTGCATCAGGTGGCCAAAGTATTGGAGTTTCAGCTTCAACATTAGTCCTTCCAATGAACACCCAGGACTGATCTCCTTTAGGATGGATTGGTTGGATCTTCTTGCAGTCCAAGGGAATCTCAAGAGCCTTCTCCAACACCACAGTTCAAAAGCATCAATTCTTCGGCGCTCAGCTTTCTTTATAGTCCAACTCTCACATCCATACATGACCACTGGAAAAACCACAGCCTTGACTAGACAGACCTTTGTTAACAAAGTAATGTCTCTGCTTTTTAACATGCTGTCTAGGTTGGTCATAACTTTCCTTCCAAGGAGTAAGCGTCTTTTAATTTCATGGCTGCAATCACCATCTACTGTGATTTTGGAGCCCAGAAAAATAAAGTCAGCCACTGTTTCCACTGTTTCCCCATCTGTTTGCCATGAAGTGATGCGACCAGATGCCACGATCTTAGTTTTCTGAATGTTGAGCTTTAAGCCAACTTTTTCACTCTCCTCTTTCATTTTCATCAAGAGGCTCTTTAATTCTTTTTCGCTTTCTGCCATAAGGGTGGTGTCATCTGCATATCTGACGTTATTGATATTTTTTCCCAACAATCTTGATTCCAGCTTGTGCTTCCTCCAGCCCAGCATTTCTCATGATGTTCTCTGCATATAAGTTAAATAAACAGGGTGACAATATACAGCCTTGACGTACTCCTTTTCCTATTTGGAACCAGTTTGTTGTTCCATGTCCAATTCTAACTGTTGCTTCCTGACTTGCATACAAATTTCTCAAGAGGCAGATCAGGTGGTCTGGTATTCCCTTCTCTTTCAGAATTTCCACAGTTTATTGTGATCCACACAGTCAAAGGCTTTGGCATAGTCAATAAAGCAGAAATAGATGTTTTTCTGGAACTCTCTTGCTTTTCCCATGATCCAGCGGATGTTGGCAATTTGATCTCTGTTCCTCTGCCTTTTCTAAAACCAGCTTGAACATCTGGAAGTTCAGGGTTCACATATTGCTGAAGCCTGGCTTGGAGAATTTTGAGCATTACTTTACTAGCGTGTGAGATGAGTGCAATTGTGCGGTAGTTTCAGCATTCTTTGGCATTGCCTTTCTTTGGGATTGGAATGAAAACTGACCTTTTCCAGTCCTGTGGCCACTGCTGAGTTTTCCAAATTTG
>NW_011495032.1:18701835-18721001 GCF_000754665.1 Bison bison bison
TGGAGAATTTTGAGCATTACTTTACTAGCGTGTGAGATGAGTGCAATTGTGCGGTAGTTTCAGCATTCTTTGGCATTGCCTTTCTTTGGGATTGGAATGAAAACTGACCTTTTCCAGTCCTGTGGCCACTGCTGAGTTTTCCAAATTTGCTGGCATATTGAGTGCAGCACTTTCACAGCATCATCTTTCAGGATTTGGAATAGCTCAACTGGAATTCCATCCCCTCCACTAGCTTTGTTCATAGTGATGCTTTCTAAGGCCCACTTGACTTCACATTCCAGGATGTCTGGCTCTAGGTGAGTGATCACACCATTGTGATTATCTGGGCTGTGAAGATCTTTTTTTATACAGTTCTTCTGTGTATTCTTGCCATCTCTTCTTAATATCTTCTGCTTCTGTTAGGTCCATACCATTTCTGTCCTTTATTGAACGCATCTTTGCATGAAATGTTCCCTTGGTAGCTCTAATTTTCTTGAAGAGATCTCTAGTCTTTCCCATTCTATTGTTTTCCTCTATTTCTTTGCACTGATCACTGAGGAAGGCTTTCTTATCTCTTCTTGCTATTCTTTGGAACTCTGCACTCAAATGGGTATATCTTTCCTTTTCTCCTTTGCTTTTCACTTCTCTTCTTTTCACAGCTATTTGTAAGGCCTGCGCAGACAGCCATTTTGCTTTTTTCCAATATAAATTGGAATGTATATTTTTCCAAATGTACATTGGAATAAAAAGTCGCAAAATGCTTCTTAGATGAAGGAGGATTTACCAATTTGCATTTTTAAATCATACTTTCCTTCACAAAGGCAAAGTATTAAAACATCACATCAAGCAAAGAAAAGTCCAAGGAATAGAAATACCACAAAAATTCTTGGCAGCAGTTGGTCCAATCAAAAAATTTTTTGGTGGAAAAGAAAAATACCTCACCTAATCTAAGAAGCTGTCATTCTAAAAATGTGAATAATGGAAGGAATGTAGGATTTAGAGTCAGAAAACTTGGTTTTGGATCTGCAATTACCACTGTATTATTATTATTCAGCCTTTTTTCTCCATGCACTAGCCATAAACTTGCAGTTCACCATAAAAGGATATAAAAGGTCTAACAAAGATATGGGGGAAAGATCATATTTCACTAATAAGCAATGTTTTTTTTTTAATGAAGATTCTAGTCTAGTCAATTAGCTATTTTGTTCTTACAAGAAAACAAAATGCTAGATATTAAGGAGAACTGAGCATTGATATGGGATGTAAATTGTTTCAACCTCTGTTAGAGGCAATTCAGCAACACAGCTCTTGGTCCTATGAATCTCCTAATGAAATACCTTAAAATAGAGAAAAGCCTTAAGTAAAAATTTCCCATTGCAGTATTATCTATAAAGAAGGAAAACTAAATGCAATAGAAATTTCAAACTGTAAACACAGTTCAATAAACTTATTTACAGTTTGAATTATGTTCATGAAGATAGAAAAATGCTCATATTATAATATTAACATGAACAGACCTTCCCCCAGTATTCACAATTGTCTGATTTCAACATTTAATATTGAGGAATACCATACAGTAAACAGTACTCTTGCCTGGAAAATCCCATGGACGGAGGAGCCTGGTGGGCTGCAGTCCATGGGGTCGCTAAGAGTCGGGCACAACTGAGCGACTTCACTTTCACTGTTCACTTTCATGCATTGGAGAAGGAAATGGCAACCCACTCCACTATTCTTGCCTGGAGAATCCCAGGGACAGAGGAGCCTAGTGGGCTGCCGTCTATGGGGTCGCACAGAGTCGGACACGACTGAAGCGACTTAGCAGCAGCAGCAGCAGCAGCAAACAGTAGAATAGGTACCTTTTCCAATATTTCCTATGTTTTCCAATTTTTATACTTATCATCAGTTTTAAAATAGAAGTTCTGGAAATTTCATATTTTTTAAAGGTAATCAAAGCTTCAAAATTTTTCTAAAACAGTTGTCTAAAATATAACATCTAAAAGGAAATGTTTTATGTAAAATTCAAGAAGAGCATGTTCTTTTTATATATTAACTTTGTAAATCACAGCAAGGAAACAGATTATATAACTGCCTTTTCTGTACCTTTAGATTATCAGGCAGTTCTGATCGTCCAGCATATCCAGGGTTCATTGTTATAAAGACAGCACACGTGGGGTCAAGTTTTAATTCAGTTCCTTCAAACACGAGTAAATCAGCGCCTGCATTAATACCTGTGGGTAATCAAGAATGAAATGACTTAGCAATTCCACATATAAATGTGACTCGTGCCATTCATTATGTCCTATATTTCTACTGTTTTCACACAATGCAGAGACAAACTAGTCCGTTACCTCTTTGGATAGTAAGAATTTGTTGAGCAACCACAGACAGCACTTCCAAATCAATTCTGTTAAACTCATCGAAGCAAGCCCAGGCACCACAAGATAACAGTCCCTGGGAGAAAAGAGTAATGAAAAATTTCAATTTTATCTGATTGAATATTACATTGAAATGTTGTATTTTCACCTCATCTCCTCACAGATTTAATATCCTATCAAGGAAATTGCTTATTCACCTTTATCTTTAAAGACAGCTTACTCTTTTATTACCAATTCATTATTCTGCATGAATAAAGAGTTTGATGAATTGAAAAATTTTCCAATTGATTTTTACTTTCTCTGTGTATTTTTTGGCATTTAGATGTATATCTATAATTTCAAAGCCTTTCTTATTTTTTAGTTACAAGTTGATTTTATTCGCTTTTTCCTTACGGACTCCATAGAATGGATTGTAATAATCCTTTAAATAAGGTGACCCCTGTTGTCAATGAGACTACCCTGTAACCTGAGTACCTTAATGAGCAGCTAACGCTGTCGGAGGCCCCAGCTTGCAATTCTAACTTACAGCTACCTCACAAGTAACTATGTGCCATGTGGTCATAGGAAAAACTGGAAAGTCAAACTTGAGTAGCTGAGTCCAAATTCAAATTAAATTTTTAAGAAATGCAAAAATGATTATTGAGTGTACATCCTCCAGATTGTATATGTATGTATGTGTATTTCCCTAAGTACCTATAATATGCAGGACATGATGCATGGCACTTTGTATATATCTTTTATACAAGGAAACTAGGGCTATGTCACATAAGATGTTAAGTATTTAGTACAATGCCACATATCTAATAGTGGCTAACCTTGGATTTATGTACAGTTCCATCTACTCAAACACACTGGATTAAACATGAACACCATGCATGTCAAAGAATAGTACATTTTCACCATTTAGTGAAGACTCTTAAGACTTAGAAATCTAACACATGATATAATAAAAGGATTAGAAATCACAGAGAACAAAATGCTTGTGAATTCACGTCTTCAGAGTTATACAGATTGTGAGGTTCTAGTAAGATCTCTGTCTTTTTAATTTTGTACCCCCGTTATTCAGCATGATCCTAATATAAATTGTCCATATAGTCAATACTTATCAATAACAAAATAATATTTTTTTTTAAACTTTACATAATTGTATTAGTTTTGCCAAATATCAAAATGAATCCGCCACAGGTATACATGTGTTCCCCATCCTGAACCCTCCTCCCTCCTCCCTCCCCATACCATCCCTCTGGGTCGTCCCAGTGCACTAGCCCCAAGCATCCAGTATCGTGCATCGAACCTGGACTGGCAACTCGTTTCACACATGATATTTTACATGTTTCAATGCCATTCTCCCAAATCTTCCCACCCTCTCCCTCTCCCATAGAGTCCAATATTTTAATATATGAATCTATTTCAAAGAATTAAGAATATTATTATATAGATTTGAAAACTTAGTGCATACCAGAATTTTCTTGAAACATTTAGGAATATAATGGCTATTTAAAGTACACAGAGAATCTTTTAGATTTGCTGTTTATTTCTTTAATAATCATTACAGTGAGGTTGTATATCATTATAGAGGATGATTGAAATAGTTACTGATCATTCAAATGTTTTCTTCATATTTTACTTATTATAATATTTTCCTTTCTTTTACTATTATTCTAATTGTTTCAGTGTCAAAAATATAGAAACTTCTTATGTTCCAAATCTTTTATAAAATGACTAGGCCATATTTCAGTCAGGAATAGTTTACTCATAGGGTACGGTTGTTATGTTTTGTTAGTGTGAGTAGGTTTTTTTTTTATCCTAAAACATGTTTATTTGTTCTTTATTTATAATGTTTTTATACTGTGGGATAGCCTAGTAATTTTTTTTTAATTTGTTTATTTTTAATTGAAAGACAATTGCTTTACAATATGGCATTGGTTTCTGCCAGACATCAACACAAATCAGTCATAGGTACACAAATGATTTGAGTATTTTTTCAATATTAACTTTTTCTGGAGCTTCTTTGAAAATTAAGGATTAAAGAATCATTAAATTTTAATTTGCAAAGTATACAAAAATAGAAATTAAAAAAACAAGCAAGTGGAACTCATAATCCCACATGGATAATTTTGTGTTCAACTGTGCCACCTAATATTTTAAAGAACAACAAACTATAGCAACAAAGCATCAAAATGACCAGATGTTCAAAGGTTACTCAGTGAACTTAGCCAGGGACTTTATATCTTTCACTCCCCTTTTTGCAATCTTACTAACTCGTAAGAGTGGGAGTCTGACTCAGAATAAGAAAAAAACAAAAGGATTTCAAGTTCACCAAAAAGATTAAATAGAATGTGTCTATAAAAGTAAATTATTGAATCATAACTTATTAATAATGAAGTCTTTAGAGAACTCAGTATTTACATGATGCAATATAGCTCAGTTGGTAAAGAGTCTGCCTGCAATGTAGGAGACCCAGGTTCAATTCCGGGGTCGGGAAGATCCACTGGAGAAGGGATAGGCTACCCATTCCAGTATTCTTGTGCTTGCCTTGTGGCTCAGTTGGTAAAGAATCTGCCTGCAATGAGGGATACCTGGGTTCAATTCCTGGGTTGGGAAGATCCCCAGAGAAGGGAAAGGCTACCCATTCCAGTATTCTGGCCTGGAGAATTCCATGGACTATACATATGGGGTCACAAAGACTCGGACATAACTGAGCAACTTTCACTTAAATTAATGGTTCTCAAACTTCTAGTTGTCCAGTGTATTGAAGGGATACCACTCATTCATTACTATCAGGAATACTGACCCTTTATAAAGCAAGGACTGAAGAGGGAGGTAGAAAGTGTGAAAGTGTTAATCAGCTCAGTCGTGTCCCACCCTGCAACCCAAAGGACTGCAGCCCACCAGGCTCCTCAGTCCATGGAATTCTATGGCAAGGATACTGGAGTGGGTTGCCATTCCCTTCTCCAGGGGATCTTCCTGACCTAGGGATTGAACCTGGGTCTCCTATGTTGCAGGTGGATTCTTTACTATCTGAGAGGGAAGTAGAACTCCTTCTCAAATAAGCTTTTGATATAACTCTACTTACAGGAAGTCTTTTATATGCATCAAATTATGTTTCATTATAAAAAGTCTTTCTGAGAAGTTATCATATCATAAATGAGGAGTAAACTCAAACCTTAAAGAATTTTCCTAGAGCCAGGTAGTCCAACCCATCAGAGCAGTTGAAAACAACACACTGCTTGGCTACAGCTTTGGCTAAATCTTTAGTAGTTTCAGTCTTTCCAGTGCCAGCTGGCCCCTCAGGTGCTCCTCCAAGGTGCAGATGAAGGGCTCCAAATAAGGTTCTGAAATATAAGAAATAAACAATCTTTGTATAATAATGTGATTTTTATATACATTCAGAAAAAACTTTAAATCAAGAGCCAAATTTTATACTTCCTCAGCAAAAATTCCTTCCTTCCTAACCCATGAAAATCTTTGTCTGTTTTATATTTTACTTCTGAATAGCTGTATATGTGACAAAATCAGAACAAACTCATCTTTGAAATTCAATGCTGACTTCTGGAGAATTCAGTTGATCCTGAACCATGCAATTACCCTACTGCAAGCATATGGAAATGCTACATAAAAAATGATAACTTTGGAAATATAGAACCATTTTTGAGAGAATGAAAAGCAAATTATCAAAGAAGAGACAATGCATAGCTGGAAAAGTAATTAGGTGATAAAGCTGTAGAGATGCACATTGGTTTGGAATTTGTAAATAAACACAGTGCATTTATACCCACACAGAAACAAAAGTTCTTAGAACTGAGCAAGCTGAGGAGCTGGATTCACTATTTAAACCCAGAAGATCTGAAAGGTTGCCTTGGGTATAAATGGGAACTAAAATTACTTTAGCAGCCTACTCAGGAGACAAAGAAGAGTCAATGAAGGGACAGGAAGCTTATACTTCATGCAGTGCCCAGTGAGAAATCGACATCATTCATAAAGGGTGCCATCAAATTTCCATTCCCCGGTAGCTCAGCTGGTAAAGAATCCACCTGCAATGCAGAAGACCCCAGTTTGATCCCTGGGTCAGAAAGATCCACTGGAGAAGGGAATGGCTACTGATGGGCATATGAACCCAAACTGAGAAATTAACATTAAATTTTTGTTCTGGACCAGAGAAAACCCTAGAGCCCTCCACAGAGATAAATGTAAAACTGTTCCACATGGACACCTCCACAAATGAGAAATGCAAGACCACCTGGGGAAACAATCCTACTAAAATGAGCTCACAGTTAAAACCAGAAAGAGAGATCAAAATTAAGAATCAGACTTGCAATGACAAAGGCAGTTAGGCAGTTGGACAATGGTCTGAGAGGGCTACTGTATATATGGCACTCTGCCTTCTTTCGTATCCTGGTGGTTTAGGAAGATTTTAAATAAAAAGCAATAGACATCAGACAATTCTGAGGAAAAAAAGAAGTCAATCTCATAAAAGAGGAAACCTGAAATCTAGCAATGAAAAACATAATATCTGAACTTTTGAAAATTCAATGAACAGAATAAATAGCAGAGAAAACATGCAGAAACAGAATTATGCACACTAGAAGATAAGTAGGAGGATATCACCCAGGGAAAGAGGCCAACAATAAGAAAAGTTAAAGACATAGAAAAAAGAAGGAAAAGAATGGGGAAAAGGCAAAATTCTAAAAACAATGGCTGAAAATTTGCTAGAATTGAAGAAAGATATTAACTAGAAAAAGTCCCAAGTAGGATAAATAAAAACTCCTTCACATCTAATAACATCCAGTGAACATCAACAAATAAAGAGAAAACCTTAAAAACTACAATGGAGAAAGTTACTTATAAAGGAATAAAACTAATAATTAGAATAACAGACTAGTCAGCAGTAGCAATAAATTCCAGTAGAATAATATCTTTGGAGAGCTGAGGGGAAATTACTGTTCATCTACAGTTTTACACCTAGCTAATCTATTGGAAAAGACCCTGATGCTGAGAAAAATTTTGGGCAGGAGGAAAAGAGGATGAGATGGTTGGATGGCATCATCGACTAAATGGATATGAGTTTGGGCAAACTCTGGGAGACAGTGAAGGACAGGGAAGTCTGTTGTGCTGCAGTCCATGGGGTAGCAAAGAGTTGGACACAACTGAGAGACTGAACAACAACAATCTAGTGAAGACCAAGAGAAAAAGAAGAGCAAGAGGCATTTTAACTTATATGTAGAGTACATCATGTGGAATGCAGGGCTGGGTGAAGCTGGAATCAAGATTGCCAGGAGAAATATCAATAACCTCAGATACGCAGATGACACCACCCTTGTGGCAGAAAGCAAAGAGGAACTAAAGAGCCTCTTGATGAAGGTGAAAGAGGAGAGGGGAAAAGTTGCCTTAAAGCTCGACATTCAGAAAACTAAGATCATGGCATCCGGTCCCATCACTTCATGGCAAAGTGATGGGGAAACAACAGAAACAGTGACAGACTATTTTCTGGGCTCCAAAATCACTCCAGACGGTGACTGCAGCCATGAAATTAAAAGATGCTTACTCCTTGGAAGAAAAACTATGACAAACCTAGATAGCGTATTAAAAGCTACAATAAACCTATTGAAAAGCAGAGACATTACTTTGCCAACAAAGGTCCATATAGTCAAAGCTATGGGTTGGGAAGATCCCCTGGAGAAGGAAATGGCAACCCACTCCAGTACTCTTGCCTGGAAAATCCCACGGACTGAGAAGCCTGGTTGGCTACAGTTCATGGTGTCGCAAAGAGTCGGACACGACTGAGCAACTTCACTCACTCACTTCACTCACCTACATATTAGTTGTAAAAATGTGTAACAGTATATAAATAGAGATCAGCTTGTATTAGAATTTCGACTAAACCCCCAAGCTGAGAGCTTTAAAATATTTAGTCAAGAGGATGCCTGCAGTTTCTGCTGATGGCAGAGTAGGAGAAAACAGGACAGTAAGAAAGATGCACTCTTACTGATGGTAAAACACATGTATCATCTGACAAGGTCTAGATCCCACTGGTAGGGAGCCAGTCTTGAGTTAAGCTGAATGGGCCCAGGTGCAGTAGACCCACGTAGAATCAGAGAAGACCCCAGGAAGAGGGTCTGTGTGTAGTCGACCTCAGTAGAGGCTGAAGCAAAAGTCACCAGCAGCCAGCCAGAGAAGGCATTTTCCACAGGTGGGAGGATCAGGTGATTGGGGGCTTCCCAAATCCACATAAACATCCCTTGGGACATCTGGTACGTCTGAACTTGTGCCATCATGGAGGGCACTAGACAGCAAAAGGTAGTTGTTACCCAAGACACCGGTCACCTGTAAACCTACCTCTCCCTTTCCTTCGCCTCTCCTCTATCAAATTCCAACACTGGAGAGGCCAAAAGAAGGGCTATCGAGGGGAGGGTGCAATGGATAGGGATAATAATGACAAAAGATTGACCACATTTATCAGTACCTTCCCAAATGCAGGCCACAAGTTTGAGTCAAGCTTGACCTGGGAGGAAGGGACGTTTTAAATTGGATGAAAAATAGTAACTGATTTTATACCTAAATGGACTTTTAACATCTGAAAAGAATAATTCTATTTATTAATATATTAGAGTCACCAGAAAGAGTAGGGAATATCTGAGAAACAGTAGAGTATCCTAGATTTTATCCATAAATGGGGATAATATTTGATAGAGCAAGTTTAAAAGAATAGTGATAAAAAAGGATAAAACTGCTTTCTGCTTGCATCCTGAAATTAGTAAACTAGTTACATTGGAAGAAAATGAAAAAATGAAGTTTAATTTAGTATTTAACAAATCTGGAATATGGTGAATGGAAACTGGAAGTTAAAAATAAAGGTCTTTTATTATTCAGGACAACAGAAAATAATGTACATGTAAACACCTATGAGATATATAATGGAGATATCTACCAGTATGTGTGTGGTGAAACCTTACAGGAGAGAAGCCTTGGCTGGAGGCACTGGTTTGGGGATCTTCAGGATGTAGGCTGTTAAAGCCTAAAGAGTAGAGACTTCCTTGGTGGTCCAGTGGCTAAGGCTCCAAGCATCTCAATGCAGATAGCCCTGGGTTCAATTCCTGGTCAGGGAACTAGATCCCACATGCCACAACTAAGAGTTCTCATATCACAACAAAGATCAAGCCTCCCAGGTGCCACAACTAAGACCATGTGCAGCCGAATACATAAATAAATAAAATTTTTAAAAAGTCTAAGAGTAGATGAGAACATTCAGGAAACCATGAAGCATGACACAAAGCACTACATGAAAATACAATTTAAGGGATGAAACAGGATGCCTCAAATGATCCAAAGGAACAGTCAAAAAGTTTCAAGAAGGAAGGAGAAACTAACAATGTAAAAAAGCAATAGCACTGCCCAACAATACTTAGGGCTGAGAGGTCTAGAGCCGAGAGGAAGAAGTCAGCAGAGAAAGAAACTGAAGGTCCCCAATGTTCATCGCAGCACTGTTTATTATAGCCAGGACATGGCAGCAACCTAGATGTCCATCAACAGATGAATGGATAAGAAAACTGTGGTACATATACACAATGGAGTATTACTCAGCCATGAAAAAGAATACATTTGAATCAGTTCTAATGAGGTGGATGAAACTGGAGCCGATTATACAGAGTGAAGTAAGCCAGAAAGAAAAACACCAATACAGTATACTAATGCATATATATGGAATTTAGAAAGATGGTAACGACAACCCTGTATGCAAGACAGCAAAAGAGACACAGATGTACAGAACAGTCTTTTGGACTCTGTGGGAGAGGTGGCGGGGGGATGATTTGGGAGAATGGCATTAAAACATGTATAATATCATATAAGAAATGAATCGCCAGTCCAGGTTTGATGCAGGATACAGGAAGCTTGGGGCTGGTACACTGGGATGACCCAGAGGGATGGGATAGGGAGGGAGGTGGGAGGGGGGTTCAGGATGGGGAACACGTGTACACCCGTGGTGGATGCATGTTGATGTATGGCAAAGCCAATACAATATTGTAAAGTAAAAAAATAATAATAATAATAAATATAAATTAAAAAAAAAAGAAATTGAAGATCAAGTTGAGAAAAGAATAGTCCAGGAAAGATAACAGAGGATATATTTTGGTCCTTAAAAAAATTAAGTGATCTAGAGATAAGTGAAAGCTTTTTTTCCAATTAGATCTTTAAATTAATGAGTTTACCTGTAACATCTGTCAGTGAGTGGAGTAATAACCAGCCTAGGGGAATTGCCCAGATATTCATATCCATATCGTAAGCCAGCATTGATCATCTTTGTTTCTAAATTATTTTCCTAATATAAATCAGATAAAATGAAGTTAGCTTAAACTGTAAAATTTAAATAATATGAAATCTCAAGCTCTTTAATAAATAATAGCCATGCTATAAACAATACCTTTAAAATTGACTTTTCAGACATCATTTAATTAAGTAGAACAATTCAATATCTAATTTCCTTGGATAAGATTTGAAGTTACTGGCCTCAATTTTTTCCATAGAACTTTGGAAAATATATTTGTTCATTCTCATATTTTCTTTAAGTTTGCTAACACTATTTTATTAAGGTATAATTGACATACAATATTATATTAGTTTCAGGTACATAACATAATGATTCCATTCTTATATTTATTACAAAATGATCATCATAATAAATCAACATTCATCATCATACATAGTAAAAGAATTTTTTTCCTGTGAGTTTCAAGCATGCAAAACAGTATTATTAACTATTGTTGTCATGCTATATATTACATCCCCATGAATTACTTGTTTTGTACTTGGAAGTTTGAACCTTTTGACTCCCTTCACCCATTTCTCTCACCTCTCAACCCGCACCCCCAGCCTTTGGGAACCCCTAGTATATTTTATATATCAGCTTGTTTCGTGTTGTTCTTTGTTTTATTTTCGTTTTTTAGATTCCACATATAAGTGAGATCCCATGGTATGTGTTCTTTATTTTGGATTTAACCTCTTATCAGATATATAATTTGCAAATATTTTCTCCTTTTCAGTAGGTTGCCTTCCCATTCTGTTGATGGTCTTCCTTGATGTACAAAAGGCCTTTAGTTTGATGTAGTCCCACTTGTTTTGTTTTTTTTTTTCTTTTTTTTTGCTCTTGTTGGCTTTGATTTGGGTGTCAAATTAAAAAAAAAAAAAATCCCTATTACCAAGTCAAGGAGCTTACTTCTCTAAGAGTTTTATGGTTTCAGGTCTTACACTCAATTCTTTAATCCATTTTGAGTTAATTTTGAGGTATGATGTAAGATAACAGTCCTACTTCATTCTTTTGCATGTGGTTTTCCAGTTTTCCCAACACCATTTATTAAAGAGATTGTCCTTTCCACATTTTATAGTCTTGGTTCCTTCGTCATAAATTACCATACATATGTAGATTTATTTCTGGACTCTGTTTTGTTCCAATGATCTATGTATCTGTTTTTATGGCAATACCATACTGGTTTTATTACTTTAGCTTTAGCTTAATTTATTACTTTAGCTTTGTCATATAACTTGAAATCAGGAAGTGTGATGCTTCCAGCTTTGCTCTTTCTCAAGACTGCTTTTCTATTTGGGGTTTTTCCTGTTTCCATAAAAATATTAGGAATGTTCTGTTTTTTTTGTGTGTGTGTGAAATATGCCATTGGAATTTTGATAGAAATTGTAGTAAATCTATAGATTGCTTTGGGAAGTATGGACTTTTTTTTTTTTTTTTAACTTTACAATATTATATTGGTTTTACCATATATCGAAATGAATCCGCCACAAGTATACATGTGTTCCCCATCCTGAACCCTCCTCCCTCCTCCCTCCCCATACCATCCCTCTGGGTCGTCCCAGTGCACCAGCCCCAAGTATCCAGTATCGTGCATCGAACCTGGACTGGTGACTCGTTTCACATATGATATTATACATATTTCAATGCCATTCTCCCAAATCATCCCACCCTCTCCCTCTCCCACAGAGTCCAAAAGACTGTTCTATACATCAGTGTCTCTTTTGCTGTCTCATATACAGGATTATTGTTACCATCTTTCTAAATTCCATATATATGCGTTAGTCAGGATGGCTGTGATCCAAAAGTCCACAAGCAATAAATGCTGGAGAGGGTGTGGAGAAAAGGGAACCCTCTTACACTGTTGGTGGGAATGCAAACTAGTACAGCCACTATGGAGAACAGTGTGGAGATTCCTTAAAAAACTGGAAATAGAACTGTCTGATGATCCAGCAATCCCACTGCTGGGCATACACACTGAGGAAACCAGAAGGGAAAGAGACACGTGTACCCCAGTGTTCATCGCAGCACTGTTTATAATAGCCAGGACATGGAAGCAACCTAGATGTCCATCAGCAGATGAATGGATAAGAAAGCAGTGGTACATATACACAATGGAGTATTACTCAGCCATTAAAAAGAATACGTTTGAATCAGTTCTAATGAGGTGGATGAAACTGGAACCTATCATACAGAGTGAAGTAAGCCAGATGGACATTTTAATAATGTTAATCCTTCCAATCCATGAACACAGATCTTTGCCTTTATTCATGTCTTAAATTTCTTTCATTAGCGTCTTACATTTTTCAGTTTATAGGGCCTTCACTTTTTTGGTTAAATTTATTCCTAGGTATTTTATTTTTTTGAGCACTTATAAAGGGATTGCTTTCTTAATTATTCTTTTAGATAGTTCATTATTCTTCTATATTTTCAATCATTTGTTCCATGAGTTTTCACTGTAGAGTATTATCATCATCACCATTTTATATCTAAGGAAGCTGGTGCCTGAAGAGAGCAACTTAACTTTCCAATGTCACACAACTGGTAAGGGGAAGATATAGCATTAGAAACTATGAATGCACAGTCTGGGCTCCTAACCACCATGCACATAGCCTCATATAGTGTTCCAGGGTTCTGGTTCTTTTATCTCTTCTCCTTCCACTGCATACATCCCCAAAACCTTTCACAAAAGTGACTATGATGAGAATTTTCGAGTCTGTATCTCCAATCATCAGCTCTCTCTTCCCACTCTCAACAGGCCCAAGCTTGTTCACTGTACTGTTCCTGCTCCTCCCGCTTCCCTGATGGTGACTGCCATCACCAGCCACCCAGATCTGCTGATAAAAGCCTTCCTCCAGATCATATTTTAGGTTCCTTCAACTGATCAATATGAGAAAAGTTTAATGACTAAATCAGACTAAAACATTCTGATTTGTATATTCTTTAGATGTATCAGGAATCAAAAAAAAATTTTAACTGATTAGTTTCAACATTTTGCAGATTCAGCAAGCATAATGACTAATTTCAACTGAGTAAGTTTTTATAATTCCTCAGAGTTTGTGTGTGTCTATATGTGAATATATATTTCTATGTAACTATGTATTTGGATATAGATATACACATAGTTTTCATACACATGACATACAAATTTTGGCTGCCTTAATCTTCAATGTGGTGAAGGCTTGTTTGGGTATAGTTAGCCATCAGCAAGAAAAATCCTGTATTACCAATACTATCACCTATGTGAGCTAGCAAGCACAAATTAAACAGGTGTGATCTGGAATTGCTGTGTAATAACATTCGGTAATATTACTTACTTGCCAATAGTACCTAAGCTGACTTAACCATTCAAAGTCTGAGTCATCATTAACTTTCTTTTTAACAAGTGTTGTGAGAACATCTCTAGCATGGACATCCAGCACCACAAGGGCTCCCAGAGTAACACGATTTTGCTTGGACAATTTGCCACGAACCAACGTGACAATATCATCAATTTGCTTGTTACATCTTCCCAAATATTCCTCAAGGGCCTGAAAGAAAATAAGATATAATTACTCAATGTGGTCAGAATCCCTTTGAACAAAAATTTTTTGACCTAGCACATATACAGAGTAGAGTATTATCTACATTTTTATCATAACTTGCAATACTACATAACTTAAAAATAATCAATTTCTTTTTACTACAAAGGTATTAGGTTTTCAATGGCAACGATCTTTCAATTGAAAAATCTTTCAGTGGGAAAGACTGAAGGCAAAAGGAGAAAGAGGCAGCAGAGGATAAGATGGTAAGATAACATCACTGACTCAATAAACATGAATCTGAGCATACTCCAGGAGATAGTGGCGGATAGAGGAGCCTGGAATGCTACAGTCTATGAGGTCGCAGAGTTGAAGATGACTTAGCAACTGAACAAGAAAAACAAATTAGGTGAACAATCTCAATCAGGCCAGATTGAGTAAACATACATGGCCTGTGGCTATCCAACACCCTTCCCTTTCCGCTTTTCACGCCTCTATGTTCTGTGGTTGTGGTGAGCTGTCAGTCATATTGTCCCATCTCCAAAGCAACATGAAGGAGGGTATGTGTGACTAACCAGAGCGAATCACAATTCTTTCCAAGGACTACTATACTGATAGGAAGAAAAGCGCTTTTCACAAGACTTGGAAGACTCTGAGTACACCAATCTGAAGTTACTGAAAGCCTTCACCCTCACTGCAGAATAAAGCCCATAGAGACCAGCAGAGATGAAAAACAGACAACAAGAGAGAAACTGCAACAGTGATGAACAGAGATCCTAATTCCAAATGCTCCATCTTAGATCCCATGAGTCCTTCTAGTACTCACAGGGAGCTGTGAGTACCAAAAGCTTCTGAGTAGGATTTCATGCTGGGAAAGACTGAGGGCAGGAGGAGAAGGCAGCGACAGAGGATGAGATGGCTGGATGGCATCACTGATTCAATGGACATGCGTTTGAGTAAACTCCGGGAGATAGTGAAGGACAGGGAAGACTGGTGTGTTGCAGTCCATTACGTCACAGACACGACTTAGCGACTGAACAACAAGAATCTACTATTTACATTAGCAGAATATATTCTTTCTTTACTAGAAAAGCCAAACTTAGAACTAAAATTTAGCTTCAAACTGTGATAAATTAAGTTCTTTAGGAACTATACCATATGAATCAATGAGAATTCAGATCAGCTAAATTGAAAAAATCATGATACTAAATTGTTTTTGTTATATTTTCTTCATTGTAAACTGTTCTGTACAGTAAACTAATGAATCTAAAAATAACTACTATTATATAATCTGCCAAAATGAACCTGGTCTGGAATAAAATACTTTTATCATACCTCTGTTCAGTTCAGTTGCTCAGTCATGTCTGACTTTTTCTGATCCTACGGACTGCAGCACACCAGGCTTCCCTGACTATCACCAACTCCTGGAGCTTGCTCAAACTCATGTCCATTGAATTGGTGATATGCACAATGATACATTTACTCAAAATCATATAGATATTTTCAATAACCCAAGTTTTTATTACTTCATGTATTTTTAGCCCTCTAATGCCTCATACTGACTAGTTCCACAGTCAATATTCTTTGAATAAATAAATGGAAATGGATCCAGAGGGGAACAGGTCCTCTGGGAGCAGGACAGACAACAAGGTGCCATTATAGCATTAAGCTCTAGACAACTTGGGGTGTCTGCAGCGAGTGGAAATGCCTAGTCTTCTCTGAGGCTGCCAAGAAGTCTCCAGCTACTCAGGTAAAGTCATCGGTTTCAGATATGAACCACACATTAATTAGGGGAAAAGTTATCAACACATAAAATACAAAAACATATGCTATCCTCCCAAGATAGAACTACATATGAAATTTTCTTAAATCATCAGTGCTTTTGGATACTAAAACATGTGCCCCTCCTGATGCTGCTACAGAACTTAAATAAGCCAAATATGCATGCGATGTGACAGGGACAAGGCACACAGGAGCAGATGAAGGGCATACTCATGCAGAGTATTCACAAGCAGAGGAAAAAGAAAAGAATTTTTAAGGACACATACAAAGCCTAATTTCATTCCATGAAATTTAGCTATGTAAAACACCACAAAATACAACAGAAGAGAACAATCTAGCAAGCAACGGCAAAGACTCTCTGCTGTTGCTGCTGCTGCTAAGTCGCGTCAGTTGTGTCTGACTCTGTGCGACCCCATAGATGGCAGCCCAACAGGCTCCCCCATCCCTGGGATTCTCCAGGCAAGAACACTGGAGTGGGTTGCCATTTCCTTCTCCAATATTGGAGAAGAAAAGACTCTAAATCCCACTAAATTACAGCTTTAGAGGACCTACATCTATGAAGCTGAGTTCCCCTGGAATAACAGTCACTCAAGGCATGGATTCTCCTTTTGTCTTTCTGTGTGAATGGCTCTATATGTGTACCATATTAAGTGACAGAAAAAATGGAGTAAACTAATAAATGAGTGAATAAATAACCTCATCTCAGTATCAGTGGATACTGATGTAAACCAAGGTGGGGGGAAAACCTATTTGTATCTTTATACAATATGGTAAGAATTGCAGGCAGATAGTTTCACTTTTATGCACTGGAGAAGGAAATGGCAACCCACTCCAGTGTTCTTGCCTGGAGAATCCCAGGGACAGGGGACCTGCCCTGGTGGGCTGCCGTCTATGGGGTCGCACAGAGTCAGACACGACTGAAGCGACTTAGCAGCAGCAGCAGCAGCAGTTTTGAGCAGAGGACACATTCAAATTATGCTTGGGACGTAAGTAGAAACAAGAAAGGTTTACACTTAAATCCTCTACTTCAACTCCTACCAGAGAAAAATATGGTTTTGGCAGACGGGTGCAGTTTAATTGACACATTTAAACTGAAGAAACATGGAAGATGCCCGTGAATTTGCCCAATTTGTTCACACTTGTTCCTTTGTCCCCTCTATTTCCCACAACAGTGAATGAGAAAGCTGTCCTGGTGGTTTGGGGACAGCAAGGAGTAAGAACCAGAAGGCTACACGTATCCCCAGTAACCCACACTGGCAGTGGAGGAATCCCTTTGTGTGGGGAGGTGGCTGAATGGTAGCTTCAGAGTGAAAAGAAGAAATGAAGTTTCTGGACCCACTGGGTAAAAAACGAAAATGCACATGGAGACAGAGAGCCAAGACTCCAGGAGTATCCAAGGGCTTATTGCAGTAAGAGAAACCCTCACTCCCGTGCTTTGACTTCCATAAAGAAAGACTTTTCCCCCTAAAATCCCCGATTTCCTGCCCCACATCTTCATTCTTCCCCAGAGGAGAAATAAGTGACTTGTTGGTAAGTTGCAATCAACTAAGCGTGTGTTACTCAGCTCCTTCCTCTATGACATCTGCTTGCTTACAAGGAATACAAGACTTTCAAACCCAACACTCAGTGTTCCACAATACCTTACACACAAAAATGCCAAACTCCATGTTAAAAAAAAAAAATGTTTAAAACTCATGGTTTTAAACAACATCTGCAATTGCTGGATTCTGACTGGCCCATCAGTCAAGTGAAAGTTGATCTGCTTGAAATCCTACTTTAAGGATAAGAACGTTGCACTGAAGGCAGTTTCTATTTTTAATTAATAATAGCAATTCAATTAATAATAGTATATTCATATATCTTCTAGAATAATTAAAATCAAACTTTACTCAAAATGTTAACTAAAAAATAATACAAAAAAATAAAAATAGTCAAAACAAGTCAATTAATATCTTCTCTTCATAGGGCTTCCCAGGATCTCCTTGCAGTACAAGGGACTCTCAAGAGTCTTCTCCAAAACCACAGTTCAAAAGCATCAATTCTTCAGTGCTCAGCTTTCTTCACAGTCCAACTCTCACATCCATACATGACCACTGGAAAACCATAGCCTTGACTAGACAGACCTTGTTGGCAAAGTAATGTCTCTGCTTTTCAATATGCTATCTAGGTTGGTCATAACTTTCCTCCCAAGGAGTAAGTGTCTTTTAATTTCATGACTGCAATCACCATCTGCAGTGATTTTGGGGCCCAGAAAAATAAAGTCTAACACTGTTTCCATTGTTTCCCCGTCTATTTCCCATGAAGCGATGGGACCGGATGCCATGATCTTAGTTTTCTGAATGTTGAGCTTTAAGCCAACTTTTTCACTCTCCTCTTTCACTTTCAAAAAGAGGCTTTTTAGTTCCTCTTCACTTTCTGCCATGAGGGTGGTGTCATCTACATATCTGAGGTTATTGATGTTTCTCCCAGCCATCTTGATTCCAGCTTGTTCTTCTTCCAGACCAGTGTTTCTCATAAGGCACTCTGCATAGAAGTTAAATAAGCAGGGTGACAATATACAGCCTTGACAAACTCCTTTTCCTATTTGGAACCAGTCTGTTGTTCCATGTCCAGTTCTAACTGTGCTTCCTGACCTACATACAGGTTTCTCAAGAGGCAGGTCAGATGGTCTGGTATTCACATCTCTTTCAGAATTTTCCAGTTTATTGTGATCCACACAGTCAAAGGTTTTGGCATAGTCAATAAGGCAGAGATAGATCTTTTTCTGGAAATCTCTTGCTTTTTCGATGATCCAGCGGATGTTGGCAATTTGATCTCTGGTTCCTCTGCCTTTTCTAAAACCAGCTTGAACATCTGGAAGTTCATGGTTCATGTATTGCTGAAGCCTGGCTTGGAGAATTTTGAACATTACTTTGCTAGTGTGATTGCAGCCATGAAATTAAAAGACGCTTATTCCTTGGAAGGAAGTTATGACCAACTTAGATAGCATATTCTAAAGCAGAGACATTACTTTGCCAACAAAGGTCCGTCTAGTCAAGGCTATGGTTTTTCCAGTGGTCATGTATGGATGTGAGAGCCGGACTATGAAGAAAGCTGAGTGCCGAAGAATTGATGCTTTTGAACTGTGGTTTTGGAGAAGACTCTTGAGAGTCCCATGGACTGCAAGGAGATCCAACCAGTCCATTCTAAAGGAGATCAGTCCTGGGTCTG
>NW_011495032.1:18721450-18721680 GCF_000754665.1 Bison bison bison
CCGACTCTGTGCGACCCCATAGATGGCACCCAACAGGCTCCTCCATCCCTGGGATTCTCCAGGCAAGAATACTGGAGTGGGTTGCCATTTCCTTCTCCAATTAGTATGTGAGATGAGCGCAATTGTGCAGTAGTTTGAGCATTCTTTGGCATTGCCTTTCTTTGGGATTGGAATGAAAACTGACCTTTTCCAGTCCTGTGGCCACTGCTGAGTTTTCCAAATTTGCTGGC
>NW_011495032.1:18721780-18760940 GCF_000754665.1 Bison bison bison
GCATATTGAGTGCAGCACTTTCACAGCATCATCTTTTAGGATTTGAAATAGCTCAACTGGAATTCCATCACCTCCACTAGCTTTGTTCATAGTGATGCTTTCTAAGGCCCACTTGACTTCACATTCCAGGATGTCTGGCCCTAGGTGAGTGATCACACCATTGTGATTATCTGGGTCATGAAAATCTTTTTTGTACAGTGCTTCTGTGTATTCTTGCCACCTCTTCTTAATATCTTCTGCTTCTGTTAGGTTCATACCATGTCTGTCCTTTATTGAGCCCATCTTTGCATGAAATGTTCCCTTAGTATCTCTAGTTTTCTTGAAGAGATCTCTAGTCTTTCGCATTCTATTTTTTCCTCTATTTCTTTGCACTGATCGCTGAGGAAGGCTTTCTTATCTCTTTTTGCTATTCTTTGGAACTCTGCATTCACATGGGTATATGATCCCCTGGAGTAGGAAATGGCAACTCACTCCAGTATTCTTGCCTGGAGAATCCCATGGACAGAGGAGCCTGGCAGGCTACAGTCCATAGGCTCGCAAAGAGTCAGACATGACTGAAGCAACTTAGCACAGCATACTTCATAGTGTAGTTTTATTGAAGGCATAAAAGAGAATTATATTATGTAATTCCTTCTACTCCTTCTAAGTTTAGGAAGTTTCTTTGTCCTACTATCACTATTTTTGAAAGCATAAAAATGTATATAATAACAAGATTGAGGCTCCGGTATCCTTGGATTTTGGGTGGATGGTCTTAATTTTTTAGAATAATTGTATTTGGGCAATAATCACTATTAAAGAAATGCTGAAAAACCTTGGGTCTATAAAAACTTACCTCTTGTCCTTTTGCAATAGCTGTCTGTACTTCTAACGTCCAAAAGGTTTGGGATACACAGAGCACTGTTTGTCCAGGCCACTCTCTTACCCAGTTAATTCGTTCATTTTGTGTATAGGCAAGAATTGCATCTTTAATTACCTAATTGAAAAAGAAAATGCTTACAGGTAAACAGTTTCACACTTTACTTGAACAAGCTAAACAATGAAGAGCTAACTCCTAAATGGATTAACTTGTACTGCTCTACTTCTGACATTTTAGCCAATTATGAATATTCAAATCATGTGAGTAGACTATTTAAAGTTTTTTCATACACCTGTGAGCAAAAAAATATTTTATATAGCATTTTATTTTGCTGATATATAATCTATTTGTATTAACCACATTGTATGAAATATTTCTTTGACCAGCCAAAGATGTCTTAGATACTTTTGGATTGAAAAACAAAGGCAATTTTATTACAAAACGTAAGTTCAAGTAAATTCAAAATGAGATCCTTCAAATTCAGATAATTACTTACTTTGAACTTAATCAGATCCCCACTCAGCCACGCGCACATGTGTACATGCACATTAGGCAAACTACATAACTCCTCTAAAGTTTTTCCTATGTTTCCAGATCTCGCTCCCTTTGATGCCAAAGGCTATGCTAACAGGGTGGATGTAGACTTCATTCACAGAGAGTTGAGAGTTGTAAATTCAGGAAGTCTAAGTCATGTGCTTTGCTACATATGTTTTCAGTGGATCCATAGATCCACTTTTTCAATCAGTCTAATTTATTATATCAACCAAAAATAGTAAGGGCCAACAAAGGTCCATCTAGTCAAGGCTATGGTTTTTCCAGTGGTCATGTATGGATGTAAGAGCTGGACTGTGAAGAAAGCTGAGTGCCGAAGAATTAATGCTTTTGAACTGTGGTATTGGAGAAGACTCTTGTGAGTCCCTTGGACTGCAAGGAGATCCAACCAGTCCATCCTAAAGGAGATCAGTCCTGGGTGTCCTTTGGAGGGAATGATGCTGAAGCTGAAACTCCAGTACTTTGGCCACCTGATGCGAAGAATTGACTCACTGGAAAAGACCCTGATGCTGGGAGGGATTGGGGGCAGGAGGAGAAGGGGACAACAGAGGATGAGATGGCTGGATGGCATCACTGACTCAATGGACATGAGTTTGGGTGAACTCCGGGAGTTGGTGATGGACAGGGAGGCCTGGCGTGCTGAGGTTCACGGGGTCGCAAAGAGTCGGACACGACTGAGCGACTGAACTGAACTGAACTAAGGGAGAAGTGGGAAACTGTCCAAAAGATTTTATACCTCTTGAAAAAATATAATTCAAGCAGATACTCAAATTATTTTTGAGAGAAAGGGGCATTAAGGTACATGATGTATATTAAATATGTGGATTCCAATGAGTTTTTCAATAATATATGATAGAATTTGAAAACTTAGTGAAAATTGTGTTGATTAGGACCTGATGCCATGCTTCCTTTTAGTTCTTGCTCTCAAGCTTCCCTGATGAATCATGATTTTTACTCCTGGTAAGGAACTTGCATGATAAGTTCACACTATGGTAAAAAATGAATTTAACTGCTCAACTAATGTCTATTTGCCTCCATGACTTAAAATTCTCTAGTAACAAAAAAAAATATTACAAATGACTGAGATGATAATGTGTTAATGTGAGATGTGAAGTAACTGTTAATGATTTTCTAACATTTTGGTACATATGTTACATATGCACAGAACAAAAGAAAGCACCATAGAAACTGATGTGAAACTGTAGAGAGGTGCTTTCTAGACAAGACTAAAGATAGACTATGTAGATTAAAGTGTGCTACTACTGCTAAGTCACTTCAGTGGTGTCCGACTCTGTGCGACCCCATAGACGGCAGCCCACTAAGTTCCTCTGTCCCTGGGATTCTCCAGGCAAGAATACCGGAGTGGGTTGCCATTTCCTTCTTCAATGCATGAAAGTGAAAAGTCAAAGTGAAGTTGCTCAGTCGTACCCGACACTTAGCGACCCCATGGACTGAAGCCTACCAGGCTCCTCCGTCCATGGGATTTTCCAGGCAAGAGTACTGGAGTGGGTTGCCATTGCCTTCTCCAGATTAAAGTGTATCTAATATCAAAAGCACAAGAAATGAGACGGACTCAAGACTAAAACCCAAGTTTTTTGTAATATGCATTGCTTGTCAAGTGAGTCATTACAAAAATAATACCACAGACCATATCTTTGCCTTCAATCTATTATAATTGAGTTGATAATTTATGACTCAGTTTCTAAATAACAGTGCATTTATCAGTAATACATTAACATTCTATCATCTTTACTAGAAATAATAATAAATATAGCCAGCTACCTTGTGGATGGATTTAATCATAACTCTCTCTAACTCAACCAACCACTTCTCCACTTGACCTCTGGCTTTGGCTGTTGAAATGGTGTCTACGAGTTCCACCACCTCTCCCTCACTACTTTTCATGTGAGTAATGTCCAAACTTTCTGTAAATTCCACCTTTGCAATTCCTTCAAAGCATTTCTTCAAGTGAGGTTGCACTCTGTCAGGAAAAAGAATATTTAAAAGAATTAACCAAATAAAAGAATTCCCTAAATATCAATGTTCTGTGTATTCCAAACTTTATTCAAAATTCATAAATGTGCATTATGCATGATGTCCCTGCTAGATGCTGCAGATGAAGTGTTGAAGGGAAAAAAAAAAAAACATATATACAGAATATACATACATGAGTCAAGTGGTAGGTCATCATTAATTGAATAATCACAAAAGACCTATAAAATTACAGCTATTATAAGAGCTACATGAGGCTTTGCTTCGAGCACAATGAATTGAAAGACATTAAAAGTAATATAAGGATCAAATCAATCTTGACCAACAGATAAAACACTAATCTGAAGAATCTTCAAATGCACCAAAGTATGTTGATATTTCAACTGGGATCTTCAGAGACTGCTTGCAAATTATACAACAGGATTAGAACTTTAAATAAATCAACTACTTGGAAGGTGCCCAACTTTGGTCTACACACTGTAATATAGATGGAACTGACTAAATTCCTCATTTTTGGCATGTTCTGGATTACTTATCTCTTACTCTGAAAGCACAAGACACAAAACTAAGGATTGTCACAAATATCTAATCACTGTCTGATATATACTAGATACCCTTCTAAAGAGTCAAGAATCAGCTGTAGGGAGAAAAAGGTAAAAAACCTCAGCCATTATGGAGCTTATGTTCTGTTGGAGGAAATCAAACAGTAAGCAAATAGGCACATTATAGAGTAAGCCAGATGACAAAAGAAGCATGCTGAAAAAAAAAAAAAAAGGCAGAGAAGGTAATCAGGAAAGGTGATTAGTGGGTGCTAGAAGGGGTTGCAATCTAGTGAACAGGGAAGGCCTTCCTGAGTGGCAGGTATTTGAGCAGGTTTTGCAGAGTACATCATGTGAAATGCCAGACTGGATGAAACACAAGCTGAAATCAAGAATGCTGGGAGAAATATAAATAACCTCAGATATGCAGATGATATCATTCTAATGGCAGAAAGTGAAGAGGAACTAAAGAGCCTCTTGATGAAGGTGAAAGGAGAGAGTGAAAAAGCTAGCTTAAAAGTTAACACTCAAAAAACTAAGATCATGCCATCCAATCCCATCACTTCATGGCAAATAGATGAGGGAAAAATGAAAACAGGGGCAGATTTTATTTTCTTGGTCTCCAAAATAACCGCAGATGATGACTGAGCCATGAAAGTAAAAGATGGTTGCTCCTTGGAAGGAAAGCTATGACAAACCTACACAGTGTATTAAAAAGCAGAGATATCATTTTGCTGACAAAGGTCTGTATAGTCAAAGCTATGGTTTTTCCAGTAGTCATGTAAGGATGTAAGACCTGGACCATAAAGAAGGCTGAGCACTGAAGAATTGATGCTTTTAAACTGTGGTACTGAAGAAGACTCTTGAGAGTCCCTTGGACAGCAAGGAGATCTAACCAGTCAAGCCTAAAGGAAATCAATCCAGAATATTCATTGGAAGGATTGAGGCTGAAGCTGAAGCTTCAAACCTTTGGTCACCTGATGCAAAGAGCCAACTCATTGGAAAAGACCCTGATGCTGGGAAAGATTGAAGGCAGGCAGAGAAGGGGATGACAGAGGATAAGATGGTCGGATGGCATCACTGACTCAATGGACATGAGTTTGAGCAAGCTCCGGAAGATAGTGAAGGACAGGGAAGCCTGGCGTGCTGCAGTCCACAGGGTCACAAAGAGCTGGACACAACTTAGCAACTGAATAACAACAACAAAAGAAGTCTTGTGAATATTTGGGTGAGGAGGATCCTAGGCCAAGAGAACAATACGCTAAGAGGAGGCTGACTCTTCTATGGAAGAACTGCAAGGACTGCAGCAGAATAAACAAGAAGAAAACTAGTGGGGCATGAATAGGAAGGATCATGGTGTAGCACCTGGTGAGTGACTGCAAGGCACCGAGAGGGCACTAACTTTTCCTCTGCATGGGATGCAGAATAGTGATGTGTTCTGAAAAATCTGTAAGACAATATGTGATAAAAAGAGAAACCCACCCCAGACTTAGAAAAATATCATTCAATGGTATTTCTTATGTTTTAATCATCAAATAAGTTGATTACAGGAATGATTTACAACAGTCTTAAGTTATTACATAAACATAATCATATATAACTGGAGAAGGAAATGGCAACCCACTCCTGTATTCTTGCCTGGAGAATCCCATGGACAGAGGAGCCTGGAGGGTTACAGTCCATGGGATCGCAAAGAGTCAGACACGACTGAGCGGCTAACATAAACAACAACAATCATATACAAATTCTGCATTATTCTGAAAATTAAATTTAAGCAAATCAACTTAGCCATGTATGATGTATGCATTATGATATATATAGTAATATTGATATGCCTTACTTACCTAGTGGGATCTTTAGTCTCAGATAGGATCTCAAGAAGTTCATCATTAGACAAGAAAAAGAATCTGGGGAAGAAGAGACGTTTCTTTTCCAAATATTCATTAAGTCCTTTAAGAATGAGTTCCAAAAGCTCATTAGATTTTTTCAGCCTCTCCAGCATCCTCTCAATAGTTACAACTGACAGAACATGTTTATCCTAAAAATAAAAGAAAATTCACAACTCAAAAATGCTAGATACTGACTTCATATTATATTTGAGATTGCATGGTTTTAATATAACAAAGGTTACACAAATTTTAAAGTGAATACTTTTTTTTTTTTAAGTGCTCTTGCATGGTCTAGATCTAACCAGCATCTTTAATTACATAAAAGCCATGTTAACTGGATCCTCAGTTAACTAAACTTATTTTTGGTACTTAGCCAAAGTGAGTTTGGTATTCACTGAAAGATCAATCAAAAATTTCAACTGCAAATTGTTTCATACAGAAATTTGATTCCACTGCAGGAAAATGTTTTTGTTAATAGATTTTCAATGTGACTGGAAAGAAAGATAATTTTCTGCTTTGTTTTAAAATATAACAATATAATGGGAACACAGCAATTTACTCAAAGAACAAAATAATTATCATTAATACCTGTTTTTTCAGTAGAACAGGTTCATATGAAATATGCAACACATACAATTCACTTATCTTTAAAGTAGCGCAATTTTCTAAAGGCATTTTATTATATTTCCTAAGAGTTTTATACTTCAAATAAACATTTTAAAATGCACACAAAAGTCAGCATGACAGAGACTCAGGAAAATAATTTAATGTGCAATTCATTAAAAAAAAGTATGGAGTAGTATTCTTGTACTTCGTTTAAAAAACTAAAATGATGTTCTTAGAGTGCCACCTTCTGAAGAAGTATGTTTTTCTTTGTTGGGGGAAAAAAAAAAAGAGTTGTTAATAAATGCGAAAAATTCCTTTCACAAATTAACAATGTTTTATTTTCAGCCAAAGAATATACCACAATTTGCTATTTTAGATCAGAGATTTTAAAGTTAAAAAATTCAGTTATTTAAAACAACGGTTCATATTTCTTTCCCTAAATATTATAATTACAAAAGAAATACTTCTGGAAACACTTAGCATTTGAGCAGGAAAAAAATTTTATTGAATTCCTCAGGTGAAACCTATTAATCTGGATCAGCTTAAGACTCTGAACCAAATATGCTAGTTTTGAATGAATATATGTGATAACCTATGTACCTTGGTATATGGTCTTAAGAAAAAAATATAGACAAGTAATCATTATCCTGACTAGGAACTCTCTTTCCATGAGAAGGTAAACAGAATAGAAACTGCATCTGATGAAGGAAATCACAGCCTTGTTCCTAACCGACATCCTTCTTACTACCTGTGTGACCTTGGATCATTTAACCAGAGCCTCTGTCTCTTTATCTTTAAAATGGGGATAAAAGCCGTCTCTCAAAGTTGTTGAGGGTCAAATTAGACAAAATATTGGAAGCACCTAGTATGGTGCCTAGAACACACATACACTCGAAATCACCCTTTCCATTTCACCTTCTACAAATGTCTCTTGAAGAAAAACAGACAAACAGACACTACCCTGGGGGAATGGATGGAGCGAGTCACTTACACCCTGCTATCTATTCAATGGAGCTAAAATGAACATTTTATAAACTGCCTTCCTTCTGGTGAGATAATTATCATAGTGAAATAAAACTGGCTTTAAGTTCCACACTGGCACTGCCACAACATTCTGGTACAGAGTAAGCATTCCATAAATATCTGTTGACTGACTGAGTGAATGAGGATGAGTTCAGTTCACAGACACACAAAGCAACTCAGTTTTTTTGTACCAACAAAAGAAAGTTTTGAAGTTTTCCTACTGTACCAACTCATTAGCTAATGCTGTCAAGATAGAACAGTAAGATATTAAAACAGGAAGCTACCAGAAATGTGAAACTAAGTGCAACTCCTTTGACACTTTAATTACTTTTCATCTTCTGGAGAGGAAAAGAAATTATTAACTACCATTTTTTTTTGGTTAAAGGATAATGCTACAAATTTTAGGTGTCTTCTTTTGCTTCCCAAGTATCACCACTCTCATCAGCTCAAATGACAAGCTACTGGCTAATTTACATTTCTAAACCAAACGCCGGTGATATCAGGGCCCGAAACTTTAATTGGGGGTATACAGAGGGCATTCTAATTACTGCTGCCATGAGAGGCTGCATAGAAAGTACACTTAATGGAATTAAGCTCAAGCCAGTTCACTAAACTTCCAGAAGCATAAACTTCCTAATCAGAAACCCCTAGACAACAGAAAACTGGTCAGATCTTCACTAAACCTATTAAGTATTAGAAAGGAAACATGGATTCACCAAGTAGATCTTTCTGCTCTCTTACAACTTTCAGATCCTTCGACCTCACCAAAAATAGAAATCCTTTCAAGATGCAGGATGTTTCTAGGATTACTCCAGCTCTTAGGACTCAGGACTTATCTAACACTGAATTTTTAGAGAAGGTTGTTCAGAATGAACTCAGAATTCTTAGAACTAGCAATAATTCAAGGATCAATCTCAATTTAATTATTCATTCACTCTGGACAAATATTTTTGGAGAGCCGGCTATCTCAGTGCTTGGGCCACAACTGTGAACAAAGCAAAGACCCCAGCCTCCAAGAGGAGACAGGTGATAAATAACAAAATAATTCATACATCATACAGTCAGTTAGAAGGTGATGAATGCTGCAAACAAGAAAAGGGGGCATCAGGATGGCCAGAAAAGGCAGAGGCAGGTTTCAATTTAAACACGGTGCTCAGTGTGAGCCTCTTTATAAAGGGAATAGTTGAGAAAAGACTCCAGGAAGCAAAGACACTGATCAGCTCTGCAGATATTTGGAAGAACAGGGTCCAGTAGGTACAAAGGTTCTAGGGTGGAGTATGTTTGGCATGTGTGATTCAAAAAAGGAAGCTAGCGTGGCTAGAATAGAGTAAGTAAGGTGCAAAGTTATAAGGACAGAGAGGTAAAAGGGTAAAGTGAGTAAATCAAGAACTTCCTGCTCAATGAAACTACTGCTATGTCCCATACAGAAGCATTTATCCCCTGGATACTAAGATATTTCAACTAGCAAGACCAAAAGTTGGGAAGCAGAACTGTTGTGAGTCGTTTATTGGGTGAACTAGTATGAAAAGTCAACATCATTTTCACTCCTTAATTCCCAGATCCATGAACTGTGCCTATGGGAGCTGGTTGAGAATATGGGCTATGTATCCTCTAGAACTGCATGCCAAACTCACAAGCTATTTTCTTCCTGCTCATATAGCAACTGAGTCTTCAACATGAGACATTCCACTTTTTATAAGGTCAGTGTTCACATTAGGATCTGTAAATCTTAAAGAGTATCAGTCAATTGCCTCATTTCCTCTGTAATGTGAATTCCATAGCAGAAGCAGTATCGTATGGAAACTGAGACAATAAGTCATTCAGTAAGTCAATGAATGACAGTGTTGGCAGAAACTTGGAAAAGAAAGGAAAGTCCTCTGGTGCAGACAAATCACTGATCCCTTCTATTTTGAAACAGGTGCACTGTGTTTAATTCCTTCTAAATGGCTGCCTGGTCCCTTCAGGTGTGATCCTGTGTCAGAAGCATTTTGTTTGTTTCTGATGTTGGCAGCTTGGATGCTCTGCAGTGTTGGGTAAGGGACAGCCCATGATGACAAATACTTCCATAATTCCCATCTCTGCCATTATGACTTCTTTGCTTGTAGCCTGGGTGACCACATATTCCCAGTTTGATGTGGAGAGTTCTGGCTTATGCTTGCTTTCCTGGCTTACTTATTAATTGCTCTGACTTTCAGAAGTTCTGCAGTTTGGGCAATACATTATGTGATTTTTCCATTTCACAGCTCACTGTGCATATAATGGCGTATGCTGGTTGACATTCACAAACAGATCAACTGGTCAACTCTATTAAGTGCCTCCTTTGGCAGCACTACCTTTTATTAAACATTTACATGGAGCACAAATATACTCATATTCTAGTCATTCTGTGATTCCTGATAGATCTCCTTATTACGAATCTTTCAATCTTGGTTCTTCTAAGTCCTTGATCATATAGCCAAACTGCTTACTACTGACTATGATCAATGTAGATCCATACTTCTGACCATCTCTATAGGCAAGGTCAAAAAAAACCCAAACAACTAATATTAATTGAAGTTGTACCCTCTGAAAGGATTCCCCTCCTACTACGCTTTGAGTCAATCCCCTAAGGTGGGGAGGGGTTGTAATTTTTGCTTCTGAATAATGCAAGCATATTTTGCAGAAACCTATAAACCAGTCTTTGTTTAAATCTTATTAAGGCAGGTTTTGGCAGAAATAAGTAAGTAAACAGAATGACTCACATCTCCGTGACTAGCTCATTGAAACATGAATGTCTGGTAAGTGCAGTCACATCAGTCCATTAGACTGCATCTAACTTTGGTTCTCCCCAGACAAGCACTATTACAATACAATACCTCCCACACTCCTTAGAATTCTGAAAAGGCTTCTGGCAAGGGAAGCTCTCAGTGTGAGAGTCAGGGCAACCAGAGTTCATCAAGTTCCCTCAAATATCCCCAATTCTCAGTTCTCACCATCCCACTCTTTCCCAATAAGGAAATTATCGTTCGCAGAACAGATCTGACAAGGCTGTGAATTAAATTACATTGTAATTTGGCAACCTGCTGGATCAGACTGTCATTTTTGGCTATGTCAGAACTGTAGCTATGAGAATTAAGAGGCTCTCTGAGGGCAATCATAGAAGCATCTTAATCCTCTGACCATATCTTGAGCAGAGAATTTAAGCCTTTAATTAGACCATTTCTTTAGTTTTCCCAGGGTTTTAGAAAAAAAATCCGCCCATCTCACATCCCTTGTATTTCAAATTTGTACTGTATTGACCTGTTCCAGCAGCCACTTGGTCCACCAAAGCATTGCTTGTGAAACAGACTCTTCACTTCACGAGACTAGTAGCATAATTTGAGTAAGTGAATTTTGCACTGCCTGCTAGGTACCACCAGTGTGCCACTTTCAGATGGTAACTAGATTTTAACCACCCTAAAGCCCAAGTGGGTCAGGTAGACAATCCTAGATCCCAACTTTGAGGTTCTGATACCTGTATTCAGAATTCAGTGCAGGATCTTTCTAGGTAATTAAGCAAAAAAGAAATTTAACATAGGGAATTAAGTGATTAAAAAAATCACTAAAAGGTCTAAGGGAGCACACTCCAGTCTGGTTTTCCAGAAAAACTCCGAGAACCCTGTGGAACTGATCTTCCAGAAGGGTTATTTCTGCCCCAGTAAGAACAAAAGGACACCACCAGTGGGACAACTGCATTCAAAAACACACTGTGGTGGCTGTGATTCTAGGATCAGAGAGCAGGGTCAGGAAGCCACCATCATCATCATCAAGTACTCATCAAACTGGTGACCAGACATTTAAGAAAAGGAAAAAAAGAGACATTTTTTGACAGCAGAAATAGCTAAAATGGCAAGAAGATGGCTGTTGTATGCCTTCCAAATCCCCACCTAACCATCAAAATCAAATTTATTTCCAGAAACTTAGCTGTTAAGGAGTTTGGAAGACATAATTTTTAGCTTTCGAGCTCCCTAGAAACTGGTGAGATACTTGGTGCCAAGTCATATTTATGATAGTAAAAGGAAAAAGAAAAATAATGACCAAAAAATAATGGCCAAAAATATGCTTTTGGCCTGAAAAACAGAAAGAGTAGTGTTCATATTTATTGAGATGGGGTTAGACTATAAAAGGAAAAAGTTTGGGGAGAATTTCAAGAGTGTCTTTTCCTGCCTTGTATGAAAGGGGCCACAAAAAGCAAGACACAACTGAGCGACTGAACTGAACTCAGGAAATAAAAAAGATTCATGTGGATCAAAAGTAATATTTGGATAAATGCAAATGATCATCCACTTCTTTCAACTCCAAATGATAGGCAATTCGTTGTTCCCATATTAGTTCCCACATTCTCTCTTCTCAGAGAGCCCCTAGAAAACGTTTCAAGTGCATGTAAAGACAGAAGGCTAATGTCTTCATCCAGAAGTCTATGCTATCACCAGTCTGCTGACCTGCTCCAGTGCTATCAGAACAAAAAAAGGCTCTGGGAGAAGGTGGTGTGGTGGGATGACCAGAGAGGCAAGGGCCATGTGCTCAAGGTTACTAAGAGGTAGAGAAGATGGATCCCACGTGCTGCAGACCCCAGGTGGAATTAAGGGCTACAAATCTGTGAAATACTGCTGTAGCATGGGGCAAAATACATATGAGAAGAACGTGGCAAAAGCCATCACTGGTCAATCAGTGTGAAGATGAAGCCAAGGATGACAAAACCTAGGGGAGATGCTCAAGGTAGAATCTCTTGGCAACCAGAACTTGTCCGGGTCTTAACCTGTGCACTACGAGTTAATCTGTGGACTTCACCTGCCCAGAGTTGGTCAAAAATCTAGACCAGTTGTGATGACCAAGAGTAAAGGCACAGCGCGTGGGCATCAGAGACATGATGTCATCCAAATCATGACCACCAACAAAAAGAGCAGATAATTTGGCTGGATCAGTTACACCAGTGAATTTTTCTTTCTCCCTTTATTTTTTTCCTTTCCTCTTTCTACTTTCTCCCCCTCCCTTTACCTCATCCATACCTCCTCCCTGTCCCAGTACCTGGTGATAAGAATAGGAAAGAGAAAAGCAGTGCAGGACAGCACAGTCCCCACCCACACACTCCAAAGAGGCCTCAGGTGTACCTGACTATGTGGAAGAGAAGAGCTCTAAATATAACATGAGACTGAGGTTCTCAAATAGGTATAGCTCAGTCTTCAAAGGCAAAATTATCCTAACCAAAAGTGGCTGGAAAATTCTGGAATTACATTGAACTTTCAGTAGGAGATCCTTTCCCAGTGAGAAACAGCCTTTGGCCAAGCATAGTTGGGAGAAGATACCAAAACATAAAATTATTTCATGTTTATGCCATGAGGAATCAAAACAACCTCAATCAAGCCATTTATATTAACAATATCATTTACATTGTTTTTAACCTCTGAGCCTTTTCTCTTGGCATAATTCTAAAAGGACATTTAGAAACCCCATCACTTCATGGGAAATAGATGGAGAAACAGTGGAAACAGTGTCAGACTTTATTTTTGGGGGGCTCCAAAATCACTGCAGATGGTGATTGCAGCCATGAAATTAAAAGATGCTTACTCCTTGGAAGGAAAGTTATGACCAAACTAGATAGCATATTCAAAAGCAGAGACATTACTTTGCCAACAAAGGTCCGTCTAGTCAAGGCTATGGTTTTTCCAGTGGTCATGTATGGATGTGAGAGTTGGACTGGGAAGAAAGCTGAGCACTGAAGAATTGATGTTTTTGAACTGTAGGGTTGGAAAAGACTCTTGAGAGTCCCTTGGACTACAAGGAGATCCAAGCAGTCCATTCTAAAGGAGATCCGTCTTGGGTGTTCATTGGAAGGACTGATACTAAAGCTGAAACTCCAATACTTTGGCCACCTCATGTGAAGAGTTGACTCATTGGAAAAGACCCTGATGCTGGGAGGGATTGGGGGCAGGAGGAGAAGGGGACAACAGAGGATGAGATGGCTGGATGGCATCACCAACTCGATGGACATGAGTTTGAGTGAACTCCGGGAGTTGGTGATGGACAGGGAGGCCTGGCATGCTGCGATTCATGGGGTCGCAAAGAGTCGGACACGACTGAGCGACTGAACTGAACTGAAGGGTGAAAGTGATGACTTTTTGTACCAAGCACTTAATCCAGTGACCTCTGGATTGTACAGATCATCCTCATTAGCCTTCCTAAGAGAATATGGACTTAGGTTTATTTTTAAGGCTTTGGAGAGTATAGACAAAAGCTGTCCTGATGCTAACATACTGAAAAAAAAAAGAAAATGTAAAGGAAGTTGAGGAAGATAATCAAAACTTATAGCAAAAGTAAATGAAGTGTCATGCAAAGAAAACTGTTTATTTGGGAATGAGAGTAAGTAATGCTTTTTTGTTAATATGTTTTTAATTCAGCAGTTTTATAGAATTAAAAGTCTGTTTCCATTATTACTAGTCTCAGTATAGCTGCTCTTTCAAGGCATTGAACTATTAAATTTTCTTAGCAATATGAATTTTGAAGAGCATTTTGGTGAAATGCCTGATTCGGATTCCTTGGTGGCTCAGCCAGTAAAGCGTCTGCCTGCAATGCGGGAGACCTGGGTTCAATCTCTAGGTCGGGAAGATCCCCTGGAGAAGGAAATGGCAATCCACTCCAGTACTCTTGCCTGGAAAATACCATGGACAGAGGAGCCTGGTAGGCTACAGTCCATGGGGTTGCAAAGTGTCTGACACGACTGAGTGACTTCTCTTGATCAAATGCCAAAAAAAAATTTTTTTAACTTTTAAAAGTATATTAACTAGAAGAATACAAGCATCTGCTTTATTCTTTTGGGGAGGGCAACGAAAATGGGGGGCAACATCATCCTCTTCCAAACAAAAACATATACATGTTACAAGGATTTTTCCATGTTGTAAGGAAACAATATATAAAAGGAGAAGCTAAATTTACAAAGCAAATTAATTAGAAATGAATAAAAAAAATGTGACTTATCAGTAGGTTCTTTAAATATGGAATTCCAATGGGATTAATTCTACAAAATTTTGGTTTATACAATGTTTTGCTTCAAGTATTATTACATAAAATAAACTTATTAAATAAACAGACCCATGTCCATCTTATGGGATATTTTCCTATCAAATCATATAGTTGTCATTGTTACAATATTATCAACATTTAGGATTATAGTCACAATTTTAAAAGTTTAAATTATAAAAATAAACATATTTCAATTTTAGGATAGAAAAAAATTTAAGATAATCCTCTCCCTACTTTATAATAAACTTGTATCAATATTTGATCGAAATACCAATAGAGAAGTTCACATTCATTTAATGATATAATAACTAATATTTCTTCTATTTTAATCTTAACATCCACTAACACACAAACTATGCTTTGCAGGCATGTCTTTTGAACTGAACATAAACCATACTTTCTTGAGTGTTACTGGTTTTCATTAAATTCTCTTAAAGTATAATTTCTCCACTGTATCTGTGCATTGCTTGATTGATAGACTGCATTTTGTTTGTATTTATTGGGCTCTTTAGAGATATATATATATATATCTTTGCAGCTCTTTTTTTTTAAGTCCCTACAGAGAAACTTCTTGATTGAGTGATTGGCATGCTGCTTTCTTTCTTACCGCAGAGCACTTCAGAGGTGGTGCAGCCATAATGTGGGAGCCAGAGAATAGACAGGACATCCCATGCTGGGTATGCGTTGCTATCTTTCTACCAGAGCATCTGGTAAGAACCACTGCTAGAACCACTGTCATTAAATAATGCAAGTTCAATTTGGACCTCAAGAAGTAATCAGGACAGAACACCTATTTCCCTTTTGATGTTTCTTGCTCCTGGGATTCTAAAATAATATCTAATGTGGGATATTAGATATGTGGGGGAAAGACAATGGCTTACTTGGATTGTTTTGGAAAAAATGTTACTTCAACAAAATAATCATGTTCTCACAGATTTGTACCTACTTGTAGGACACTTTTCATTATATCTCTCCATGTTTTATCCACCGTTGTAAATCGCCTCCCTTCCTCAGGCATTTGAGACATAATGTCTGGAGAACTAAAAATGGGCTCCAAATACAGCCACGTGGCTTGGACCTTGAGCCATTCATCCAGAATCTCCTGAAGCAGCAGGAGCTTGCCCTCCCACTCCCTGAGGAGCAAAACACAGTGGTGCTTATCAAAAGCAAATCAAGAAATGTTTCACACAATAAAACTCAAAACTAGACTGTTAACAGTACATGCAATGTTGTTATGCCAATTTCCATTCATCTACCTACAATCAAAGATAAATCACTAGATGGGCTCTATAAAGTCTGTATCTAAATAATAGCATCAACATTTATGCTAATACAGATGCACCTATCTACAAACGGATTGGTTTCTATATATGTCATCTCAATAAACCTTTCTGCAATCCAATTCCATGCCAAAGAGTATGAGTTAAGAATGAGATTTTGGAGATAGTAATGGTATTCTCAATCAAAGGCACTCTGAACTTCTTAGGAAAGGTAATTACATGAATTACAAGATTCATTCTGGATGAATGAATTCTGTTTTTTCATTTTTTTAAAAATTTGGACCTATAACAGCTATCTTTCCAAGAGAAAATATTCAATTGATAAGATATAACAGGCATTTAAAGAAAATTCTACACAATCATAAGTATATTCTGTTCTGTTCAGTTGCTAAGTCGTGTCTGACTCTTTGTGACCCCATATATTAGTGTGGCATTTTTGAATTAAAATGAATTATTGGCTCATTTATAAATACAGAGGGAAAAATGACTAAATTTCCTTAAGAATAAATATTATAATTATAGCATAAACTAACAATTTTACAATCACAGTTCTAAGGTCTTTGTGTGTATTTGCTCTATCCTCACAACAACCTTCAGAGGCAGGGTCCAGAATGTAATATTTATTTACCAGTAGGGATATTAAGGTACACAGAGGTAAGCATCAAGCTAATGAACAAAAGAGCCAGATTTGAACCTAGACAGTTGTTATCACTATGCTATGAGATAACACAGCCATAAAGAAGAATGATTGGTTAAAGGCAACAAAACTTAGATATGGGATGGCTTTATGTGTAGATTAATACATTACTCATCATTTATAAGTGGCGATCTGTAATTTTAGACTATAAACACCAAGAAATGTATATAGGAGTTCAAAAAGTCAGCAGGCATTTTAAAATGTCTTTTAAAAATGCCTTTCCTTTCCATGTTCATCAATAAATCTGTCTTTCACACAAGGAAATGAATGCCTTTGCTTCCTTCTGGTGCTCTTCTCTCTCTCTCTATCTAATCCATGCTAATGCAGAAAATTTCTTACTAGCTAATGAGCTCATGCATAATTCTTAAAAATAGAATCTAGACGTGCCAATTTCAAAGAAGTTCAAAAATTACTCTTGATGAACACATTGGAGCAAGCTGGGCAGGAGGCAGAGCAATCAGAGACTGAGCCAACAACAAATGCTGGGCAAGCTCAGGTTTAGGATAATGTACCCATAACCAGAGGCTGATATCTCCAAGCATATAGCTTTCCCTTGCCATGTAAATTCACAATAAAGATGGCAGTCTGATTTGGATTTACTCTTTTTTAAGGTAAAATATAAACTGCTTAATACAGATTACAAAAACTGAAAAAAATTGACAGGATAAGGGTCATCTACACCAAACTAATTAGTCTGGAAAAATACATAATATCTTCAATTTATTGTTTATATGTTCTATAAACTATGTTCATAGGCACAAGATTATTTTTGAGCATCAAATATATGAGATCAGACTGTGGGCAATAAAAAAGAATATATCTGGACACTGTCTACTACCTTTGCCCTAAATATAGATGATAGCAAAAGTATAGACTCTTCTAAAAGAAATAAAGGTTAATATCCCTTTCAATGTACTATTTAAAATATTAAGTATAAAGTTCAGACTCAATTTTCAAAAAGAACTGTATATTATATATGAGTGATAATTTTGATAACATACTACAAACACTGTCATAAAAATATCACGTTACCTCATTTGCTTTTCATAAGGCTTAATGAAGGGAGATCCTCGCATAGTTTGTGTCTTAATAATGTGGTCATCCAACAACATCTGAATTTCATCAACTGATGACAAAATAGATGTCCCACTTTCTCTATAAGGAAGAATGACAAATTCCATTGCATCCCATTCATTAATCATCTTCTCCATGGCCTTTTCGAGAGAATATTCTTTGCTAGCTGCTTCACTAATACCCTCAAACCTATCTAAATATGGCTCCAGATTCATATCTAAGAAAGAGAAGACAGTGGAATCATCTGCTGGCTGCAGCGGATAACCAACGATGCTGGACATGGCCTCCCAGTGCCTGGGGCGCAAACCAGGATTACAAATCACTTGAATGAGAGGAATGTGCTGCTTGAAATCTTCCACCTTTGCTCTTACTTTTTTGGTCATTGCCAACGCATTGGGAGAATCGTGAAAGGTTTTCTCCAGCTTATAGAGTCCTCTCCAGTAATTTCCAACGTCTGTTTCTACTTGGTCTGGATTCACCTTGTTATATGGTCCTTCTGTCCATGCTCTATATTTGGTGCTAAATTCTACAGCAGTTTCATAGAGACGGAGATAAGGGTTCAAACCATCTTGGATTTTTTTACGCTGAGGATATATTGAAGGTAGCCAACCAAATGCCTCCTCTTCAGCATTAAACTGCTCAATCTGGAAGGACAAGTATTAAACACACTACTCTGAAAGGGAATGATATTCAAAATTAGGTTTTAAAAATATATCCAATGTGACCCCCAAAATCTCTCATCAAATGCTGAAGGTAAACTTAAATTAGGCCATGCCTAGAAAATAATAATCTTTTTCCTATGTATTTCGTTCGTTCATTTTTTCTGTTCCTATTTCTTTTTTATTACAGTTTTCAGAGAACAGTGACTTCTTAAGTTAGTTAAAATAGTAAATTTATACATATAAAGAAGCCTCTGCCCATCCAGATATACTGAGGATATAGCTTCTTTTATTAATTAATAAGAATTTAAATACTTTTAAACACACAGCATTGTGTTAGGTACTATGGAAAATAGAAAAAAAAAGTATATTGCAAAGTGCCAATTTCAAGGAGTTAGTAATCCAGTTGAGTTAAATACCAGTTTCTTACTAAATAAGCAACAGAAGAAATGCCTTAGAACAGTAGCCATTTAATATAAACTGAATAGTATATTTTTTTTAAATGCTATCACTCAAAGACAAGAGAGCCTTCTGAAATAGCACAATCATAAATGCTCCTGTAGAGAAGTTACAACTGAAGCTGGGTCTTAAAGGTAAGTAGGATAAGAGATGCAAAGAAAGCATTAATTTCCTCTTAGTAAAGTAGTGAAGTTGTAAGGATGTAGGGGGTATACAGGAGTAATCTACTGATTTGAAAAGAGTGAGCTAGATATGCAAATTATGCATGTTACTTAAAATTTCAGTGGCATCAGTTTTAAAAAAACTACAATGTTTCTTTTCTTAACATATATTTACACATCTGAGATTATTATAAACTCTTTAATTACCTGAACTAAAATATCAAAATCTTGCAATATATTAGAAATGTTAGAGAATCGTAATATGGTCTGTTTTCATATTTTGTTGTTCAGTTGCTAAGTTGTGTCTGACTCTTGCAACCCCATGGGCTGTAGCCCACCAGGCCTCTCTGCCCATGGGATTTCCCAAGAAAGAATACTGGAGTGGCTTGCCATTTCCTGCTCCAGGGGATCTTCCCAAGCCAGGGATTGAACCCACATCTCCTGCATTGGCAGACAGGTTCTTTACCACTGAACCACCACAGAAGCCCGTTTTTCTGTTTCCCCTTTTTATAAAAAAAATAATTAAAAATTTCAAACATCTTACATGGCAAAGAGTATGGCTTTTCCCCACCCAGCTTCTAATTGAGAAAACTGGTTTCCGAGATAGTGGTATTGGAAACAAAGTGGCTTGATGGGAGAAAACAATGGACCATTAAAACACAGCCATGAACTCTAAGCTGGCTTCCATGAAGGTGGGAAATCTAAACAGTAACCAGGCGCTATCACATAATGTAAATGATCAAGTGACACAAAATACAACTTCAAAAGCAGATGCACATACAACTCTATCTGTAAAATAAAAGAGGAAGGCCCCTAAAATGTTATCACTATCAATAGAAAACAGCAATGTTGCTTCTCTCTGAAGCACGGCTATAAAATCTATTTGTGCCATATATGCTAATCTCTAATTAAATGTCATTAAATTCTTTGAATCCATTTCTTAAAGGTGAATGCCCAATACAAAGTCAAATGCTCTTTCTGTTGAACTAATTCAGCCTAGAAGAATTTTTAAATTATACCTTGTCTGCTGCTAAATCCAACTTTCCATTCAGTGTCTGAGCCTTTTTCAGGTACCGTTGTACATCCTGAAGATCTCCAAAGGAGTAAAATTCTTCTGACTGTTTAGCGTAACTTTCCAATTCCTCCACAAACCGTTCACACCGTAACTAATAAAAAACAATTTTTTGTTACTATTTTTAAGAGTAAAAACCCGTAAGCATCAAAAGAAAGTTTTGGAATTTATAAGGGTTATCAGAATTATTACACTTCATCACTGGCAAAATATAAAGAAAGGGACGATCTTGAAGATGACTGGGATCCAAAACATGTAGAATTTTTAAGAGTCTGGATTTAAAACTAATGGGTTAAAATTCCTATAATTCATAAATCAGAGAAAGTTTACCCCTCTTATCATCAATGTAAGAAATTCTAACTAATAAAATGTATAAGAACAAACAATGGTATTCTTTAGTATGCTAATATATATTCACTTGAAAAAAATCTCATGATAATCAAGTATGGGACTAAGAGAACTCCAATTTTTTAAAGACTTATAAAGGCAACTGCAGCATTTTTTACTAACTGGAAAAAACTGAATTTCTTTATTTGCATTCTAATATTTAGATATCTCTTCAATTAGTAATGCTAAAACAAGGCATTCTGAATTTATTTTTCTTGTCCCCATGAGTTCACTTCACAGGAAATAAAGAAAAGAAAAATATATACAGATTTAAAAGCCTAAAAACTAAACCCTTCCAGTGTAAAACAAACGTGTGTGTTTTTTTAATGAGAGGTTTCTTACAAAATTGTCATTGGAAAGACATTCCAAATTAAATGGTTCTTAAGAGCTCTTAATAAAACACTCAAAACTCAAATCTAGGTTATTAAAAATAATTTTATATTTTATAGATTATCTAGGTTGATTTCTGTCCTCTTTAGTTTCCTGGGCAATTTATTGCTCTGGCCCAGTGAGAGAAGGAAAATGAGAAGAAAAATTCATTAATGTGAAGTATAGTTTGTAGAATGGTATAGATTACCACAAAGTATAGATAATTCTGGGTCACCCAGTGATTTCCTAAGAATCTATTATATTGTAGCATAAGCATCTAATATTCATGATGTTTTCTACAGGTTTTAAAAAATTTTGAAGTGGCCTAAATGTAAAACAGAAATAAATACTTAAATATACCCTTACAGTTTAAAATGAAGGATTAAGAAATTTTTAAGTCTATATTTTATGCTCCAAACATATTCTGCCAATAAATTGTATTTGCTATAGTGTGGCAGACAGAGGCTAGGCTTGCTATCAAAGAACAGCTCTACTGGCTGACTTGAAACAAGTCTGTTCACCTTCACCTGGGAACCTTAAGTCTCTTCATCTGCAAAATGAGACTGAAAATACAGTGTCACTTATTCAGATCATAGCTGTGAAGCACTGATGGCATTTCTGTGTGTCAGGCACTGTGCTAGCCAGGAGGGTTAAAAAATAGAGAAAAAGTAAAAACAAAAGTCCTTCTATCAAAGAGGTGACCAACTGGTGGGAGAAAAAACTGAAAATAATAATATAATTAGCCCAATGGAGATGTGTTACAACTACCATGGGAGGAGAGGAGAAGCAGCACTGAGGTCTGACTGAAAGGGCTTCTCTGGAAGTCAAGGACTTTGCAGGATAGACAGGCGTGTGTGAGGGACAGTGGGGCACTCCAGATGAAATGGGGGGTGTGGGGCTTCCCCGGTGACTCGGTGGATAAGTATCTGCCTGCCAGTGCAGGAAACACGGGTTCGATCCCTGATTGGGAAGCTCCCACATGCTAAGAGCAACTCAGCCCATGTGCCACAACTACTGAGCCTGTGCTCCAGAGCCTGTGTGCACAACTGCCAAAGCCAGTGCATCGTGCAGTCTGTGCGCTGCAACAAGAGGCCACCACAGTGAGAAGCTTGTGCACTGCAACTGGAGAAAAGCCTGTGCAGCAATGAGGACCCAGCGCAAGCAAGTGAATAACAAACATTAAAAAGAAGAAGAAGAAATGGAGAGTGTGGGCAAGAGATGGGAGGTGTAGGAGAGTGGGTACCAGAAGTTGCTCAGGGCTACTGAAGAGACAAGAGCAAGGAATGGGAAGAGGTAGGAGATGAGGCTGGACAGACAGGGCGAACCACAAAGCATCTTGTTTGTAGGACACACACAAAAGGTTCAAATTACTGAACATTAGAGTTGGTGGAGTACTTAGGCAAGTTGGCGATTACACAGTGTGAAGGCATACCTCACCAAGGGAGCTTTGGCCTTAACAAAAGTAAACTCAAGAGAATACTATAAACTGTGTAAGATAATATTTTTATTAATGGTCATTTGTGGGCAGTATATTAAAAAGTTTTCTCCCTTGAAAAATCAAGAAATGATGCCACATTCATCCAATATGCATACTATCTTCTACTAAGATTAATGGGAAGAGAGAGCTAAGATATGTGAACTGTGAAATAGAGGCGCTGACAGTGCTATGTAGGAAGCTAAATATTTCCAGAAAATGAAAATAATTTAAAATATCCACGATGCCTACCTTAAGACCTTCTTGATATTGTTCTGTTTTCTCCTTAATGATTTTCCTATGTTCATCAAAAATTTCTTCCATTCTTCCATACCACTGGAAGACATTATTATTTAGCCTAATGTCAGCTGGGGAAAAGTTGGTACACTCAATGAGGAAGGTGAGGCAGTTTTTAGAATCCACCAATCTTTGTCCCAGTTCAACCATATCAACTGTCTCTACTTTCTGAATATAAGCCTGAGGGGAAAAAAATTACAGATGGCATTTTAAGGAATAGCTCATGTCAAAAAATAGCCTGCAGAAATACATTGCATAAATATGTACAGACTTGTTAGGACAGACTTTTGGTTTAAATAGGGGACTACAGCACAGTCTGCTTCTCATCCCTCCTGAAAACCTTTACTGACAGAGCAGGGGTTGGGTGGGGGGGGACAGAAATACTAAACAACAGACAAAAAGCACTGGAAAACCAAGGAATGCTGTAGTTCTCTGGAACATAAGAAGCAGACGCTGAGTGATACCATTAATTCTTTCAGAATAGCATTTTGTGGCACCTACTGTATGTCTGATACTGTGCCAAGTGCTGGCAATTCAGTGTGACAAAAACAGACCTGGGCTTTGCCCTCAGAGAGCTTAAAGTTTAGTGGAGGAGACAGTCACATAACCATCGTTAACAAATGTAAAATTGCAAATCTGCATTGGACAAAAGTGCAGCAAGACTTTAGTTATAAAAACTAAAATATGGACTTTCCTGGTGACTCAGACAGTAAAGAATCTGCCTGCAATGCAGGAGACCAGGGTTCGATCCCTGGGTTGGGAAGATCCTGTGGAGGAGGACTTGGCAACCCACTCCAGTATTCTTGCCTGGAGAATCCCATGAACAGGGGAGCCTGGTGGGCTATAGTTCACGGGGTCACAAAGAGTCAGACACAGCTGAGCAAAAAACTAAAATATAACTATAGACAAATTTAACAAGGAATGTGCTAAACCTATTAGGAAGACTACAGTACTTCATTGAGGGACATTTTTAAAGCACCAAACAAATATTGAAATACATATTAAGACATAACATTATAAAGATGTAAATGGTGGCTACAGTAAAGAATCTGCCTGCAATGCAGGAGACCTGGGTTCGATCCCTAGAGAAAGTGAAAGTTACTCGGTTGTGTCCAACTCTTTGTGACCCCATAGTTACAGTCCATGGAATTCTGCAGGCCAGAATACTGGAGTGGGTAGCCTTTCCCTTCTCCAGGGGATCTTCCCAACCCAGAGACTGAACCCAGGGTTTCTGCACTGCAGGCCGATTTCCTTAGTCCCCAGTGGACTTCCCTTGTGGATCAGCTGGTAAAGAATCTGCCCATGGGGTCGCAAAGAGTCAGACACAACTGAGTGACTTTCACTTTCACAGTCCCCAGTATCACATCTGTAAGAATCTTCATCTCTAGAACACAAAAATATCTCAAGAAAGCATGTTACAAGATAGTATATATAAGCAACAGTTTGGCAGAATTCTAGTTTATACCCCCCAAAAACAGAACAGATTTTAAATTTCAAAAACAACAATTAGTTTTATTTAACATGTTACTTTACTATTTAAAATTCTTTACCAGTTGAGCCACAAGGGAAGCCCAAGAATACTGGAGTGGGTAGCCCATCCCTTCTCCAGGGGATATTCCCAACCTAGGAATTGAACTGGGGTCTTCTGCATTGCAGGTGGATTCTTTACCAACTGAGCTATGAAGGAAGCCATTCCTCAGGAGAAGGAAATAGCAACCCACTCCAGTATTCTTGTCTGGCGAATTCCACAGAAAGACAGAGGAGCCTGGTGAGCTACAGTCCATGGGGTCGCAGAGAGTCAGACACGACTGAGTGACTAACAGTTTCTCCTCCAGTCTAGAAAGTCAATGCAATTTTGATCAAAATTGCAAGGGTATTAAAAGAAACTAAATTTGATATGATTCTAAGTCTCTGAAAGTACTCAAGAGTAAATATTTGAGAAAGAAAGAAGTGAAGTCGCTCAGTCATGTCCAACTCTTTGCGACCACATAGACTGTGGCCTACCAGACTCCTCCGTCCATGGGATTCTGGACGTGGTTATAGGCAAGAATACTGGAGTGGTTGCCATTTCCTTCTCCAGAGGATCTTCCTGACCCAGGGATCGAACCTGGGTCTCCCACATTGCAGGCAGACGCTTTACTCTCTGAGCCATCAAGGAAACCCAAATACTTGAGAAGGCAAAGATAATCATGAAAAAGGGAAATGACTAGCTCTGCTAAACAGCAAAATGCACTATAGATGCAGTAATTTAAACAGTTCCTGTTCTGGCTTCAGGAGTAGAGAATGGACAAGAATAGAGCTCAGAAATAGATTCAAGTATGTATGGAAATTTACTGTTGAAAAAGAGGCATTTCAAATCAGGAGTGAAATGCCAAATCATTTAATATATTGTACTGAAGTAATTGGCTATTGATTTTGGAAGAAACTAAGAGGCCTATTTACTTAGTAGAAGTACAGAGAAGGTACACTATTAAGTGAATAAAATAATTTATAAGAGTAATGATTGTATTTTTGCAAAAGCAGATCTCTTTTTGTGTGAGTGGGTGAATATATAGGTGTGTGTGGAAGGGCCCATGTGTATGTACATATATACATGTGGTTCTCTCAAAGTTCTTTTGAACCATTAACTTATGCATACATCTTAAAAATATAAATGGTGAAGGAAACCTACTACCCTACAGAAAAATGAGAAAACTGGCAATTACTTATACCAACCTATGTTATACCCCATATCTCCCTGTCCAGGAAGTAAGTACCTTTTTTTAATGCTTTTAAAGTTCTTTTAAATTTCTTATAACCAGCTCTCTCTTGCTCTTCCTTTTTGTCACTCTGCTATCTATCTATCTACACACACATACACACAATTGGAGAGAACCATTACCCTCAAAGAAAGAAATTATGGAAAAGAGGAATTTTTATTTCATACAATTCCATATTATTTTTCACTTTTATAAATAAAGAGAAAAAGAGAGTAATATGGAAACATACATTACCATATGTAAAATAGATAGCCAATGGTAATTTGCTGTATGACTCAGGGAACTCAAACTGAGGTTCGGTAACAACCTAGAGGGGTGGGATAGGGAGGGAGGTGGGAGGGGACATGGGTAATCTATGGCTGATTCATGTTGATATTTGGTAGAAATCAGCACAATACTGTAAAGCAATTATCTTTCAGTTAAAAAAAAAGGCATTGTCTTGAAATCTTTCCATATGTCATTCTAATTAGGCTGTTTTTTTGTTGCAAATCCAAATAAAGGTCTAATTGAAAATACATTGTTGCAATTTGGTTAATCAGCTTTCTAAGCAGTCAAACAACTGGATTTTTATTTCCTCTCACTGATAAAAAATGACTGACTTCTGTATTGAGTAAAATGAGATGTTTATGACCTTACAGAAATAAACTTTTTCAAGATACAGAAATATAACATCAGTAGTGAGCCCTACTTGCTAATTCTGTTAAATGTTGCTATAAACAGAAATTCACACCAAATAGCTCCAAGTTCCTACATAATTCCAGTGATGGCTAAGGGCGTAAATAAGTAACACTCTTCATACTCAATATTCATTATTTTTCAAAGGAATTTCCAGCTATGGATCTCTCTAGCTACCTTGAAAATCATTCATATTAAAATATCACTTTTACAAGAACTAACATAAAATATAAAAGATTCTAAAAAAAATACAATATGTATGTTTATATTTGATACACACACATACATTCAGGTGCCAAGAGCCCCAATCCAAGTATAAATACTTGAAAAGGAAATAGAGGAATTATATACAGAGGCTGATATATAAAAGATGGTTCTAATGATTTTAATAAAATTTTATTTAAGTGATTAATTTAATGTACATAATCATATGAACTCCTTTTGTAATTTCTTACCTATACAAACTTTTGAATGATTTTACATGTTTTGCTGGGTTTGCTTAAATATTTTAAAATCTAGAAACACAAGGTCTATTTTGGATCTTGCGACTGCTAGAAAAGGAAAAAAAACTCCTATAAAAGCTTAACGTTACACAAATGGAAAAGATGATTAGCCAGGTGTCTTATGTTATTTTATTCACCATCAGGCAGACCTCAAGCATAGGAGACTTATCTAATATTTTCAGTACCATAAGTCCTATGCTCAAAATATTTTTCAGCAAACTACCACAGAAATGTTTAATATATGATAGAATAAAAGATAATCTATAGAAAACAGAGCAAAACATTATTTAAGGATTAAACATTCATTGGTTTAAGAAATGAAGGATGACCACATATCTCAGGTTTCCCAAGACAGCCCTGGTTTATGGCTGTTAGCGTAGTAATGATTATTAATAGTGCTCTCAAAAAGATCCTTGTAGACAGACGACTGCACTAATAACTCCAATATTTCACCTCTTCCACTATCTAGTCTTAGAGTGTCCTCTCACAGACTCTGTGGCCATGTGACTTGCTTTGGTCAATAGGTTACTTGCTATTCTGACACAAGTAGAAACTTAAAAACCATATGTACAATTGGGCTTGCTTTTCTGTCTCTATCACTCCATGAAAACACGCGCAGGTGAGACTGCTGAAGTTTGAGAGGAAAGTGGAGCAGAAGAAAGTTACTGAAGATAATGATAATGGTCAATCCATCTGAGAACTAGTTGATCTAAGTCAGAACCATCTAGGAGTATCCAGCGTGCATCACCAAGCTTCAGAGAGAGACAGACAGAGAGAAACAGAGAGAGAGTATATGTGTGTAACTTACAATTTTAAGCCTCTGTTTTAACTTTTGGAGTGATTTGTTACTATATATCATGTCAGTAATTATAAAAAACTGGGAAAAATAAGCAAAACAATTTACTCACACATATGACTATACAGAGATTATAAACAATACCTTCATTTCCATTAGTTCTGCTGTATTTGGAGGTGTGCTAAGAGCTTTTTCAGATATCTTTTCAAATTCCTCACATAATCTGAAAAACCAGACAAAAGCCATTTATATAATTAAATTTTATTCCTAAATACATTCATGTATACTATTTTAATATTCCATTACATGAAAAATAGATTATCTTATGTATATGACATCTAATTAATTAAAAGCAAATTTGTGCTCACTTAGTTATTCATTCAATACACATTTAATCATTCATCATGTTCCTAACTACTGTATTAAGTGACAGAGATACAGAAACGTGGAAGATGTAGTAATGGTTCTCAGACAGTCCACATTCCAGTATGAAAGACAAGACTATGAACAATCAATTCCAACCTAGAGTTTCAAGGATGCTACCAGAGATTTAGTTGAGAGGGCACAAAAAGGTGGTCTACTTGGAAGGCACAGTTAAAATGGGCTGGTGTGCTCAGAAACTTCTGCTAGTATGTAAATATTTCCTACTGACTTGAGTTGTGGGCAATACAAATAATGAACTTACCATGAAATTAAAAAAAAAAAGTTGTGAGAGGTTAAGAAAGTTGAGATGTGTAGAAATTTATTCAAGAAGAATGGCTGTGAGGTGAAAGAGAGGGAATGAATGGTGGTGATGTTGAGTTGAAGTGGAGGATGGAGAATGGAAGAGGGTTTTGAACATGTTTGCAAATTTCAGAGGCAGAATCACCAGTGAAGGAGAGACTTAAGATGAGACACAGAGGGGACAACTCAAAAACACAGGTCCAGAGAGATGGGAGGCAATGAGGCTGGGCTTATGGGTGGAGACAAGAACACTGAATGGTTGCCAGACTCTTGCCCTGTGAGAATGTGGGGAGTCAGACAGGAAGGGGTCTGTGCAGAGGTGAGTTGAGACACATGAGAGCAAGGAGTTGAGGGTATTTGTACCTAACAGCTCCTGTAATAGTCCTGGTATGTCCTCTGTACATACTGTGAGTCTGGTGAGAGGCATACTTAGGAGAAAAAGGGAAAAAGTAGAACCAGCATGAGCTCTAGGGGCAGCTAAGAGGCAGGGAAATAGCTATGAAATAAAATATTTCACTAAGCATGAAATATTATAAGTAAAAGACATTCACTATTCTACACTTGCAGAGGAAAGGGTACTTTAAGATGAATGTATGATTCTGGGTCTTAGATAAGCCACCCAAGTCCTGGCCCTTTTGCATGTGGTGCCACCCTCTTCAGCCTCCCCTCAACCCCACCTCTCATCCCTCACAGTATCTGTGAAAGCAACATAACCCACTCCTTGTTCCTGGAGCACATCATGCCATTTCATACCTCACTTGCTTCTATATACTATATCCTCTAACTGGAATTCTTTCACCCACACTGTTCACCTGGTGGACTCAACCTTCAAAAGGAATTCATGTATCACTGCCACTTTTCAGCCTTCCCTGATTTTCCCCTCTCCTCCAACCTTCACTGTGAAGGAAATTGATCATTTCCTTCACTACTGTTCTTCTTCTGTGTGGTTCAATACATCCTGTTATAATTCACTGGATTGGGTGTCCACTTCTGCAACGTAACTTCGGCAGCTTTGTTCATAGTCTATGTCCCTAATGCTGTGCCTGACCTTCTTCCAGGCTTCTACAAAGGCTAAAATAAATATTCTTTTTAATAATATTTTCTCTAACACTGTAACTATCAAAATTCTGATTTTGGGGGGGGGTTTATTCCATGTAACTGATATCATGAAAGAGGCTCATGGAGCCACATTATCACCAGTGTTAGAAAACTACACTAATTACACTTCTAGTCTTAAATAGGTATTCTGCTTTACAATCAGAATTTTTGAGTTTACTTAACAAGCGTTAGTTTTCCTTAAAATCTCCAAGTTGAACAACAAATGAGTTTGTAGTTAAGATAACATGTTCCCATGGACATGAAGGATAATTACAGTAAAATGATGTTCCAAATTTGGGATCCTTGACAACTACTCTGAATATCCACTTTGAAAACTCACTGTGTACTGATTACACAAACTTAAAAATATGAAGTTAGATAATGTCCACATGACTTGTACAAAAGAAATGCAAACGCATTTTAATATCACCTTAATTCAGACAACTGGGAAGACATATTCATGGTGAAAAAAAAATACTAAATAGATTCAAGTAGAAGTAAGTCTGGCTTTATCTTTTCTTTAAGGTCATTTATGACACTGCTTTATCCAGTACTTTAGGTGACAGTTGATTCTATTTAAACCGCACCCCCTCGCCCCTGCACCAAATAAAAGTATTACACACAATACCTTGTATTTACTTCCTGATGATCTCTGAACATTTTAGCAATAAGTTTTCCACAAATGACATCTGCTCGCTTCACCAAAGCTCTGATTAATTCCTCACAGCGCACTTCAAACATTCCTAAACGAACAGTCTGCAACGTTGGGTATTAAAAGTTTAATAAACATGAAATGACATAAATGATTCCCACAATTTTGCCTTTTCCACAATATTGATTTTGTGTGTATGATCTAATACAATTGAGTTTTTTTTTAATATGATGTAGGCTGGGGTTTTTAAATACTCTACCACTATCTTCTCAGTAAATCTCCTTGAATAGTATATCTTAAGCCAATTCTATTTCAGGACAATAATGGCTATAAAAACTTCGGAGAACTAAGTTATTGCTATATAGACAGTGCAAGATTTAAATGTTATATTTGCTCTGTACAAAACGTAATGAATGTTCATGGTAGTAATTTTGGAAAATATTAAAAAAAGGACAAAAGTAGAAAATGTTTAATTACCAGTCTTCTACTAAACAGAAGTAACCACATTTTGGTATAATTACCATTATTTTCCAAAGTATTTATAAACACCAAAGCAGTTTAAAAAATTAGTTCTTGATATTTTTGAAGGGTCAAACTAAAGAAAGTACTTAAAAGTCAGGCTTGCAGGGTAGACCTTCAGCTCTCTGAGCAGAAGAATCTTGTTCTGTCTATTTCCATTTCTTTGGAAGGAATGATGCTAAAGTTGAAACTCCAGTACTTTGGCCACCTCATGCAAAGAGTTGACTCATTGGAAAAGACTCTGATGCTGGGAGGAATAGGGGGCAAGAGGAGAAGGGGACGACAGAGGATGAGATGGCTGGATGGCATCACTGACTCGATGGACGTGAGTCTGGGTGAACTCTGGGAGTTGGTGATGGACAGGGAGGCTGCGATTCATGGGGTCACAAAGAGTCGGACATGAATGAGCAACTGATCTGATCTGATCTGATCTGATCTAGCCAGGGCTTACCATATACTTGGCAGATAGAAAAGTCCAGTACATAGTTGTCTGTTGACAATAACAGTCTGATTCTTTCACTGTACAGTGTAGAAATACATCCTAATAAACCAGGGAAAAGATCACTAGGTACAAAGACCAGCTGTACAAAATGGGAGATTTACCTTTCTAGATGTGTACTGTATATCCTCTATGAGTTTTTGGTATTTGCGAATTTCTTGTATTATTTTCTCATAATGATGATTTTCTGCAAGGAAAGCATCAGCATCTTGCTCAGCTTTTCTGGTAATTAAAAAATTATACTTGTCATAAAATCTGAGGTGCTCAATGGGTGCCACGCTCTCACGCACAACCACCTCCTTAATCTTTTCTTTGTGAGCTTCGACAATTTCATTCAGAATTATTGGCTTCAAGATTGTTGGTTTAGACTTACTTTCCTAAACAAAAGGATAAAAACCATATGAGTCATTTAAAATACCTTAAATTAAGGTAACCATATCATTTGTATTGTGCTGTTTAGTCACTTAAGCCATGTCCATCTCTTTTGCAAGACCATGGACTGTAGCCTGCCACAGGCTCCTCTGTCCATGGGATTTCCCAGGCAAGAATACTAGAGTGAGTAGCCATTCCCTACTCCAGGGGATCTCTCTGGCACAGAGATCAAAGACACATCTCCTGCATTGCAGGCGAATTCTTGAGGGCTGAGCCACAAAGTAAGCACACCATATCATTTAGCTATATAAAAATGCCCATCTTAGCAGATTGTCTTTTTACTCTCAAGGTACTCTGATTTTTCTAATCTATGTCTACAGAAGGAAATTCAGTCTAATCACAGCATATTTTAAATACCTAGGTTTCATATAATGTTTTGTTTTTCTTAGAGGCTATCTAGGTGTATTTTGTTTTTCTGTATGGGTCAAAGAGCAGTCACTTGAGAACATGCACAGATTAAGATTTAGAATATCAAAACAGCAAAATTCACATTTTATTTGTGCAACTGTATATGCTAGCTTAAAAGGTAGTGTTTGCATTGTACATTATTTTTTTTTTAAAATAAGTCAGTTCAATGTCATTTGATTATAGTCTTTGGTCACAATAGTTAGTCACCTTGAGGAGTAATCTATCTGGAACAAAGAAAGACTGTTTACTCATTGATTCGACCCTGAGTTTTGATTCTGTGAACAGCAACTAGAACAGACTAAAATCCCTAGTTGCAAAATTTGCATTCTGCTACAACCATTAGAATAACATGGACAAGAATGTTATCAGACAACAATTTTAAATAAGCAAACAAATCTCTACAGACAAGTAAATGTGCAAATATGGTTTATTATCTTGAACCAAGATATACTTTAAATACACACACTGTCTCTCTCTCTCTCTCTCTTTGCCTGTTTTCCAGAGAAGGGATGTTTAACTATCACAAACAAAAATCATTGCCAGTAGTGAATATCCTACAGCTTTTAAACTGATAATATCAAAGGATTCCTCAGCGAACTGGGTAATTTGGTCAGGTATCCAGGGTGCGTTTGCCCACTATGTCCCCTAGTGGGCATTTCAAGAAATCACACTTTTTAAGAATTAGATGCTTCATGAGAATATTAGTGAATCCCACCACCTTCACCATCATCTCAACCCTACTCTTGGGGCACAATAGATGTTTGGTGTCATCCTTTCTGAAAAAGAACTTTAGGATAAATAAATACATATTGTACAATTTATGCAATGTGTGATATGCATATGCAAAATTTATGTGAAATTGTTGGGTCTAATGTGAAGCTTGTCCATTTTAGTTTACTGATTCCATTATATTTACTACCATGGACAAGAGTCTTTTAGAAGAAATGGAGGAGCCCTCATACTCAAAAAAATAATCCAAAATGCAGTTCTTTGGTGCAATCTCAAAAACTACAGAATAATCTTGATTGGTTTCCAAGGCAAACCATTCAAAATCATAAAAATCCAAATCTATGCCCCAACCACTAATGCTGAAGAAGCTGAACTTAAATGGATCTATGAAGACCTACAAGTCATTCGAGAACTAACACCAAAATGGATATCGTTTTCATCATAGGGAATTGAATGCAAAAGGAGAAAATCAAGAGATTCCTGGAGTAACAGGCAAGTTTGGCCATGGAGTACAAAATGAAGCAGGGCAAAGGCTAAGGGAGCTTTGTCAAGAGAACACACTGTCATATCAAACACCCTTTTCCAACAACACAAAAGACTACTCTGCACATGGACATCATCAGATGATCAACAATGAAATCGACTGCAAAGAATACAATCAATCTGAAGATGGAGAAGCTGTATACAGTCAACAACAACAAAAAGACCAGGAGCTTACTGTGGCTCAGATCATGAGCTCCTTATTACAAAATTCAGGATTAAATTGAAGAAAGTAGGGAAACCATTGGGCCATTCAGGTATGATCTAAATCAAATCCCTTATGATTATACAGTGGAGATGATGAACAGATTCAAGGGATTAGATCTGGTAGGCAGAGTGCCTGAAGAACTGTGGGTGGAGGTTCGTAACACTGTACCGGAGGTGGTGACCAAAACTAGTCTGAAGAAAAAGAAATGCAAGAAGGCAAAGTGGTAGTCTGAGGAGACCTTACATATAGCTGAGGAAAGAAGAGATACAAGAGGTAAAAGAAAAAGGGAAAGATACACTCAACTGAATGCAGAATTCCCGAGAATAGCAAGAAGAGATAAAACATTCTTAAGTGAAAAATGCAAAAAAATAGAGGCGAACAATAGAATGGAAAAGACTTGGAGATCTCTCCAAGAAAATTGGAGATACCAAGAGAACATTTCATGCAAAGATGGGCACTGTAAAGGACAGAAATGACAAGGAACTAACAGAAGCAGAAGAGATTAAGAAGAGGTGGTAAGAATACACAGAAGAAATATACAAAAAAGGTCTTAACAACCCGGATAACCACAATGGTGTGGTTACTCACCTATAGCCAGACATCCTAGAATGTGAAGTCAAGTGGGCCTTAGGAAGCATTACTATAAACAAAGCTAGTGGAGGAGATGGAATTCCAGCTGAGCTATTTCAAATCCTAAAAGATGATACTGTTAAAATGCTACACTCAATATGCCAGCAAATTTGGAAAATGCAGCAGTGGCCACAGGACTGGAAAAGGTCAGTTTTCATTCCAATTCCAAAAAAAGGCAATGCCAAAGAATGTTCAAACTACCGTACAATTGCACTCATTTCACAGGCTAGCAAGGTAATGCTCAAAATCCTTCAAGCTATGCTTCCATAGTGCATGATCCAAGAAATTCCAGATAAACAAGCTGGATTTAGAAAAGGCAGAGGAACCAGAGCTTAAGTAGCCAACATCCATTGGATCACAGAGAAACCAAGGGAATTCCAGAAAAACATCTAATTCTGCTTCATTGACTACATGAAAGCCTTTGGCTATGTGGATCACAACAAACTGTGGAAAATTCTTAAAGAGATGGGAATACCAGACCACCTTACCTGTCTCCTGAGAAACTTATATGTCAAGAAGCAACAGTTAGAACCAGACATGGAACAATGAATGGACTGGTTCAAAATTGGGAAAGGAGTACAACAAGGCTGTACATTGTCACCTTGCTTATTTAACTTATATGCATAGTATATCATTCGATGGAGAAGGCAATGGCACCCCACTCCAGTACTCTTGCTTGGAAAATCCCATGGACGGAGGAGTCGCAATCCACGGGGTCGCTAAGAGTCGGACACGACTGAGCGACTTCACTTTCACGCACTGGAGAAGGAAATGGCAACCCACTCCAGTGTTCTTGCCTGGAGAATCCCAGGGACGGGGGAGCCTGGTGGGCTGCCGTCTATGGGGTCGCACAGAGTCAGACACGACTGAAGTGACTTAGCATAGCATAGCATAGCATAGCATTCAAAATGCCAGGCTGGATGAATCACAAGCTGGAATAAAGATTGCCCAGGAGAAATATCAACAACTTTATATATGCATATGATACCACTCTAATGGCCGAAAGTGAAGTGGAACTGAAGAGTCTCTTGATGAAGGTGAAAAAGGAGAGTGAAAAAACTGGCATAAAACTCAATATTCAAAAAATGAAGATCACAGTATCTGGTACCAGGATTTCATGGCAAGTAGATGGGGAAAAAAGTGGAAACTGTGACAGATTTTATTTTCTTGGGCTCCAAAACCACTGTGGACACTGACTGTAGCCATGAAATTAAAAGATGCTTGCTCCTGAGAAGCTATGATAAACCTAGAGAGTGTATTAAAAAGCACAGACTTTACTGACAAAGGTCCCTATAGTCAAAGCTATGGTTTTTCCAGTAGTCATGTATGGATGTGAGAGTTGGACCCTAAAGAAAGCTGAATGCCAGAGAATTGATGCTTTTGAACTGTGGTGCTGAGGAAGACTCTTGAGAGCCCCTTGGATTGCAAGGAGGTCAAACCAGTCAGTCCTAAGGGAAATCAGTCCTGAATATTCACTGGAAGAACTGATGCTGAAGCTGAAGCTCCAATACTTTGGCCACTTAATGCAAAGAGCTGGTTCACTGGAAAAGACCCTGATGCTGGGAAAGACTGAGGGCAGGAGAAGGTGGCAACAGAGGATGAGATCATTGGATAGCATCACTGACTCACGATGGACATGAGTTTGAACAATTCCAGTAGATAGTGAAGGACAGGCAAGCCTGGTGTACTCAGTCCATGGGGTCACAAAGAATTGGACATGACTCAGTGACTGAACAACAACAATGTGAATCTTAATAATATTCATCATAAAATAAGTAAGGTGGGAAGTCATAACTGGTATCCCCACAAAAAACCAGGAACATTGAGAGGTGACACAACCTCAAAATGCAGGTTCTCGGGACATAAAATTTCAGAATGCTGCAAGTTGAGGGGGCAATAAAGAGAAAATGTCTTATCTGGGCCTTGTTTTTCAGTGGAGAAGAAAAAGAGTGGTTGTCTTAAGAATTTGTAGCCACAGACCTGTTCTCATACAGATTTGGGTAAATGTTCATACTATCAGTATTGTCCACCAAATCCTCAGGCAAAAGTTTTGTTTAAAAGGGTACTGGGTTTGCAGGGGCCTCAAGAGGACATATCAATATGCAAATTCCAGAGGAACCAATTCAAATCAAGGCCTCAAAGACGTCCTGCATAAAGTTCTCACTTGTACAAGGCCACAGTAATAAAGGAAAGGCACTTACAGAAATAAACCACCAGGAGCAGGACTCAGATCAGCAAACAGAGAAGAGTAACAAATATATAACCAAGTACAAGAGACTATCAAAAATGATCAGGCTTATTTGAAAAAAAAAAAAGTTAATGGGCCCTGAGAAAGCAAAAATAAAAGTTATATCTATGGAGACAATAATATTCTCAAAATGAATAATGTCACAATCACAATGTTAAGTAAAATAAAACAAGTCATGGACTATTTATAAGATGACTCCATCTATACAACAATATGGAAAAACTAGAAAGAAATGTAATATGCAGCTGTGTATTGATAGTAAGTTTATCTTTAAAAATTCAGAATAACTATAAAATGCAAGATAGTGAATCCTTTGCTAGAAGGTAGAAGAACAGAACTAAGAACAGGGAAGGACAACTGAAGGGCAGAGTTTAAAGGTCACAGTCATTGTATGAGTCAGATTGAAGGCATGAAGGTGTTAACTTTATTACTACTTAAAACTTTAAACATTAGCCTTAAAACTTTAAAGAGTCCTGTACTCTTTTTATGCATGAAATACTTATAAACTATTTAAAAAATAAAAAAGGAAAAAGAAAGCTAACGGTTGGACTTAGGAAACTTGAAAAGCTTTTAAGTAAATGAATTTTCAGACATGCTCATTTCATATACTAGACTGCAATAACTACTGTTGAAATATTGTAGTTCAGCAGAATGTTGCTAAATATTTGGCCAAAGAGAGAAGGGAAGCCAGACCTGATCACAACTTTAATTCTTCCCCCTCAGAAAGTTTTCAGCTGAGTTCAATGAAAGACTGTTCTAAGAAACCGGTATTAAAGAGAAGCTAATGGGAAAATAGTATGTTTTCAAGCAAAACTGCCTTATAAGCCAATGTGATTAAGTCATTTATATTCTGTTAAGCGGAGGGTACCAGTCTACACCTTCTAGAAGTTATTTGAAGGAAATACTGTCATGCAAATTCAAGCAATCAGAATATCGTTGCTACTTACCCATTTGGAATACAATTTTGTCTCAACTCTTGGCACAAAATTTACAGCCTTAATCATGACATCATAAACATTTAGAAGGATGTCTGTATAATCATTGAAATCAGGTTCAAACTTAATGGTGTCGTTATCAAGAATCAGCCTCATGACAAAACCTGGATGTTCAAAGGCCCTAACAGAATCCTGCAACAAAGAAATTGTATAATATATATATATTATAAAGTATCCATAAATATGCATATCAATTGTGAGAGACTAAGGAGGGCACTGGTCCAGTTAGAATACACCCTTCCTCTCATGACCTAGACAGTTAACCCAAGGATGAGCTGTACCAAAAAAGATAAGAGCCATTCCCAGCTAGACTTGTTGGTATCTACTATAGGGTCAAGATGCCAGAAAAAGGAAGATGTGTATAGCAGTGGGGCTCTAGAATCATGCAAGAAGGAGCCCAAGAGGAGAATATTCAAATTCCCAGACTGTTCACCCTGTATCAGGACCTTCTTACAATAAGAAAAGAGTTGTTTGAAGAAATCTTCCCCAGTCATCATGACCCAAATTTCCCAATGATGGGAACTTTCACTTATTCCCACTAACCTCACTAATATAATAATAATAATAATAATATATTCTACACATGTATGTTGACACTAAGTCTTTTTTAAAACAGGTAAGTGTAATAGGTCTAAAGATACACTTTCTGATCTCTCACTGGTAAAAGTTATAATTATCCACTCTCAAAGAACTGAAAATAAATTGGTAAGTGAATATTGGTATGACTGAATCTTACTTACTGGAGGTTGTGCAATTAAGTCTGTGTAATCTTGCATGGAAACCAAAGCGAGTTCCTGCAGCTGTAAAGTCATAAGTGTAGCAGCACAGTTGAAAAAAGATTCCATTTTGGCACTGCTGTCACCAGTTGGCAATAGTTTTTTTTTATTACCTTGGTAATAAATATTCTGCACTTCTGGAAACCACCTTCAAAGAACAAAAGACTTTTAAAAGTTAATACTTTCAGTGAATTACTCCTCTTACATTAACAGTAACTTCTGAACATCCAAAGGTCTTCATAGAGAGGTATATTGCCAAGTGACATTATCCACTTTCTGAAATGTAAGTGCTAGCATATTTCATCGCTCCTAAGAAATTTTAATCATAGACAATGGAAAATGGCTCAATGACATGATGCTGTGATAAAAACGTAACTTGAACTCCATGTATGACACTCTCTGGATTTTATAAAAATTATCTTTACTGGATATTACAAGGCATGCCTCCCATGGATTTGTCAATTTAAAGCTAAAATATGAGTAACATTAAATCAAGGGAGGCCTTTTTTGGTTCAACCCACTTGATATTTTATGCTATTCTATTTCACAATGATAGTTGAAAACAAGATACAAAACAACAAAATCAAGTATGTTCTTTTCTTATCCTCCTTAATGAGAAATTCTAAAAGAGTGACTGATTTAGAACAAGTTTCAAATGTATATGCATCCTTGTAATAAAAGGAAAACAATGAATTTCATATTCACAGACATGTTGTGATAAGCCAAGTTTTCAGTTTACAAAACCACTGCCCAACACTAAAATTAAGGAATATTTGTACCTCTTTTATAAGATAGAATTTTTAAGCAGTCAGTATAAGTTCAGGAGTTGCCTGAATGCTCCCAGAGAGATCAAAGTTTTAAATGTATGTATTTGTCCCTTTAACAAATACATGTTTTGTGCCTCTGTGCTAGGGACAGTGCCTCAGGAGATATGAAAAATATGACATAATCCTTTATCTTTAGAATAAGGAAGGCAACGTGTCATAGCAGAAAAGCAGATACATTTGAAATCAAAGGATAGAGTCATATTTTCTACTTAGGTAATAGAGAAGAGTTTTCTAGTGAAGAGGGCAATTTCACTAAAGAATAGATAAAAATGAAGCAAAGACTATGAGAAAAGGATCTGAAGTACAAGATATGAAAAATAGGTTGGAGAGGTAGGGCTAATATATCTAATCATTTTGCTATCCGTATCAGAGCTAACAGACTAGAAAATCGGAATAAGTAAGTGGGGCAAAGTATGCAGGACTTTGCAGAACTTCGGAGCTAAACACAAGAACTTGGGACAAGCTTATGTTCTATGAATAAACAGCATATCCTTCTGCAATGGGGCACGATTGCTAAAGCAACAGGTAAAGAGGATAGGTAGCAAATACTAAGGGGAGAGAGCAAAGCCAGATACAGCAGATACTAAGGGGACTGAGAAGTTTCCAGTAGCTCAGGCAAGAGATGAATACAAGTGAAATTTATCTCAACAAAAAAAGAATAGTTAGAGATACACTGAATATGGCTAGAGGCAGCCTGGGGATGGTGAGGATGTAGATGA
>NW_011495032.1:18761040-18767599 GCF_000754665.1 Bison bison bison
GATGTAGATGATGAGTAAAAGAGATAGAAAAAGTAAAAAACTTTTCAACTTGGCCTGGGAACGGTCCAGAAGAAGAAGAATGGCAGGTCTGGAATAAAGAGTAAATACTGTTATGGAAATGTTGAGAATCAGGTGCTGACATTTCATTCAACTGGAGATATACAGTAGAAATTTTATAAGAGGGACACAGAGCTCAGAAAACATAAACTCTTAAGACAGCTAAGAGAGAAGAAATCATGAAACTGTTGAGAATATAGAGAAGAAAAATGAAAGCAAATACCTGCACAGCCTCTACTCTTAGAGAAAATAGTAAGATTAAGTAGAGTCAGAAAAAGAGATCAAAAAAGAAATAGACACAGGGACACAGAACAGAGACTTAGAGAAGGTGGTAGTGATAAACTACAGAAACTGCTGAATAGAAGTGAAGGATGAGGACTAAGAAGACGTTAGGGTTTGGCATAGATGTCACGATTAATCATTTACTAATTGTTTCTCCACTGTGGTGAGCCGATGTTCTGCCTTTCAGCCACGATAAAACACATTCTGGATCCCTATTTAAAGTATGGTCAGAGCGATCTTCCCTCAGAATCAATTAAGCAGCATTAAGAGATACAGTTAATCAATCTACATCTTTCATCAAAATAATTCAATAAAGGTTTATCCTCTACTCTTTTCTTTGATATCCAGTCTACTAAAATTTGCAGTGGAAATGTATTCCTGGGGTAGAACCCTAAAAGTTATAGAATAAGTTATATTTATTTTTATTCTGTGCTTATGAGGTCATATTCTTCTCTGCAATTAATTATGAAGTTTCATTCCACACTTCTCCTCTATTTTTTATAAGAAATAAATACTAATATTATATAAAAGTCTAAAGTTCTTTCAAGTAATATCAAACAAAGAATTTGCTTCTAATGTATTAGTGAAGAAAAAACAGAAAGGAAAGATTTAGCCATAAGCTGTTAAAAGATACCTTTATAAGTACCTTTCAGAAATCATAAAACCAAGCTGGAGTTTCATGTCCTCTGTTATCTTAAATGTGATCCAATTTCAATGTTCTATTTGTAATAACTTAATGACCTCTAACAGAGACAATTTTCCTGTATTGTTTCAGAACATATTATCTGGGACCAGTATCAATAATTATCATATGTGGCTATTGCATTTTGAAGGGCCGAATCAAAATGATGTTTAATTCTCATTTGATAGGTCTAACCTCCCAGTACAACTGTAAACTCCTTTAAAGAATATTTTCCCCTATAATCGTCTTTAAACTCTTCTGTATCCTCCATCCAAAATCAAGATGTAATAGGCATATTACTTTGCATGTATTCCTGGCAGACTCAAAGAAGTATCTGGAGAACGATTAGTTGATGATCATTACCCTCCCGCCCCCGTGTTATCCAACCCTACACTCAGAGGAGAGGGTAGAAACAAGACATCGAAAAAAAACATCAATTATAACCATCTTAGTTTCTATACTATCTATGCTGCATAGAACATCTGGATAGACATCACAGAGCAAGACAGTTAAAGACATCATATTTAACTCTCAATCAGAAATGATTACAAACTTGTTAAAATGAGATTTTCTGAAAGCAGTTAAACTATAGTAGCTCAATCATCACATTTTAAAATGTATGTTTTTTGTACATGAAATTTCAAAACTTTACATTTTCAGTAGAGTCTCTTTGGCAGATTCCATGTGTTTCATGACAATTGTCTGAAAAGTTGACAGCTCCAATGCATCCTGACGATTGTGAAATTCTTCTATATCAACTAACCGTAACTTTCTGCAAGAGATGTCAATGAACAGTGATATATGTATGAGTGGCTTTGTTTGGTATTTGATATTTTGCTAGTTGGTTGTTCCCTTCTCAAAAACAATATTCCTAGGTTTTATCACTAAAATTTGTGTTTCATAAAAATATTCTAGAACATAAATTATTTTAATTTTAAAATAATATAATTAAATTCAACAGGAACACAGTTTGATATAATGAAAGCATGCTATACAATAGAAGGATATAATAACTGAAATTTTATGCCTAGTTAGACTGACTTTTTCTTCAAACTAGAATAATTATAACAGGAAAAGAGGTAGGGCTCAAAGCTTACAAGGTCCACTCCTCCTAAAACAAAAACTGTACCCATTCTGAAAAGAGAACAATCCTGATATTAGAAATCCATGAGGTGAGGGAGTTCTCACACCTAATTATGATCCAGTGTATTAAAAAATCTTTTGAACTTGTGTGATTTTTATTTTTTTTTTTTTTTTTCAGAAAACTGTGTTTACTTCAGCCAATAGTTTTCAGTTCTGACTACAACACTATGATCCTTGTTACAAACATGCTTCACTCAAGAATTTTCTCTAGCACATTAAAGAGCAATAGTATCTATTAGTATCATTGTTATTCACCTCAATTTAACTACAGATTACTTTCCTAAAGAAATTTCTTTTCAATTTCTACATGATCAAATGTTTTCTATGTTATCTGAAAGGTAGTAAACACTACTAAAACATTACATTTAATTTTTGCTTAAAGACCAATATAAAATGTTGGTTAGTAAATAAAACATGTTTCACATCTATTTATATTCCTTTCACAAGTGGAAGTCCATCTCCTAGATTATAATGAGTTCAGTACATGACATCAGTGATATATTATGCTCAAAGTCGGTAGAGCCATTGCTGAAGAATCATTGGTAATGCGTTATTCTGGACAACTGAGCAGAGCAAAGCAAAGTTTTACATAAAATATTTCTAAAATGTAGCATGACGGCACATACTAAACATAATCTGCTCTCTTTAGGCTTCTAGCTCAACATGTTCAACATGACTTTCTGCTTTAAAGCGGTAGTTATAAATCAGGGTGCAGGGGCATGCCATGTGAAGCAGCCCTGAATAAGGGCAGTTGCTAGGGCAGGAGCCCTGGAATCCACTGTGCCATTGAGCAACCAGACCAATTTTCCCTGCATTTCCTTGGTGTTTGATTTAGAGACAAGAGACAATTCTAAGCACAGGGCACCCATCTTTCCTGTTTTGAGACTGACAGGCTTTTACAAAAGTTTTATAGAACCTTTCCCATGAAATCCCTGATAACGCCCCCTATTTGGTCAAAATGCTGAATTGTTAAGAAGATGGGAAAAATACTACCGGACATTGGTCCTACTTTCTCAGGACAATTCCTACAACAGTCTAGGAGTAGAACAATAGTTTTAATCACTGGTTTAAAACTACAAAAGAATTAGGAAAAAAAAGATACTCAACAAATAACAGTCCCAAATCATCCAGACTGAATGTCGGGTTCTTCTCTGAACTCTTCCTATCCTTTACCTGCTGCAAGCAAGCAGATGTCAATTTCTGGAGACTCAGCAGTCAGTCATGGATCCTTCCCATCCTCACACCCGCCACTTGATGCTCATCACAGTCTGTAACCTACCCTGATTCTTGGATCCATCACTGATTTCAGGCAGAAGGGTCTTCAACAGTCTTGGCCCAACACTCTAGACTTAACATCAAGTCAGCCTCTGACTTTGATTTCTGGTTCTCAAAGCTAATCTCACTTCTTCGTGAAGTCACTCAGTCATGTCCGACTCTTCGTGACCCCATGGACTGTAGCCCACCAGGCTCCTCCATCCATGGAATTTTCTAGGCAAGAGTACTGGAGTGGGTTGCCATTTCCTTCTCCAGGGCATCTACCCAACCCAGGGATCGAACCTGGGTCTCCCACATTGCGGGCAGATGCTTTACCGTCTGAGCCACCAGGGAATTGCTACAATCTCACTTCTTACTGGGCCCAAGTTGCCTCTTTAATCACACCCCAAGTGCTCACGTTTCTTGCTTGCGCCATGAATTTAGAAACGTGTTGTGCTCTTGCCAGTTATCCTCCTTTGTTGCATTCGAAGTAGCACACTCTAGGCAGTGCTCTGCACTTGCTTTCTTCACTTACTAAAACATCCTGGAGACCTTTCCAGAGCAGCACATTGATACTGTTCTCATTTGTATTTCATGGCTGTATTCCATTGTGTGACTGTACCATCATTTATTGAACCAATCTACTATCAATGGTTACTTGGCTGTTTCCAGGCTTATCCTCTTAACACCTGGCACAATAAAGAACCCTTAATCTCTATCACTTGCTATATTTTCAGGTTTTCATCTGTAAGCTAATTTCCCAGAAATGAGATTGCTGGATTCAAGAGTAAATGAATTTATAATTTTGATAGATATGACCAGATTCCCCTCAAAAGGGTGCCCATTTCTCCAATCTTCACTAACAATGCATGATGTTAATATATTGGAATTTTGTCAATCCAATGGAAAATAGAATGATATCTCAATGTAGTTTTTATTTCAATCTCTTTGTATTTCTCTTATTATGAGTTAGTTTAAGCGCCTTTTTAAGCACTCTTAATTTAAAGGGTAATCAAGTTGTATCCTCTCTGAGTACTGTACAGTACAGTACTGTACTGTACAGTAATCCATGGTGTTCTAGTAATATTTTCTTGGGCTCACCTTGGTCAAACCATGAATTTAAAAAATCCACTTTATCTTTTCTTTGACATCCTCTGATTTCTACTGCAATTTCTATGATAATTTCTACACTAATATATACACTGTATATATATATATGTCTGTGTCCCCCTGCATACACCATTTTTCAAACAAAAATACCTGGATGTTATGTACATTTTTGACTACATTATAAATACCATTTTTGACATTAAGTGGGTTCTATAAGCCTAAATATTGAATGGCAAGAATTTGCACATTTTCATCTAGAGAGCATCCCTTTAGGGTTCCACATTCAGGCATTTTAGAGTCATTCCGATGATTTTCTGCATTACCATTCCCAACTCACCCCTTACTCATTGTTACACAGAGCGTGTATGCTTAGTCACTCGGATCTCCCACTGATTGGGTAGCCATTCCCTCCTCCAGGGATCTTCCCAACCCACGGATCAAACCCAGGTCTCCTGCATTACAGGCAGATTCTTTACCATCTGAACCACCAGACGGTCACACAAAGATGGCCTATTTTTTCAAGACCTGCTGAGATTCAGGGCAGACTCAGAGTAAGGATGCCCTGTGTGTCCAACACTGGCTTCTACTCAGAGGAGCAGCACTATGACAGCCCAGCCCACTCTTTTTTTTTTTTAAATTAATTTTATTTTATTTTAAACTTTACATAATTGTATTAGTTTTGCCAAATATCAAACTGAATCCGCCACAGGTATACATGTGTTCCCCATCCTGAACCCTCCTCCCTCCTCCCTCCCCATACCATCCCTCTGGGTTGTCCCAGTGCACGAGCCCCAAGCATCCAGTATTGTGCATCGAACCTGGACTGGCATCTCGTTTCATACATGATATTTTACATGTTTCAATGCCATTCAGCCCACTCTTAATATTCACACAGAGTGAAAATGACTTACACCAACAAAGGCAACATAGGAGTTGGTAGGGCTGTCTTCCCACCCACAGACCACAAAGCTCCTTTCTCACTTGTCCTTGCTTTAGCTGCTACAACTAAATATATCTCTGCCAATTTTATCTCTGCCACTACAACCCTGAACACTAATTTTGGACACGTAACATATACTATTTACTGGAGAAGGCAGTGGCAACCCACTCCAGTACTCTTGCCTGGAAAAGCCCATGGACGGAGGAGCCTGGTAGGCTGCAATTCATGGGGTCGCTGGGAGTCGGACACGACTGAGCAACTTCACTTTCACTTTTCACTTTCATGCACTGGAGAAGGAAATGGCAACCCACTCCAGTGTCCTTGCCTGGAGAATCCCAGGGACAGGGGAGCCTGGTGGGCTGCTGTCTATGGGGTCGCACAGAGTCGGACACGACTGAAGCGACTTAGCAGCAGCAGCAGCAGCAGCATACTATTTACTGTTTTCTTATCTCAGCTTTGTTGTTTTTACTTCTTCCCCTTCCTCCTTTGATTTTGTCTCTTGCCTCCTTTCATTGTGTAACAGACAAAGTCTAGCCCTTTATGGCCAATATTAGGCAATGATGCTCATCCTCCAGTGTCAGCCCAGTGTACTCTGGCAGCTCCATCTGTGAACCGGTATTTTTAAACGTAAGACCAGAAACTATAAAACTCCTAGAGGAGAACATAGGCAAAACACTCTCTGACATACATCACAGCAGGATCCTCTATGACCCACCTCCCAGAATATCGGAAATAAAAGCAAAAATAAACAAATGGGACCTAATTAACCTTAAAAGCTTCTGCACATCAAAGGAAACCCCTCAGCAAGGTGAAAAGACAGCCTTCAGAATGGGAGAAAATAATAGCAAATGAAGCAACTGACAAACAACTAATCTCAAAAATATACAAGCAACTCCTACAGCTCAACTCCAGAAAAATAAATGACCCAATCAAAAAATGGGCCAAAGAACTAAATAGACATTTCTCCAAAGAAGACCTACAGATGGCTAACAAACACATGAAAAGATGCTCAACATCACTCATTATCAGAGAAATGCAAATCAAGACCACTATGAGGTACCATTTCACACCAGTCAGAATGGCTGCTGTCT
>NW_011495032.1:18767699-18779685 GCF_000754665.1 Bison bison bison
CATGAAAAGATGCTCAACATCACTCATTATCAGAGAAATGCAAATCAAGACCACTATGAGGTACCATTTCACACCAGTCAGAATGGCTGTGATCCAAAAGTCTACAAATAATAAATGTTGGAGAGGGTGTGGAGAAAAGGGAACCCTCTTACACTGTTGGTGGGAATGCAAACTAGTGCAGCCACTATGGAGAACAGTGTGGAGATTCCTTAAAAAACTGGAAATAGAACTGCCTTATGATCCAGCAATCCCACTGCTGGGCATACACACTGAGGAAACCAGAAGGGAAAGAGACACATGTACCCCAATGTTCATCGCAGCACTGTTTATAATAGCCAGGACATGGAAGCAACCTAGATGTCCATCAGCAGATGAATGGAAGACAGCTGTGGTACATATACACAATGGAGTATTATTCAGCCATTAAAAAGAATTCATTTGAATCAGTTCTAATGAGGTGGATGAAACTGGAGCCTATTATACAGAGTGAAGTAAGCCAGAAGGAAAAACACCAATACAGTATACTAACGCATATATATGGAATTTAGAAAGATGATAACAATAACCCTGTGTACGAGACAGCAAAAGAGACACTGATGTATGGAACAGTCTTATGGACTCTGTGGGAGAGGGAGAGGGTGGGAAGATTTGGGAGAATGGCATTGAAACATGTAAAATATCATGTATGAAACGAGATGCCAGTCCAGGTTCAATGCACGATACTGGATGCTTGGGGCTAGTGCACTGGGACGACCCAGAGGGATGGTATGGGGAGGGAGGAGGGTGGAGGGTTCAAGATGGGGAGCACATGTATACCTGTGATGGATTCATTTTGATATTTGGCAAAACTAATACAATTATGTAAAGTTTAAAAATAAAATAAAATTAAAAAAATAAAATAAAACAAAACAAAAACCACACTGTGATAGTGTTTTGAAAATGTACTACTGCATATAAACACCCTTTGTGAAAACAATATACTATATTGTATGATCTTATCATTGCATACAAAATTAGATCACAGGCCTTCTCCAGGAGAGATATCTGAGTACCAGTACCCAAAAGAAAGGAATGAGAAAAGCACAGGGCAGGGAGATGGGCTCTTCCTATTCCTATAAGACAAATTCAAAAAGACAAATAAATCCACATTACACAACGGAAAGTTGAAAAGATATCATTTCTAGCAGTTAAGTTGTCTCACTGACAAAGCCCAGTTTTATGTCATGTATGCAACGGCACCCCACCCCAGTACTCTTGCCTGGAAAATCCCATGGACGGAGGAGCCCGGTAGCCTGCAGTCCATGGGCTCGCTAAGAGTCTAACACGACTGAGCGACTTCACTTTCACTTTTCACTTTCATGCATTGGAGAAGGAAATGGCAACCCACTCCGGTGTTCTTGCCTGGAGAATCCCAGGGATGGGGGAGCCTGGTGGGCTGCCGTCTATGGGGTCACAGAGTCGGACACGACTGAAGTGACTTAGCAGCAGCAGCAGCATGTATACACATGTGTGTGGCCACACATATACATTTGGCTACAAGAGCCCAGAACAAAAAATGAGAGAAGATGCCCCACTAAGGCTTAGCATGTCTTTCACTGGGTTGGTGGAAAGAAGGGAAGCCATGAGGAAAAGAAAGTCCAGGTTGGTGAAGTCAGGTAAAGTAAAGAACAATGCACTTTACATATGTATCTGTACAAAGAGATTAAATTAAAATTTGTTAAACAAAGGAAGAAGGGGAAAGAGGAACAGAGGGAGGGTTGAGGAGGGGCCTCAGACACCGCAAACCCACATTCATCTCACAGGTGGGAACTGGAAAGCCTCTGATGGGAGGGTGGCAGAGCTGGGGTGATTCTGGGTGGCTTAACTTCCTGGTTAGGGTTAGGTGCTCCTGTGTGCTAAGGATCCCAACTTCGGAAGGAATTCAGAGAAGTTGGTCAGCGAGGCCTCCCCAGTGTATGTCCAGGGGGCTTCCCAGAACAGAAACAACAGCTGCACTTCTGTAGCGCACAGAGCTCTTAGCTTTCCCTTCGCTGGTCTGCAGGAGGCAAGAAAATGTGCTCATTATTGTGCCCTCATAACAATACCTACTATTAAGAACCAAGAGACCTTGGAGAGCAGATTGCTAGTAAACTGTGGCGGCTTTGGCTGGGAGGGTGAGAAAAGGTTCACGGACCACCCTGGAGACCTGGGTGCCGTGTCCTCTAGACAAAGATCCACCCAGGTTTTGAGAGGTCTTCTTTGAGAAAAATAATATAAAACTATATTACTTCTGCATATTTTATAAATACATATGTCCACGTGTGCCTATTGCTAGGATGCCCCCCAGTGCCTCAGAAGGGATGGCACAGGGGAAGCATACAAAGCTCGAGCTTCTAAACTGTGAGGTACACTGTCCTCAGCCCTAGGGCCAAGACCCTTAGCACCACAGTGCCCCCCAGTGTTCACACCATGACATCACCCACACAGAGAGGTATAATCTCCAACAGTTGCCCAGAAACTTCACCTCATGCCAGTCACATGGGCAGTACTTCCTAGGTCTCTGAACAATACAGATTATTGTAGCAGCTAACGTTCCATGGGATTTAAAACAAGGTATGGCAATTCGGTCCTTTAACTATGACTACTCCTTAAAATAAATGTAGTAATTGGGTGGGGGGTGGGGAAGGGAGAATTGGATTAGAGATGATGGTGATGCTCACTTATTGCTCTATATAATTCTATGTTATTTACAACCATGTTTAAATACTTAGGTTAAATTTGCAAGACTTTTAAAATTTATAGTTAAAATAATAAATGAAATAATTAAGATAGAATAGCTTTCATCTCTCTTAAAAAAAAGACAACAAAAAAAAACTTCAGTAAGGCCAGAAATACTTACTTAAAAGTACTGTGCCACAAATCTAGCACCGACAACATTGTAGGGTTCATTGCATTCAAGTGATCCCGAATATAAGTGCTTGCAGCTAAAAATGATTTCCTCCAAGGCTTTGGAAGAATTTCCATCCTGAAAACAGAGAAAATATTTAATTATCTTCTTTAAAAATCAAAAAATATTCTAATATTCAAAATACTTTTTGAATAATATTTTTTGAGTTTAATTTAAACGATCCCTCATGGTAATAATAAAACATGTTATATAATTACACTTTAAAGTATATAAAGGTCATACTCATTATGGTTTAGCATACTTTCTAATGCATATAAAATTAGATTTGAATTTTTTTTATATAAGGACATTTTTTCCCTAAATGATTGATCTGATGGAGTCCACAAATAACTAACAGTAATTAAGCAGAAAAGAATAGCCAGCTATGTTTTATGTACATCTTCAAAGACTTTTTTAAAAGGAAACATTTAAACATTTTATACCCCTATCGGTTTTAAAACATTTTAAGAATATAGTCTAGCCTGGAAATCTCCTTAAATTTCACCTCTGACTTAAAGGTCATTACAAAATCAGGAACACTAACATTCTATTTAAAGACATGTATTCTATAACTGATGGCTGGATGGTAAAGAACCTGCCTGCAATGCAGGAGACCAGGGTTCGACCACTGGGTCGGGAAGAACCCTTGGAGAAGGAAATGATAACCCATTGCAGTATTCTTGCTTAGACAATTCTATAGACAGAGGAGCTTGACAGGCTGTAGTTCATGGAGTCGTAAAGAGTCAGACACGAATGATAGAGGGTTTAATAATAATATTTTGTAACTCCTCCAACTTGAATAATCATCTTTTATATATTAAAGATGGGCCATCTTCATCTTTCAGAGTGTATTTAAACATTTATATTCTATGCCTGTAATTTTTTTTACTCATTAATTTTAAACACTTAGTCTAGTTGTAATATATAGTAAGTTTAATTCAGTTTGTCATTTGTGGCCATACCACCTTTACAATTATAAAGGATAATTTTTGTCTATACCTGGGAGAAAAATATTCTCCATAGAAAATATATTGACTCTGTTTTTAGTTGTTAAGATAAACGATTTGGGGCAATTTTAAATGATATAAAAGAAATAAAGCAAAATTGAAGTGGTTACTTAATCACATAAGTTCTATTGAAACTATTTAAGAAATGTATTCCTAAAAATGCTAATTATTTTAGGGAAAATATATAGCAAGTGAATTTTCATATTATGCATTCTATATTTTAATCCATGTAATAAAATGAAATATGTTCTATATTTGCATATTTTCTGTAACATTCCCAATGTGCTTTGAGGCATTCAAAATGCCATCAAGCTTTCATGTCTGCATCATATCTGAAGCCCATGCTTGGAGCTGTGCAAATACAAATATCTGTACCAAGTTCTTTCACCAGCATACTTATATTTTAACCATATAGGCATTCATCTGTCAGTACGTCTGCTTGTCTATCCATTTATCCAACAATTTGTAAACATAATGTGTTTGTGTTTAGTCATGTCTGACTCTTTACAACCCCATGAACTATGGCCCACCAGGTTCCTCTGTCCATAGGATTTTTCAGGCATGAATACTGGAGTGGGTGGCCATTTCCTCCTCCATAGGATCTTCATGACCCGGGGATGGAACCCCTGTCTCCTGCATTGGCAGGCAGATTCTTTACCACTGAACCACCTGGGAAGCCCAGACATAACATATTAGGGCTTAAATACATAAAGATAATACAACCACTTGTATAAATGAAGTACACATATAAACATATATATGAGAAAATATAACCAGTGTATAAAGATATCCACATACACAGAGATGATCGCAAAGTCAATATTCTTAGAGAAAATTGATTCCTTACTCAGCACGATGGGGTGGAAGTTCTTCTACCTTTTTGTCATCTTCCTTTTCTCTAGGATCTTTCAAAACAAAATCAACTAAAAGAAAATTGAAAAGTTCCGATCAACAATCTTACAGTAATTACAGTATTTCCCAAACAACTGCAAAATTAACTCCTTTAAAATTGTTTACATTAAGCTTTTTAAAATAATGAGCAATGTGTGTATTTATAAACACAAGAGATTTTTAAATTTTTTTTGAGAAAATCTATGATGTCTGTGTCTTTGAGAATGTATGTACTCTTTCTTAATGATGTCCCATTCTTTCATTTGAAAATCATTTCTTGTAATACTATATTTTCCTTTTGAGCTATGTACCACTGAAAGTAGTCTTATTGAATTGAAAATCAACAATACAGAGCAGTAGTTTCCCTTCAGTGAGGAAAGATAAATATTGCTCTGCTCTCTTTTAAATTGCTTAAGAGCATAGAACTATCTTGTTAAGAAATCAGTAAAGTGAGCTCCCTCTGCTTCTGTGGTCCTTAATTCAGTTAATTCTATTCTTCCTACTTTTCTTTGAAGATGCTCTTTCTAAAATGCAAATATGTTACTACCCCTCTGCTTAAAATATTTCAGTGACTCTCCTTTACCCTCAAATGCTTTTAAGAAGTTGCCTTTTGTAAGCCCTTAATATTCTTTCCCTCTTCCTGAAATGCACCCTTTTCTTGGGCCACCAGAAGGGCTTGCAAGCCCAGAAGAGCCTTTCACTTTTGTCTACTATCATTCCCACCACTTCTTAGGCCATGCACGTTTCCTAGTACATGTTCATCCTTCAGGACTCGGTCCAGGTACCCCCGAGTCCTTCCTAACAAATCAGATATGGCCTCTTCTCCCTTAGAACATGTTCTCGATTTCTCTCCTCACTGTACTTGCTAACTCCGCTTTATCATTTAGTAATCTGTCCATCCCTCTTATTACATTATGAACTCTTCAGGGGCAAGAATTTGGCTCTTTACATGACTGACACACTCAAAGCAGTCTTAAATGCAATGAATGGTCTCCTCCTTGAAGGGTTCCCAGACCATTTCAAAGCAATATGATTTCTCCCGCTCTGACACAGAGTCAGTTATATCAGGCTTACCACCACAAACAACTGGAGAACCTTTCTTTAAAAAAGCATAGATATGAAAGACCTGCCTCCAGAGGTTTTAATTCAGATGGGTGCAGAAATGAGCATTGTTTAAATGATGCTGATTATTAGTCAGTCTTAGAGTCTATTGGTTTATACCACGAGTCAGCAAACTTTTATATAAAGGGTTAGACTGCTAGTATTTTCAACTTGTGAGCCACAAGATCTCTATCACAACTACTCAGTCTCTTATGGTATAAAAGCGCTAAAGACAATATGCAAGTTAATGTGTGTAGCTGTGTTCAGCAAAACTTTATTTACAAAAACAGGAAGTGGGCCAAATTGGGCCTGTGAGCTGTAGTTTGCTAACCTCTGATCCACTGCAATAATTTTGTAATTGATCACACTCTACTTTATGATATCAGTAATATTAAGGCTATGGTTTTTTCAGTGGTCATGTATGGATATGAGAGTTGGACTGTGAAGAAAGCTGAGCGCTGAAGAATTGATGCTTTTGAACTGTGGTGTTGGAGAAGACTCTTGAGAGTCCCTTGGACTGCAAGGAGATCCAACCAGTCCATCCTAAAGGAGATCAGTCCCGAATGTTCATTGGAAGGACTGATGCTGAAGCTGAAACTCCAATACTTTGGCCACCTGATGCGAAGAGCTGACTCATTGGAAAAGACCCTGATGCTGGGAGAGATTGAGAGCAGGAGGAGAATGGGGATGACAGAGGATGAGATGGCTGGATGGCATCACCAACTCGATGGACATGAGTTTGAGTGAACTCCAGGAGTTGCTGATGGACAGAGAGGCCTGGCGTGCTGTGATTAATGGGGTCGCAAAGAGTCGGACACGACTGAGTGACTGAACTGAACTGAACTGAACTGAATGCTAACTAACATTAAAATTTTCAGTTATGTTCTTTGTTGAGGGGATATACCCCTACAAATAGAAAGACTGTTTTGAAATTTTTTTGCTACACTTTATTAATGAAATTTGCCTGAGACCTGAAGCAATATAACAGCAAAACAATAAACAGCATAATAAATATAATAAATAGCTTCAAGTATAGATGTCAATTATAAACTTTCAAAAATTCATATTTAATATGATACATTCAAATCATAAAGCAAAGAGAAACACTGATTTACCTATGGATTTTTTTACACTAAGAAGATAATCTTCTCTCATTTCATCAGACAATGCAAGTATGCTGTTAGTGAGGACTTTCAGATGCTGGGGGACTAAATTCAATACATGCTCCAGCCAAGAATCTTCCATTGGTGCTACATGGTCCGTATCAATTCCATGGTGGATATAATAGTAATATCTCTATAGAAAAGAGAGCAAGAAATGGAGATGGGTTTAGTACTATAATGGATTTCCCTAGTGGTTCAGATGGTAAAGAATCTGCCAGCAATGCAGGAGACCTGGGTTCATTCCCTGGGTTGGGAAGATCCCCTGGAGAAGGAAATGGCAACCCATCCAGTACTCTTGCCTGGAAAATCCCATGGACAGAGGAGTCTGGTAGGCTACAGTCCATGGGGTTGCAAAGAGTCAGACATGACTGAGCGACTTCACTTACTTACTTATATTAAAAAGATGATTTTTATTTCATGAAAGTCAAAGCTCTTATCTTAATTCATAACTATGTTATAAAACATGAAGTTCAGTTCAGTTCAGTTCAGTCACTCAGTTGTGTCCAACTCTTTGCGACCCCATGAATCACAGCATGCCAGGACTCCCTGTCCATCACAACTCCCAGAGTTCACTCAGACTCAAGTTCATGTAGTCAGTGATGCCATCCAGCCATCTCATCCTCTGGCATCCCTTTCTCCTCCTGCCCTCAATCCCTCCCAGCATCAGAGTCTTTTCCAATGAGTCAGCTCTTCGCATGAGGTGGCCAAAGTACTGGAGTTTCAGCTTCAGCATCATTCCCTCCAAAGAAATCCCGGGGCTGATCTCCTTCAGAATGGACTGGTTGGATCTCCTTGCAGTCCAAGGGACTCTCAAGAGTCTTCTCCAACACCACAGTTCAAAGTTAGATTACCAAATATGTAATGCGCTAAACAGAACCCACGTGGAAGTAGAATTGTGTGAGAATTGGCTTTAGGAACCTTGTATTATTGTCAGTCAGAAGTAGATATTAAAAGCTGTAAGTGAATCAATATTCCCTATTCATTAATCTCAGAAATATTATACCATAGGATTTATGAAATTTCCAATTGGCCTATTGGTAGTCCATACCATAATTTTACAAATGTTGTTAAATGTGTGCATGAGAAATTAATTTTAAGATGTGACAGTATTTCTCTAGTAATGGGCATTTAACTTCAATGTATTTTCATAAGCTTTTACAAGTCACTTAGAAAAGAATTCAAATATCAAAATATTTTCAAATTAGTAATGTTAAAGTCTTTGATATTTACTTTTTAAAATTTTTATATTTGAAATCCTTGAAGAATCACTTTTTTTAAAGTAAGCTAAAAAAAAAAACAAACAAAAAAATAAAGTAAGCTGATATGGTTTGTGAAATGTACATTATATAACTAAGATAATTTCTCATAGAATAAAGACATGGAAAAGCTATACATGATGAGGCTAGCTTTAACATAGGAGCAAGGAGACTTGAGATTCTCTGTGGTCTTAGGAGACAAGGGAGAGTACGATTTCCTCCATTCATCCAACAGAGCAATTTTATAGAACTTCATATTTACTCCCACATTCACATAGTTCCATAAGGAAGAAGTGCAGAATAATCTCAAAAGCATAAAAGCACGTTCAAGGGCTTCCTTTACTTTTAATTATACTGACAAAGAAATATCTTGTTACCAAGATGTCTTTCTCTATTGCAGAAGTGGTTAGTTTTGGAAGTGTGCTTTCATCAGGAGTCGCTGAGTCTAAGGCAGCATCTTGTTGCCTAAGAAAATGACAAACACACTATTCAAATGTCTATAAAGGTCAGTTAGAACATATATCAATAGACTTATCAGACTGCAGTCTATAAAAATAATAAAAGTACATTACTGAACATTTTTAAAATAGTAAAACATTTACTTGGTACCATATTCCTCCCAGATTACTTTCTCTTTATTCATAGACACAATGTCTCACACACCCAGGTATACTAGAAGTGATTTGAAATATCTAAATCAGAGGCCACATCCTTTTTTATAAGCTTTATTCATTCTTCTTCACTGCTCCAAAATCATCTCTCTCCTGAAATTTTATAGAAATGTTCTTGCATTATTCCTGAAATATGTATGACTAAAATCCCATGGACAGAGGAGCCTGGTAGGCTGCAGTCCATGGGTTCGCGAAGAGTCGGATACGACTGAGCAACTTCACTTTCACTTTTCACTTTCATGCATTGGAGAAGGAAATGGCAACCCACTCCAGTGTTCTTGCCTGGAGAATCCCAGGGATGGGGGAGCCTGGTGGGCTGCTGTCCGTTGGGTCGCACAGAGTCGGACACGACTGAAGCGATTTAGCAGCAGTAGCATTTACAAATGAGGTTTAGAAAAGCATGGATGGGAAAGACTTTGAGTATAGTTTTGCCAAAGACACAGATATATTCTTCCAAAGACCATCTGTCAGATTTCTCGGGCCACATTAAAAGTTAGCAACAAGTGACATAGAAGTTCATACGCTGCGATGTATTTATTATTGACTGATTGTTCATACAATACTGTAATGTTTCTAGCTACAATTTACTTCAAAATCTGTACCAGATATGATCCACATTTTGCGACTTCCTGTGGGGCTCCTATGTTCATATCTTCAAAGCAATAAATTGTTCTCAAACAGCTTTATCCTCTTTATCATTGACTGTATCATGCTGCAGATCCCAACTTCATCTGGGATGGATACAGGTTAGTGACAGTGTAATAAAATACTTTTTCCCACTAACTGTCCAGTGAGTGGAGACAGGTGGTTTATTAAATATCTGTCTTAAATATCATATCAAAGTAGGTACTCAGAATGGATCTTATGACTTATTTCATCTTTTGAAAATCTAGGAATCCACTATTCTGTGAGCTCTACACTTACTCTTTTCAATTAAATGGACCAGAGAAAAGAGTCAAGGCAATGTCTCAAGCAGTGTCTCAGGTAATGTCTCAGTTTAATTCAGTATGTAGATTTAGGAATGAAATCTGCCTAGGAGACTCCTGAAAAAGGTCAAGACTTGCAGTCAACAGGTACCAAGGAAGGAAATGAATACAAAGGCTAAGAACAAGGAAGTTATCTGAACAGCTTTATGCCAGCAAATTAGACAATTTAAATAAAAAGAACATATTGATGCTTTTGAACTGTGGTGTTGGAGAAGACTCTTGAGAGTCCCTTGGACTGCAAGGAGATCCAACCAGTCCATTCTGAAGGAGATCAGCCCTGGGATTTCTTGGAAGGAATGATGCTAAAGCTGAAACTCCAGTACTTTGGCCACCTCATGCAAAGAGTTGACTCATTGGGAAAGACTCATGCTGGGAGGGATTGGGGGCAGGAGGAGAAGGGGACGACAGAGGATGAGATGGCTGGATGGCATCACCGACTTGATGGACATGAATTTGAGTGAACTCCAGGAGTTGGTGATGGACAGGGAGGCCTGGCGTGCTGCGATTCATGGGGTCGCAAAGAGTCGGACACGACTGAGTGATTGAACTGAACTGAACTGAAATCCTTTAGGATTTAGGATTTTTGTCTTTTAAGACAAAGTAATAAATGTTTATCAAATGAGGGAATAAGCGTATGTAAGGACTGGTGAGAGCGTCAAGATATTCTGTGGTTGGAAAGGGAAGGGTTATTTTAACGGCAAAAGAAATCACCTTATTATTCTGGTGTTTGCATAGTAAAAAGATACTACTGACCATCATGTTCTTCAGGAATCAGGACATCTGGGCTCAGATTCTGCCACTATAAAGTATATGACCTTAATAACTGGGTTGTTTTTCTTTTTAATAGCAGAAATGCTTATCTTATCTAATTTGCTGAATCCTGGCATTCAAATTTCATCCTCTATGAGAGTAACATGGACCTAAAAGGATGCAGCAAGGTTGGGAGAGGGGAGGAGATAGGAGGCTGGCGGCAACAAGAGAGGCTGCAGAAATTCTTGCCATCAGAATGAAGATCCTTTCAGCTCTAACACTCCATGACTCTATTTTTCTGTGGCCACAGGCGAAAATTCTGCTCACTGGAGACAGTAATAGAAGCTCTTTACTTATCACCTAGTCAGGCCCTAAATAGTTCCACATATATTTTCTCTAAATCATACACCTACTATTACAGGGCACAGTGATAATTATTCCCACTGTATAGATGAAGAAACAATGTCAAAGAGATTAAATAACTTCCCCTTTATACATCATTAATTAAATATAAAAACAAGGATTTGAATTATCCATAAGTGCTTCTACAGTGCCATGCTCTTTTCATCAAAGCAACATCCCTTTCAGAAATAAATCAATCAATGCTAGAAACACTGTACCTGGTTAAAGGGAAAATATGATGTATTTTATTTTACAAAAATGAAAGAACAAAATTGATATTTTTTTCTCTTTATCAATAGAGATTTTTGATTCAAGATAGTAACACAAACATCTATTTTTTCAAGTTTTTCTGTGAAAATGGTAGTAATGTTAGCCCATGATTGTGAAGCAACTAGAGGGTCATCAGTTGAGGAATTATTTCAACAAATTTCTGGAACATGAAAAGAAGACACAGAAGAGTTGAAACAATTTAAAACACCAGAGACAATAACTCATGCAGGAGAGATTGAAATCTGCCTTAGAGACTCCTGGAAAAGGTCTGGACTTGCAGTCAACAGGTACGAAGGGAGGAAATGAGCACAAAGGCTAAGAACAAGGAAGTTATCTGAACAGCTGTATCCCAGCAAATTAGACAATTTAAATAAAAAGAAAATATTCCTAAAAGGCAAAAAAGTACTAAACATGATTCAAGAATAAATAAAAAATATGATGAGATCTATATCAAATGAACTAATTGAATTAGTATGTATGGATGTGAGAGTTGGACTGTGAAGAAAGCTGAGCACCGAAGAATTGATGCTTTTGAACTGTGGTGTTGGAGAAGACTCTTGAGA
>NW_011495032.1:18779792-18780713 GCF_000754665.1 Bison bison bison
CAGGAGTTGGACCATAAAGAAAGCTGAGCACCGAAGAATTGATGCTTTTGAACTGTGGTGTTGGAGAAGACTCTTGAGAGTCCCTTGGACTGCAAGGAGATCCAACCAGTCCATTCTGAAGGAGATCAGCCCTGGGATTTCTTTGGAGGGAATGATGCTAAAGCGGAAACTCTAGTACTTTGGCCACCTCATGCAAAGAGTTGACTCATTGGGAAAGACTCATGCTGGGAGGGATTGGGGGCAGGAGGAGAAGGGGACGACAGAGGATGAGATGGCTGGATGGCATCACCGACTCGATGGACAGGAGTTTGAGTGAACTCCAGGAGTTGGTGATGGACAGGGAGGCCTGGCGTGCTGCGATTCATGGGGTCGCAAAGAGTCGGACACGACTGATCGACTGAACTGAACTGAACCTTTTTACAAATAAAAGTGCAGGTCCAGATGGTCTCACTAATAAGTTCTATCAAACAGGTAAGGAATAACTAATGCAAATTCTACACAAATTCATTTGGAAAATAGAGTGGTTGGAAACACTTCCCAACTCATTTTAAGAAGCCAGTAGTGCTCTGATACCAAAGCCAAAGACAACACAAGATAAGTACAGTCTCATATTATTCATTTGTAGACGTGAAAATCCTTAAAAGTTTAACAAATGTATAAAAGGGATTACACAAAAATAAACAATGACGAAGTTAAAAGAAATGCAAGATTTCTTTAACATATACAAAGCAATTAATGTAAAGGAAACAGTGACAGACTTTGTTTTCTTGGGCTCCAAAATCACTGCACATAGTGACTGCAACCATGAAATTAAAAGACGCTTGCTCCTTGGAAGAAAAGCTATGACAAACCTAGACAGCATATTAAAAAGCAAAGACATTACTTTACCGACAAAGGTCCATGTAGTCAAAGTTATGGTTT
>NW_011495032.1:18780928-18784904 GCF_000754665.1 Bison bison bison
AACTGCCATATTTAAAAAATAACAAAAATCAAATGATGATCACAATGGACATCAAAAAAGCATTTGACAAAAATCCAGCACCCACTCATGACAAAACCTCACAAAAAACTACCTTAATCTAATAAAGAATATCTTAAAAACCTACATTTAACATGATAGATAAATGTGAATGACTGAATGCTTTCCCCGTAAGATTTGAAATTTCATTGTCACAAGTTTTATTGAACAATGTACTGAAAGATCTACCAAGAGCAAAATGGAAAGAGAAAGAAAAGAAAAACATCTAAACTGAAAATGAAGAAATAAATCTATATTTGCAGAGAACATGGTTGATATGTAGGAAATTCTAAGGAAACTTTTAAAAAGCTCCATAACTAGTAACTAGTAAGGTCTCATGGTACAAAATTAACAAGCAAAAGTCAATTTTTCTATATACTGACAAAGAACAACCAGAAAATGAAATTAAAAAACTTCATTCACATCAAAAAGAGAAGTAGAAGCACTTAAGAATAAGTCTTTCAAAGTCTAAGATTTGTACATTAAAAATGTAAGACACTATTGACAGCAATTAAATAAAATCTAAATCAATAGAGGGAAATAACATGTTCATGGACTGGAAGGCTCAATATTATCGAAATGGCAATTCTCTCAAAATTGATTTACAGATTCAATACATTGTCTACTATATCTCAGTATGCTTTTCTTTTTTTTATAAAGAAGATGACAAGATGATATTAAAGTGTACATACATGGAAATGCAAAAGACCTAGAATAGCCAAAACAAATTTGAAAGAGAATTTTGTGGAATTAAACTACCTGATTTCAAAACTTAATATAAAGCCATAGAGATCAAGACAACACGATAGCGGTGTAAACACAGACAGTTGAAGGGAAATAGAAGCCTATATATAGTCAAATGATTTTTTACAAAGGTGCCAAGGTAATTTAATGAAAACTGTCTTTTCAACCAATGGGGCTGAAACATTTGGATATTGATATGCAAAAAAAACCAAAAACCCCTTAACACTTACCTCACAACATAGATACTGAAATAAAGCATACATATAAATGTGAGAGCCAAAACTAAAACTAGAGTTAAGCTAAAACATCTAAGAAAACATAATATTTACAATATTATGATAGGAAAAGGTTCTTAGATATGACTCTAAAGGAATGAACTATTAACAAATCAATAAATCAAGCTTCAAACTTTAAACTTTTGCTTTTTAAAAAATTCCATTAGGAAAACTAAAAGATAAACCACAGACTGAAAGAAAATAGTTTCAAAGTATACATCTGATAAAGAACTTCCATAGAAAATATATAAAAAACTCTTACAGTGCAATAATCAGACAAACAACCCGATTTTTAATAATGGGCAAAAAGTTTAAAATTGAAAAACAAAAAGATTTAAATTGACAATTCCCCAAAGAAATTATGTGAATGCCAAACAACTACAAAAGAGATGTCCATCGTTATTGGTCATTAGAGACATAACAACTTAAAGCCGTGATAAGATACAACAGTACATTTACTGGAATGACAAAACACAAGACAAAGCATGGGCAAGACTGTGGAGAGATTAGAAACTTCTTTATTCATTCTTATGGGAATGTAAAATAGTATGATGATTTGCAAAAGAAAATTTAGAATTGTCTTAATTTAAACATATACCTCCTATCAACACACAACACAGAATTTCTACAACTAGGTATCTACCCAGAAGTGAAAACATATGTCCACGAAAAGACCTGCATGCAAAACTCATAGCAGCATCATTTATAATAGCCCCAAACAATAAGCAAGATGGATTTCAAATACATACATACTGTACAATTCGATTTATGTGAAATTTTAGAAAAGATAATACTACAGAGATAGAAAGCAGATCAATGATTGCCTGGGGCAACCGGTGGTAGAGAGGATTAATTGAAATGGGCAAAAGGGAATTTATGGATGACAGAAGTGTTCTAAAACTGGGTTTTGGTGAAGGTTGTGCAACAATAGAAATTTACTAAAATTCATTCAATGTACATTTAATATAGGTGAGTTTAATGGTATATAAATTATATCTTAATAAAGCTATGTTTCTTAAAGCCTGTATAGAAGACTATGAAAATATAACATTCAGGGGAAAAAAAGGAAAAGACAAACTGTACAAACACAGACTGCAAAGTAATAACAAATAAAGCAACACAGGCTTCTCATCAACAATAATATATGCCATTATGTGGCTATAGAAAATACCATGTTGTGTAAATAAAATTTGCTAACGGAGTAGAACTTAAAGATTCTTATCAAAAAAAGGGAGGGGTTTAAATATGTCAGGTGATGGATGTGCTAAATTGACTGTAGAAATTCTTTCACAGTGTATATTAAGTCATCACATCATACTCTTTAATTTTATTTGTCAATAAAGCTAGGGGAGGCTTCCCTTGTAGCTCAGTTGGTAAAGAATCTGTCTGCAATGCAGGAGACCCACGTTCAATTCCTGGGTTGGGAAGATCCCCTGGAGAGGGAAATGGCAACCCACTCCAGGACTCTTGCGTGGAGAATCCCATGGACAGAGGAGCCTGGCAGGCTACTATCATGGGGTGCAAGAGTTGGACACTACTTAGCGACTAAACCACCACCACCAAATGGGGAAAATGTTAATATTTTTCAATCTAATGTTTTCCAGATTTGTAGGGGAAAATTACTATTATCCTTTAACTCTGCAGCCAGCTTACTCATCATTTCAAGAGAAAGGCAAAATTAGTAGAGACCTTTATAAAATGAAAGTTTTGGGTTTACTCTCTACAGATTCTCACTGGAAGAGCTACTAAGGGATGGACTTCAGCAAAAAAGAAAACGAACCTAGAGGTAAGAAGCAGAATGCAAAGACTATTTTCTAAAAAACTAGAAAACATGTTAGTAAATCTAAATAAGTGTTAACTTTAGGAAAAAAAAGAGAATGGGGAATTTAAGGACTTGGTAAAACTAAAGTATTATAGAACTATTGGTAGAAATAAAATAAGCAATCACATGAAAGATGCAAGGAAAGTTCAGAGCTAAGCTAAAGTACTCCAAAGTCCTTTCATATTATTCAGGAAGAAAATGAATCAAATGCATTTTAAACTTAAGAAAATATAAATTACAATGTGTGTGTGTGTGTGTGTGTGTGTGTGTGTGCTCAGTTGCTCAGTTGTGTCAGAGTCTTGTGACCCCATGGACTGTAGCCTGCCAGGCTCCTCTGTCCGTGGGATTATTTCCCAAGAATACTGGAGTGGATTGCTGTTTCCTCCTCTGGGGATCTTCTGGAACCCAGGGATCAAACCTGCATCTCCTGCATTAGCAGGTGGATTCTTCACCAATGTGCCACTTGGGAAGCCCCCTATAAACTGTAATACATGGTTTCAAATGCTTGGGTAACCACTAAAACAATAAAAATACATTTTATAACTTTTAAGACAATAGGAATAAAGGAAGAAAATAGAAAATTCGATTCAACAGAAATAATAAAAAAGATTAAATAAAGCAACACATAGTAAAAAAATACAAAATAAGTTGTTAGAATTAAGCTTACATATATAAGAATACCAATAACTAATATTCGATTCAATAGAAATAATAAAAAAGATTAAATAAAGCAACACATAGTAAAAAAATACAAAATAAGTTGTTAGAATTAAGCTTACATATATAAGAATACCAATAACTAATATTCGATTCAATAGAAATAATAAAAAAGATTAAATAAAGCAACACATAGTAAAAAAATACAAAATAAGTTGTTAGAATTAAGCTTACATATATAAGAATACCAATAACTAATATTCGATTCAATAGAAATAATAAAAAAGATTAAATAAAGCAACACATAGTAAAAAAATACAAAATAAGTTGTTAGAATTAAGCTTACATATATAAGAATACCAATAACTAATAATGGGATTAAACATGCTACTGAAGTCCAGAAACTCAGACTGAATTGTAA
>NW_011495032.1:18785004-18808622 GCF_000754665.1 Bison bison bison
TATCAGACCAACTTACCTGCCTCCTGAGAAACCCATATGCTGGTCAAGAAGCAACAGTTAGAACCAGACATGGAACAACAGACCAGTTCCAAATTGGGAAAGCAGTACATCAAGGCTGTGTATTGTCACCCTGCTTATTTAACTTATATGCTGAGTACATCATGTGAAACACCAGGCTGGATGAAACACAAGCTGGAATTAAGATTGCCAGGAGAAATATCAACAATCTCAGGTAAGCAGATGACACCACCCTAATGGCAGAAAGCAAAAAGGAACTAAAGAACCTCTTGATGAAGATGAAAGAGGAGAGTGAAAAAGCTGGCTTAAAATTCAACATTCAAAAAAGTAAGATCATGGAATCTGGTCCCATCACTTCATAGCAAAGAGATGGAATAAAATGGAAACAGTGACAGACTTTATTTTCTTGGACTCCAAAATGACTGCAGAGGGTGACTGAAGCCATGAAATTAAAAGATGCTTGCTCCTTGGAAGAAAAGCTATGATAAACCTAGAAAGTGTATTAAAAAGCACAGACATCACTTTGCTGACAAAGGACTGTCTAAAAGCTACGATTTTTCCATAGTCATGTACAGATTTGACAGTTGGACCATAAAGAATGCTGAGCACCGAAGAACAGATGCTTTCAAACTGTGGTGTTGGAAAAGACTCTTGAGTCCCTTGGACAGCAAGGAGATCAAACCAGCCAATCCTAAAGGAAATCAATCCTGAATATTCATTGGAAGGACTGATAGCTAAAGCTCCGATACTTTGGCCACCTGATGGGAAGAACTGACTCATTGGAAAAGACCCTGATGCTGGGAAAGATTGAGGGTAGAAGAAGGGGACAACAGAGGATGAGATGGTTGGATGGCATTACTGACTCAATGGACGTGAGTTTTATGGTTAAAAAGATACTTCTGCTTCTTACAACTCGGCAGAAAAGATAATCTGAAAAATCTCCCTGTACAATTCTATAAACACTGAATGTCACAAAGTTCCTTTGAATGCATAGCCAAGTTCTCAAGGAAAAAGGAAATACTCAGGAGGAAAAAGACGGAATGATAAGGCAGAGAACGGCCAAGCCCTGAGGTTACGGCTGCCCTTGTGGGAGAGAGCCTTGGACTTTAATGTTCATGTGGGTCAGGAGATGACTTTGTAGGCTAGAGTTAAATGGAAAATTCACACCCCTGTATAAAGCTGCAACCCCAAATGGGCTCTATCTTCAACCAGGGGAGGGCCAAAAATGACAGGCACAGGAACGTAGTGTCAAAAAGACCGTCTGTTTTGACCAGGACACTGGGAAGTGAAAGAGTCGCTTCTAAGAATTTGTAAACAGAGGCCTACCCACCCATGGCTTGAAGTGTTGATTTTACAGTTTGTGTGATCTGAGAGAGCTTAACTGAAAAAAGGTGGTATAAGTGGGCCAAGCTGGTAATGTCCAGTGGTGCCTGGCAAAAGCCAACTCCTAGCCACTCCACAGAGGCGCCTGCCTGGGTTCTAACTGCACAGGAGCCCACGAGACTGCCTTCCTTTCGTAGCACACAGTGACCACTGCCCTCCCCTCAAGATGCCTATCCAGCCAGTAAGATGTCACATGGAGACAGTAAAACGGGGCTTTCCTGGGAGTGACAGTGTAATGTGTCACTAAACTCTGTTCACAAATGGCAACGTGTGCACCTTGAGTCATACTGAAAGAAACGGGCTACTGAACAACTAGCACCAAGCAATGGAAAAACAAAACAACAAAAAAAACAGGCAAAGAGGAACTGGTAACTTGCATCTGTACTGCACTCTGTAAACAGATCTGCACTTTAGACTGGGCAAGCCCTGCCCTGACCATGCTGTTGATCACGTTACCCCAGTTCCTTCCTTTTATGCACAAAAAGATCTACAACTACAGGGAGCTCACCTCATCACCTGAATAAACAAGATGGGGAAAAACTGCCCTAAATCTTCCACCAACCACCACACCTAAAACCAGAAAGCCCACTGAGCCCATTCTCTCAACCAATAACAAGTATTAATACTGACACCTGACAGAAGAAATTTTCACATGTTGAGGTTCAGGGAAGTCATTCTGGCTTATACATGATTTGGCTTGAACTTCATGCTAACTCTCAACAGCCTGTCTTATGACCTACCAAACATGCGTTGTACATCTGTTTTAATCATTAAACAGAAGACTGAATTTCTTAAAGAGAAGACTGAATTTAAAAATCTAAATGGAGTAACTGTTTCAGGCATTTAAAACTGAGCCAGGTGCATGTGGTTTCAGACATATTCCCGCATAACTGAGGACCTGTATTTTCTGAACTGTTATCAACCTCAAGGATACCACCAGTTATGCTCAAAGAAGGCAATGGCACCCCACTCCAGTACTCTTGCCTGGAAGATCCCATGGACGGAGGAGCCTGGTAGGCTGCAGCCCATGGGGTCACGAAGAGTCGGACACGACTGAGCGATTTCACTTTCACTTTTCACTTTCATGCATTAGAGAAGGAAATGGCAACCCGCTCCAGTGTTCTTGCCTGGAGAATCCCAGGGATGGGGGAGCCTGGTGGGCTGCCATCTGTGGGGTCGGACAGAGTCGGACATGACTGAAGCGACGCAGCAGCAGCTGTCAGCTACAATTCCTTGTAACTATGCAACTATTCTGTACCCCAACCAATCCTTACTGAACAAGCATCCTTCCTTTTTGCCAGTTCCAAATATAATTCTTGATTTTTGCCTTTTTAAGCCTCCCCCATTTTGTAGTCTAGAGGACTACGAATTCAGATGCATATTGAATCTGCATCTCCCAGACTATAGTCCTAAATTTGGCTTGAGTAAAACTCTCTTCTACCCCTATTACAGAATTTCACTGATCATTCTCATCAGCATACCTTTTCAGCTCATGATATTTAAAAATGGGACACCTTAATAGAGTTAAGCTCAATCTTTCATTATTTATAACCTAACCTCATTTCAACAAAGCTTTCAGGAATCCTTAGAGATGCACAGAATTCTTGTAATTTTAGATTAAAGAGTTTCCAAGGACTCTAACTAGGGTAACACACATTGGTTAGCTCACAGAACTTACATGATGACATTAACAAGGGTGCTTCTGAAGTTCTCTCGTTCTTTATGTGGAGATTTGCTCTTTCCTCTGGAAGTAGATGGTCCAGCATGACTATCATCAATCTGGTCAAGTAACCTGCCCTTTTTCCCAAAGCGTTCCTTGTATTCAGCTTGAATTAAGAAAAAAAAAAAAAAAAGTGTAAATTAGTCATCTTTAAAAGTAAGTTAAAATGTTTAAGAGGTTAAAATAAAACACTGAAGTATCTTTTAATGAAAAAACTACATTCTTTAAGTTCTTAAGTAACCACATTTCCTTTCTTGAAGTTAAACTAATCTCAATCTCCTTTGATGTCATCATAATAGAAAGCTTTATTTCAAGAATACTCAATTAATTTTACATTTTGATAAATGCAAATAAACTCAAATTTTCAACGATTTTGCATAGAACCTTCTTAAAATTAAAATCATTATAAACACAGAATGTAAAATTATTTTAGCAAATTTAAAGAACTATGAGGAAAAGATGTTAACATTTACTGTAATCAATCTAATAAGTCAAAATAAAAATATTAATGTAAATAATTTAGAAGTAATGTTTACAACCTATTACAATCCCCCTTAGAAAAAATATTAGTCTTTGACACAGAGGCAAATTCTGAAAACAGTTACTCAAAGTTTTATTATAAACATTGCAATTCCTAAAATATCAGCCTTTATAGCACTTGCAATAGTCTGAAACAACTAAGACGTGAAATCAAGTATTTTCTGAGGAAACACTTTTGGGGTAAATTTTTCCATTTGATATAAACATAATTATAACTTTCCACTTTCATTGCTTTAACTACATGTTGTGATTTTTTTTTTCCCTCCATGAAATTTCTTTAAACCTAAGACAGAATATTAGAGTTCTTACCATATGACTGTTCATTTTTAACACTAAACTGCTCTGGAATATCTTCATCCTGCTTTACATTCAAATGGAACGATGGAGCTGCCTGCTGCCACTGGGGCTTTGTACTCACCTGAAATATGAAATTTTAGATAGCATCAACAAAACAAGATAGAAAAAAGGCTTTTTTTTTCATGAAATGCATAAGAATGTATAAACACAGACATTTTCTCCAACAAATTAGGACATCTTATATACTTTGCAGCCAAACTTGAAGAAGCTCTGTACAATCAGTAAAAACAAGACCGGGAGCTGACTGTAGCTCAGATCATGAACTCCTTATTGCCAAATTCAGACTTAAATTGAAGAAAGTAGGGAAAACCATTAGACCATTCAGGTATGACCTAAGTCAAATCGCTTATGATTATATAGTGGAAGTGACAAATAGATTCAAGGGATGAGATTTTTAGAGCGCCTGAAGAACTATGGACAGAGGTTCATGATGTTGTACAGGAGGCAGGGATCAAGACCATCACCAAGAAAAAGAAATGCAAAAAACCCAAACGGCTGTCTGAGGAACCCTTACAAATAGCTGTGAAAAGAAGAGAAGTGAAAGGCAAAAGAGAAAAGAAAAGATATAAGTATCTAAATACAGAGTTCCAAAGAATAGCAAGGAGAGATAAGAAAGCCTTCTTCAGTGATCAATGCAAAGAAATAGAGGAAAATAATAGAATGGGAAAGATTAGAGGTCTCTTCATGAAAATTAGAGAAACAAAGGGAACATTTCATGCAAAGATGGGCACAGTAAAGGACAGAAATGGTATGGGCCTAACAGAAGCAGAAGATATTAAGAAGAGGTGGCAAGAATACACAGAAGTATACAAAAAAAATCTTCATGACCCAGATAATCATGATGGTATGATCACTCACCTAGAGCCAGACATCCTGGAATGCAAAGTCTAGTGGGCCTTAGGAAACATCACTACGAACAAAGCTGGTGGAGGTGATGGAATTCCAGTTGAGCTATTTCAAATCCTAAAATATGATGCTGTGAAAGGGCTACACTCAATATGCTGGCAAATTTGGAAAACTCAGCAGTGGCCACAGGACTGGAAAAGGTCAGTTTTCATTCCAATCCCAAAGAAAGGCAATGCCAAAGAATATTCAAACTACCACACAATTGCACTCATCTCACACACTAGTAAAGTAATGCTCAAAATTATCTAACCCAGGCTTCAATAGTACATGAACCATGAACTTCCAGATGTTCAAGCTGGTTTTAGAAAAGGCAGAGGAATCAGAAATCAAATTGCCAACATCCACTGGATCATCAAAAAAGCAAGAGAGTTCCAGAAAAAAATCTACTTCTGCGTTATTGACTATGCCAAAGCCTTTGATTGTGTGGATCACAAAAAAATATGGAAAATTCTTAAAGAGATGGACATACCAGACCACCTGACCTGCCTCCTGAGAAACCTGTATTCAGGTTAGGAAGCAACAATTAGAACTAGACATGGAACAAAAAGAAGTATGTCAAGGCTGTATATTGTCAACCTGCTTATTTAACTTATATGCAGAGTACATCATGAGAAATGCTGGGCTGGATGAAGCACAAGCTGGAATCAAGATTGCCAGGAGAAATGTCAGGAACCTCAGATATGCAGATGACACCACCCTTATGGCAGAAAGTGAAGAAGAATTAAAGAGCCTCTTGATGAAAGTGAAAGAGGAGAGTGAAAAGTTGGCTTAAAACTCAACATTCAGAAAACTAAGATCATGGTATCTGGTCCCATCACTTCATGGCAAATAGATGGGGAAACAGTGGCAGACTTCATTATTGGGGGCTCCAAAATCACTGCAGATGGTGACTGTAGCCATGAAATTAAAAGATGCTTGCTCCTGGGAAGAAAAGTTATGACCAATTTAGACAGCATATTAGAAAGGTGAGACATTACTTTGCCAACAAAGGTCCATCTAGTCAAAGCTGTGGTTTTTCCAGTAGTCTATGGATGTGAGAGTCAGACTATAAAGAAAGCTGAGCGCCAAATAATTGATCCTTTTGAACTGTGGTATTGGAGAAGATGCTTAAGAGTCCCTTAGACTGCAAGGAGATCCAACCAGTCCAACCTAAAGGAAATCAGTCCTGAATATTCATTGGAAGGACTGATGCTAAAGCTGAAAACTCCAATACTTTGGCCATCTGATGTGAATAACCAACTCTTTTGAAAAGACCCTGATGCTGGGAAAGATTGAAGGTGGGAGGAGAAGGGGACAACAGAGGATGAGATGGTTGGATGGCATCACCAACTCAATGGACATGAGCTTGAGTAAACTCTGAGAGTTGGTGATGGACAGGGAGGCCTGGCATGTTGCAGTCCATGGGATCTCAAAGAGTCAGACATGACTGAGTGACTGAACTGAACTGAAAGAAGGCATAAACACACAACAGCAAATCACATTAAAGCCTGTGAATGGCATGGTGTGTGACATTTGGAATACATTAGCAAGTGCTCGCTCTGCTGTTGGTTTGATATGGGTGCCTATTACCTAACATGGGTGTTTATTCCACAGAGTTTACTCAGCCCCAGACATTGGCAAGTAATTTTTCAGCCTTCTATCTTGCTGGACCCCAATGCTAATGAGTTTCTCTACATTCCAGCTCCAGAGGATCTTCCTATTCTCATGACTTTATCAACTAGATTACCCTGGCAACTCACACGTTCATTCTATCATTTAAGGCAGGGGTCATAAATTCTTATACCTACACAGTTCTGGCAAGTATCATAAAAGAGGGAGTAAAGCTAGTGATGATAGCTAATCAGCATCCAGCTTCAGTGCTAGGAAACGTTACAGGGCCTTGGGGACTGTGGCCTAGGGAGAAAACCTCTGTCTTAAAAAAATGCAACAGATAATTAGCTCGAGCCAGCTACTACAATGCCAGAATACAGACCCACTATTGCTAGAACCTACGGCTCTTCAAGAAACCCAGATGGGCAGCCTTTGAAGTAAAATGTACTTATTTTTAAGCACTGACAATTGAATCTTTGTCTTCCTTTCATATTCAGAACTTGATAGCCCATGTTTGCACTGGCTTTTAGTTTTACTCTTCCCAATCCTTTATTGCTACTTTTAAATAAACTACCTGCACACAAATCCTTTTTTCAAGCTCTTCTTTCATAGGAAAGTAAGCTAAGACAGTAAGTCAATGCTTTTCCATCCTTTCATCTGCCTTGCCAATCTTCTGCTGTGATCTTGCTCCATAAAGGATTTCAGGTGAGTGAGATGTTCACAAAGGTTTAGAATCAGGTCCCCAGCTCAGAGAGGATCAGAGCCCCCAGCACTGGGTTACCCTTGATTTCAACAACAAGGATCACCACCAGAAACAAAGGCCTGGAATGAAAATCACTACTACAGTAGTTTTAACTACTGCTGGAAAATTTTATCCAAGAACAAATTTTAATATTCAAATAAAAGTTTCTTAGTTGTTTGTCAGTGAACTTTTTAAAATCTCTTAAAAATATGATCTCCCCTAAAACACATAAAACTCAAAGAAGGCTGAAAAATGCAAGATATGGCCAAATAAGAACATGAAACCAGGTTTAAATAGCCAACAAAAGCATTTCAGACTAGTATATGCCAATGACAAGAAGGGATTAGTATTCAACTCAGCCACTGACTAGTAAATCAGAAAATTTTAATTGAGTTTACATCTCTAAACCTGTATACTAACAAGATGCAACAAACTGAGGGTAATTTTGTTTTTAAATTTATCAAATTTTAAACATGTGTCTATTCCATTTCAAGTCCTGTATTTTAAGCTAGAAAATTTAAGATAGATTTTATAGAACCACAGAAAAGATATGCCTCAATCCTATAGAACTTGGCAGCATAATCTGGCATTATTAAAAAAATTTTCAGTTAAAATGTATATTTTGAAATGTTCATTTACTTTATCTAAGAATGGTAAGTCAAGTTTTATAAGTGAAAAACATCCTCCATCTTACATTATCAGGAATCTTTCTGTATAAAGCAACATAAATTCAATTTTATTAGTTTGTTCTCAGCTTTTAAAATATCTTTCAAAAAATAATCATTTGGACGAAATTTGAGAGTATTATACTAAGTGAAATATGCCAGACATCAAAAGATAAATACTGTATGATTCTACTTACATGAGGTACCTAGAATAGGAAAATACATAGAGACAGAAAGAATGCTGGTTGCTGTGGACTGAGGAGAGGGCAAAACAGAGAGTTAGTGTCTAATGGGTAGAGTTTCAGTTTGGCAATATAAAAAGAGTTCTGAAGATGGATGGTGGTGATGGCTGTACAACAATACGACTGTGCTTAATATTAATGAACTATAGATTAAAAACAGTTTAAATGATCAGTTGTATGTTATGCATATTTTATCACAATTTAAAAAAAACAACAACATTATTTGCACTGAACCTCCACTTAAGCTCAACTTCCAGGAGTTACAAGAGCACACTGAATGTCATTAAATTCAATATAACTACTAAATGGAAAAATTTATTACAGTCAAGTATATCTTTCCCAGTACTTGTCAACTGAAAATGTTTGTTAACTGCCTCTTCCACAGAACAATGACAATTTATAATCATAATGATAAATTTTAAAAAGATGGTAAATTTCAGTGTTGGAAGATGCATCTCAAAAATCAATAACCCTTCTTTCAAACTCAGAAACTGAGGCTCAGAGATGTAAGTGACTCCCTTAGATGGCAGAGTCATTAGTGACCAGACATAACCCCCAGCTTCACTCCCTAATTCCAACACTGAAATATTTCTGCTAGACCACCTTGGAAAAATTTCTATCCAGAATATTCAAATATTCAGTAGAGAATAGTAGGAAATTATAGGTTACATTTATTAAGATAGTTATTTTTTATTTTATGTGCACCTCAGAATTTCTCAAACAGAAAATAATCAAATTGAGCACAAAATTCAAAATCATAATTTTAGTTACTTATTTACGAGTTTGAAAACGAATAACATTTTAAAAAGGGCTAAAACCCAATGGGAGTGTACATGTAAATTACCATAGCCAATTGTGGTAAAATTCTTCCTGGTGTCTTAGGTTTTTCTTTGCTGGCTGATTTATCCTACATGCAAAAAAAAAAAAAGGTTTACTCTGTTAGAGCTAAAACTTATTCTCACAATCAAATTTTAGAGTAAAGCACTTAGTATCCAAAATATTCATTCAAAGGCATACTCTACTATTTTTTTAAATTCTCAATGTTTGTCTTGGAATATGGCAAGGCAAGAAAGGAAAATCGTATCCAACAATACCTATCAGAAAGCTTTAAAAATGTGCAAAGCCTCCTGTCCATTACATCATCTCCTTGGAATTTATCTGAATCTCATTAGTGTCCAGGTCTTACTCTGCTCCATCTCCCTTCTCTATCACTAAAATACCATTTTTGTCCTCTGATAACCAGAATCCTCCACTTACTAAGCTGATAGTGTATTCAGGTTAACGTATCCTCAAGTTCCTGGAAGTAACATGTACTTCTTAGCAGCAACTTTCAGGAAAAAGTGCTGATCGTTTGAGTAGAGTATGATTCCATGGTAGGAATTTCACTTAGTAAGAGAAGGCACTATCGAGAATCATACTTCCATCTATAAAGCAGATAATATAAATTGTGCTAATTCATGTTGATCTATGGCGGAAACCAATACAATTTAATATTGTAAAGCAATTATCCTTTAATTAAAAATAAATAAATTTAAAAATACATATATGTTATGCTTTTTGCTAATGGTCATTTTATTTGCTCTCAGCTCCAAATCTACCCTTTTTGCCCTCCTTTGTGATTCTTGAACAGGACTCTGAACATCTGTCTTTTGCCAACCAGAACTAATAAAAGGTATCAAAACAACTCTGTGAGAGGAGGGGACTCTCTTTCTGGTTCCAGGGTTTTATCATTGTTTCCATGGTATGGCTACCAGTTAGCATCCTTGCCCATGGGCACCTTCCCAGCCTGTGGTGTGTGGCTGACCCAGTGGCAGACCCCCTCCAGCAGGGTGGCAGGTTTTCATGGGCATCCCTAAGGGCAGCTTTCCAGAAAGTTGCCCTTACATGGCAGAGGGAGATTTCCTTTCAAATTCTTCCACATGCAAGCACATGGTTTTCTTACCTCCCAGCCTAAGCCTACAAAATTTCAGCAAATGCCTTTGCCACCCAGGTGGGCCACAGCCATTTCCTCTCCAAGAGATCTTAATGTAGGCTTCAGAGAAGGAATGTATCTTCCAAGTCTCTTCCCTGAGCCTCTCTCCCACAGTCCCAGAAGGAATGGCTTTGTATCTGCCATTTCTATGTTTTCAGCTACACTATCCAAAACAGCATCCATTAGCCACCTGGAGCCACTGACCACCTGAAATATGGCTCATATGAAGTGAGATGTGTTTAACAGTATAGATTTTGAAGATACAGTACACAGTACAAAAAGAATTTTAATTATCTTGTCAATCTTTATATTGATGAGAATATATTTTATATTGATCACACCATGTGCTATGTATTGAGAAGTTTACAAAAATTACCTCATTCAGTTCTCTTTACAGCTCTGTGAGTAAGTAGTGTACCACTTTTGTGAGTATTGTATGCATGAGGACTTTTTAAAAAAATATTTATTTTTCTGCATCATATGGGATCTTTCATCGTGGTGCATGGATTCTCTAGTCATGCACAGTGGCTTAGTTGCTCTGGGGAATGTGGGGTCTTAGTTCCTGACCAGGGATTGAGCCCACATCCCGTGCATTGCAAGGCAGATTTTTAATGACTGGACCACCAGGGAAGTCTCCATGAGGACTTTTTCAATGAGGTAGTCTCTGCCTCCACAAAGTACACAGTTCAGTCAGTATTAAAAATTATATGCTTTCATGCAGGATAGGAGATGGTGTGGAACACAGTATTCAAAGAAACTTCCAAAATGAGAAAGGATGGAAACTTAGCCTTGAGTCTCAACTGCATCTCCCAGAGTAGCAGCAACAAGCTTACTGAAGACAGAGTAGCAGCAACAAGCTTACTGAAGACAGCAACAAGCAACAACAGTAGCACAAATGATGACTTGGGAGGGGATATTGGGGTTGATGGTGAAGTAGAAGGTATGACAATTTTCTTATTCAGTTCAGTTCAGTTCAGTTCAGTCATTCAGTCATGTCCTACTCTTTGTGACCCCGTGAACCGCAGCACGCCAGGCCTCCCTGTCCATCACCAACTCCCAGAGTTCACTCAAAGTCATGTCCATTGAGTCGGTGATGCCATCCAGCCATCTCATCCTCTGTCATCCCCTTCTCCTCCTGCCCCCAATCCCTCCCAGCATCAGAGTCTTTTCCAATGAGTCAACTCTTCGCATGAGATGGCCAAGGTACTGGAGTTTCAGCTTTAGCATCATTCCTTCCAAAGAAATCCCAGGGCTGATCTCCTTCAGAATGGACTGGTTGGATCTCCCTGCAGTCCAAGGGACTCTCAAGAGTCTTCTCCAACACCACAGTTCAAATATTAGAAAATGATTTACTGAATTCCTACCATGTGTCGAGCTCTCTTTAAGGCACTGGATATGGACAAAACAAAGTCCCTCCCCTGGTGGAGCTTACATTCTAGTGGGGATAGAGACAGCTACTTCAGAATAAATATAACACAATTTCAGGAAGCGGTAAGTACAAAGGGAACAATAAAACTGGGTAAAGGGATTGAGTGGGGAAAGACAGAGAAGCACTTGGTTAGATTACGGTAGTGAGGCCTCTTTTCAGACATTTTGTTTGAGTAAAGATATAAATCAGGGGCAAGAAAGGGCTGGACGGGGTTGCTGCTATATTATAGAAGACATGGGCTTGGAGGCTTGATCGGCCTGGCTGGCAGCCGAGAACCATCACTGTCTCCTCTTGGAGTAACCTCCAGTCCCGGTTTGCTGGAGACAGTCCCGGTTCACACCTCTTACCTAAGCATTAGCAGTAGCACTTGCACCCTCAATGGCATCACAGTTTGTGTGATAAATTACACCATCGTGGTATTTATCACGCAATGACACACAAAGGTGTATTAACCATCCTGGTAGCAATAAATAAGGTCAGTGAGAAGGAAACCAGAGTCATTACCGAGGATAGTTCAACAGCTTTTAATAAACCAGGCAATAGGAGATAACGGACCTTGATTTACAGAAAATGCTAGCGACTGAAGGTCACATAACCTTGTTAAGACACAGCTCTGAACCTCTGCTCCCCTGGTCAGAAAGATCAAAAGGCCCTGTATTAAAGTAAACACAAGTCTTCATCTTGGTTTTCAAAGCCTCCTCAATATGCTCTAAACTTTTCACTTCTCAGCATCTGTTATAGTTACTTCATAGCCTTGTAACTCTAATCAGCCAATGAAAAGTGACCACCACATCAGGTAGTTTAAGAAGAGGTGTGCCTCATTCATAGCAGTCTCATTCCTGCCACAGCCAGTGAGGAGGCAAGTGTTTCTGCCAGTGTTGCTATAAGGTGAAGGAGAGCTAACTGATTCTCATCTGACTTCACATGATCAAGGGGTAATCTCTGTTAGGTTCAGTCTCTGAGATTTGAGGGTCTGTCTGTTATTTCAGCTAGTATTAAGTACCCTAACAGAGCCACCAATGTGTCTCTCAATATCCCTGTTAAAATCAACACTTTCTTCAAGACCAATACTAAATTTAGATTTAAAAAAAAAACCCTCCAATTGCAGGTGAGCAATTTTTAAATATGTATAGCACTCTCTTGGTAATTCTCTTATTGTTTAAATTCTGTCTGAAATATAATTTGTGTATGTATTTATCCTGCTCTCCTACCCTGATAATCTGCTCCATCTCGGCCTACTAATAATTCAGTCTTACAGAGTTGGATAAACTGACCTTAAAATAATTGACTTTATCATAATAAAAATTATAAATTGGTTAACCAAGCCTTTAAAAAGTAAAGAGAAAGGAATTAGGGCCAAAATGGCAGAGCAGGAAAACCCTGAGATCACCTCCTGCCATGGGCACACCAAAATCACAAATAGTTACAGAACTCTCAATGAGAATGACCTGAAGACTTACATAAACATATTCTGCAACTAAAGATATAAAGAAGAAACCACAATAAGACATGTATGAGGGACAGAGATGTTACATAGTCAAGTGACTCACAAAAAGGAGAATAATCTCAATTGCAGAGATTCTCCTGAAGGAATCTCTCTGAGCTCTGTATGAGGCTCTCCAGCCAAGAGGTCCTCCAACCAGTGAGGCAAGCCCCTGGAATGTTTGGCTTTAAAGGCCAGCATACTTGTTTTTGGGAGAGCCAGAAGGCTCTAGGAAACCAAACTTTACTCTTAAAGGATACATGCAAAATCTCACACTCTCCAAGGCCCAGGGCTGAAGCAATAATTTGAAAGGAGCCTAAGTCAGACCCACTTACTGATACCAGACAGCCTTCCAGAGAGGAAGGAGGCAACTGGGACTCAACTTGGAGACACAAATGCTGGTGACAGCCATTTTGGGGAGCTCATTCTACCATAAGGACATTGGTGCTAGCAAGTGCTGTTGTAGAACCCTCCCTCTAGCTTACCAGCACTGGTACACAGCCTCACCCACCAGCAGACTAGATGCCATCAACCCCTTTCAGCTCCCAGCCACCTAGAAATTTGGCCCTAGCCATCAGAGGGGCCCAGGAACTGGACCACTCACCATCAGGCAGACATCAGATCCCAGATCCTGGACCTTGCAGACAGACACATCAAGAACTGGCTTTACCCACCAGGGAGGCAGCATTAACACTGGGACCTGGCCTCACCCACCAGTGGAGCCAACAGCAACTCTGGGACCCTCAAAGCCAGAGATCCTGAGATGTAACTCCAACCACCAGTCGACCAGCACTAGCAACATTACACTGCCTCACTCAACAGCAAATGAACACCAGTCCCAGGAGCACCCTCAGTCCTGGAACCTTGCCCACAAGCAGGCTGATATTAGCTCTGGGACACCAAGACTTGCAGCCAGCCCCCCTCAAGACCCCACTCCACCCACCAGTGGGCTGGCACTAGCTCCAGGACTGCCTGGAGCTGTGCAACCAGCCTTCTCATGACCCAGCCCTGTCCACCAGTTGCTGGTAGCCTCCATACTTGGTAGGGCCTCGCAACCAATCAGTCTGGAGAGGAGGTAGTCAGTTGTCAGCCTGCCATGGCAGAAGGGCCCACATAGCCCACACAGAGGGCACCCTAGAGCACTGAGCTCTGGTGACCAGAGATGAGTATGCTGCTGGGCCCCACAGGGCATCTCCTACATAAGGCCACTTCTCCAAGATTGGGGAAAGTATCCAACTTACCAATTATATAGAAATAAAAATACAGAATTAGGCAAAATTAGGAAACAGATGATATAGAGGAACAGATCAACACTAGATGACAGAGTAATGGAAATCACTCAAGCTGAAAAGCAAAAAAGTTTTCAATAAGAAGTTTATGAGTTTAATGTTGTTCTCCAGGACAACATTAAATTTACCAACACTCACATTATAGGGGTCCCAGAATAAAAGAGAAAGAAGAGAACACATTTGAAGACATAATAGCCAAAAACTTTATTAATCTGGGAAAGGAAATAGACATTCAGGTCCAGGAAGCACAGAGAGTCTCAAACAAGATCAACCCAAAGAGAGGGCCTCAACATTACACACTGTAAATTAAAATGGAAAAAAAATTAAAGATAGAATATTAAAAGCATCAAGGGAAAGGCAACTAGTTATAGATAAGGGAACTCTCATAAGGCTATCAACTGACTTTTCAGCAGAAACTCTGCAGGCCAGAAGAGAGGTGGCATGATATAGTTAAATGGATGAAAGGGGAAAAAAGCCTACAACCAAGAATACTTTATGTGGCAGAGTCATCAATCAGATTTGAATGAGAGATCAGTTTTACATACAAGCAAAAACTAAAAAGAGTTCAGCATCACAAAACTGACTTTATAAGAAATGTTAAAGGGAGTTCTTTAAGTGAAATATGAAATAATGAAAGGAAAAAAATCACATACACAGTGAAGAAAGATCAACCACTTACAAAACTAGAAGGAAGACTAAAAGGTAAAATAGTGAGATTGAAAGTAATGATAATAGGATAACAGTAAGGGACTTTAGGACCTGCTTAATCGATGGACAGATCATCCAGACAGAAAAAGTAATAAGGAGACACTGGCCTTAAACAATACATTAGACCAGATGGACTTAATAGATCATATATATAGAACACTCCAACCAAAAGCAGCAGAATACACATTCTTTCTAAGTGCCTATGGAACATTTGCCAGGATATATATCACATGCTAGGCCACAAAACAAGTTCCTATAACTTAAAGAAGAATGAAATCATATCAAGCATCTTTTCTGATCATAACTGTAGGAGTCTAGAAATCAATTATAAGGAAAAAAAAAACTGAAAGAAAACCCCACAAATACATGGAAGCTAAACAATATGCTACTAAACAACCAATGAGCTACTAAAGAATCAAAGAGGAAATAAAAAGTACCTGGAGACTAATGAAAATGAAAACACAATCCAAAATCTATGAAACACAGAAAAAGCAATTCTAAGAGACAGGTTTATAGCAATACAAGCCAACCTCAGGAAATAAGAAAACCTCAGCAAACAACCTAACCTTATACCTAAAGAACAGAAAAAGAATAAACCCAAAATTAATAGAAGAAAAAAAAAACAATGATTGAGCAGAAATATACAAAATAGTTCAGTTGCTCAGTCATGTCCGACTCTTTGTGACTGCATGAACTGCAGCACACCAGACTTCCCTGTCCATCACCAACTCCCAAATCCTACTCAAACTCATGTCCATTGCGTCGATGATGCCATCCAACCATCTCATCCTCTGTCCCCTTCTCCTCCTGCCTTCAGTCTTTCCCAGCCTCAGGGTCTTTTCCAATGAGTCAGTTCTTCGCATCAGGTGGCAAAGGTATTGGAGTTTCAGCTTCAGCATCAGTCCTTCCAATGAATATTCAGGACTGATTTCCTTTAGGATGGACTGATTGGATCTCCTTGCAGTCCAAGGGACTCTCAAGAGTCTTTTCCAACACCACAGTTCAAAAGCATCAACTCTTTAGCACTCAGCTTTATTTATAGTCCAACTCTCGCATCCATACATGACTACTGGAAAAACCATAGCTTTGACTAGACAGACCTTTACAAAACAGACTCAAGAAAAAAACAAAAAATAGAAAGGATCAATGAAACTAAGAATTTTTATCTTTGAAAAGATAAAATTGATCAACCTTTAGCCAAATTCATCAAGAAATATATAAATAAAATCAGAAAATATAAAAACAATATAAAATAATATAAAATCAGAAATATAAAATCAGGCCCAATAAAATCAGAAATGAAAAATAAGTTATAACATATCACAGAAATACAAAGGATCACAAGAGATTACTATGAACTGTTACATGCCAATAAAATGGACAATCTAGAAATGTACAATCTCCCAAGACTGAATGGAAGAAATGGAAAATTTAAACAGACCAATTACCAGTAATGAAACTGAATCAGTGATAAAACAGAAATTCTTCCAAACAAAATCCTGGACCAGGCAGCTTCACAAGTCAATACCAAACATTTAAAGAAGAATCTGTACCCATTTTCTCAAACTATTCCAAAAAATTGCAGAAGGAACACCTTCAAACTCATTCTAATGAGGTCAGTATCACCCTGATAACCAATCCAGCACAAAAAATAAAGACACCACAAAAAAGAAAATTACAGGTCAATATCACTGATGAATATAGACATAAAAATCCTCATCAAAATTTTAGCAAACCAAATTCAACAATACAGTAAAAGAGTCATATACCATTAACAAGTGGGACTTATCTTGGGGATGCTAGGATGGTTCAGTATTTGCAAAATCAATCAACATGATACACATTAGCAAACTGAATAAAAACCATATGATCATCTCAATAGGTGCAGAAAAAAAGTCTTGGACAAAATTCAACATCCATTTATGATAAAAACTCTCAAAGTGGGTGCAGAATGAATATAAGTGAAAGTGTTAGTCACTCAGCGATGTCTGACTCTTTGCAACCCCATGGACTGTAGCCTGCCAGGTTCCTCTGTCCATGGAATTCTCCAGGCAAGAATACTGGAGTGGGTAGCCATTCCCTTCTCCAGGGGATCTTCCCAACCCAGGGATCAAACCAAGGTCTCCTGCATTGCAGGTGGATTCTTTACCATCTGGGCCACCAGAGAATATGCCTCAACATAATAAAGGCCATGTATGACAAGCACACAGCTAACATCATACTCAACAGTGAAAAGCTGAAAGAACTTCCTCTAAGATTAGGAAAAAGACAAGGTTGCCCACTCTCTCCACTTTTATTCCACATAGTATTGGGAGTTCTAACCACATCAATCAGACAAGAAAAGAAATCCTAATTGGAAAAGGAAGAATGGAAACTCACTGTTTGCAGGCGAGATGATACTATGTATAGAAAATTGTAAAGATGCTACCAAAAATTACTAAAACTCAATGAATTTGGTAAAGTTGCAGAATACAAAATTAATACAGAAATCTGCTGTTTCTATACACTAAAAAACCATCAGAAAGAGAATTTAAGTAAACAATATTTTTACAATGCAATGAAAGAATAAAATATATGAGAATAAGTATAAGGAGGCAGAAGACTTGTACTTGGAAACTGCAAGACACTGATAAGAAACTGAAGACAAGGAAATGCAAAGATACACCATGCTCATGAGTGTGACTGGACCAAACTAACTCCTTTTTGTCAACTCTAACTTAGGCCCACTGTCCAACCCCCTCTCCTTTATACAGGATTAAGCTTTAGCCTAATTCACAAGTAATATGTCCAAGCCAGATGAATTCCCATTTAACTTTTACCTTTGTCTTCATCAGATAACTGAAAACTGGAGATATGTTTTTGCTGACACAGATGGTTAACGGTCATAAGACATCCAGGTGGAGGAAAAATCCCCAGTTCCCATCTGTGTTGACATGCTTCTCTCCAGTAGTCAGATTCTGTCTTTGGCTTTGGTCCTTTTAAACTCCCCCGCACCCTTTCAGTGGTCTAAGTGCACCTGTGAATGCCTCTAGATCATTTGTTCAATATTTCCTGCCTGTGTGTAAGATACCCACAATATACTTCCTACCTGCACTTAATGAATTGCCTGCCTCATTTTTCAACCTCAAAGTTTCTTCTCAGTTTATAAGGTATTATTCAGTATCTCTGATTCCCAATATCATGGATTGGAAGAATTGTTTTATGTGGAAACACAAAAGACCCTGAAGAGCCAAAACAATCTAGAGAAAGAACAAAGCTAGAGGTATCACATTCTGTTATTTCAAATTGCACTGTGTGTCTGTTTTTGACTACTGTAGTTTTACAGTGCATTCAACTGAAACAACATTCAATTAATCTACAGCAAAGGAGGCAAAAATATGCAAAGGGGAAAGGCAGTCTCTTCAATAAACAATATTAGGAAACTGAACAGCTATATGCAAAGGAATCAAACAGGACTACTTTCTCATACAATATAAAAGAAAAACTCAAAATGTATTTAAAGACATAAATATAAGATCTGAAACCGTAAAACTTCTAGAAGAAACCATAGGTAGCATGCCTTTTGACACCAGTCTTAGTGATACATATATTTTTTTTTCTATGTTTCCTCAGGCAAGGGAAACAAAAGCAAAAATAAACAAGTGGAGCTACATCAAACTAAGATGCTTTTGCACAGCAAAGGAAACTATGAACAAATGGAAGGCCTCTCACTTCCAAAATCGGAGAATTTGTTTGTAAATGATGTATCCAATAAGAAATTAATATCCAAAATATACAAGGAACTTATAAAATGCAATGCTAAAAAACAAATAACCCAACTTTTAAAATGGGCAGAGGACCTGAATAAACATTTGTCCAAAAAAGATGTACAACAACAAGATTCCCCTATGACCCACCTCCTAGAGTACTGGAAATAAAAACAAAAATAAACAACTGGGACCTAATTAAACTTAAAAGCTTTTGCACAGCAAAGAAAACTATAAACTAGGGGAAAGACAACCCTCAGAATGGGAAAAATAATAGCAAATGAAACAACTGTCAAAGGATTAATTTCAAAAATATACAAGCAACACATACAAATCAATACCAGAAAAACAAACAACCCAATCAAAAAGTGGGCAGAAGACCCAAATAGACATTTCTCCAAAGAAGACATACAGATGGCTAGTAAACAGATGAAAAGATGTTCAACATCACTCATTATTCAGTTCAGTTCTGTTCACTCAGTTGTGTCCAACTCTTTGTGACCCCATGAACCGCAGCATGCCAGGCCTCCCTGTCCATCACCAACTCCTGGAGTCTACCCAAACTCATGTCCATTGAGTCCGTGATGCCATCTAACCATCTCATCCTCTGTTGTCCCCTTCTCCTCCCGCCTTCAATCTTTCCCAACATCAGGGTCTTTTCCAATGAGTCAGCTATTCGCATCAGGTGGACAAAATACTGGCGTTTCAGCTTCAACATCAGTCCTTCCAATGAACACCCAGGACTGATCTCCTTTAGGATGGACTGGTTGGATCTCCTTGCAGTCCAAGGGACTCTCAAGAGTCTTCTCCAACACCAAAGTTCAAAAGCATCAATTCTTCGGCACTCAGCTTTCTTTATAGTCCAACTCTCACATCCAAACATGATGACTGGAAAAACCATAGCCTTGACTAGATGGACTTTGTTGACAAAGTAATGTCTCTGCTTTTTAATATGCTGTCTAGGTTGGTCATAACTTTCCTTCCAAGGAGTAAGCGTCTTTTAATTTCATGGCTGCAATCACCATCTGCAGTGATTTTGGAGCCCAAAAAAATAAAGTCACTCATCATTAGAGAAATGCAAATCAAAACTACAGTGAGATACTACCTCACACGGTCAGAACGGCCCTCATCAAAAAATCTACAAACAACGCATGCTGGAGAGGGTATGGAGAAAAGGGAACCCTCTTGCACTATTGGTGGGAATGTAAATTGATACAGCCACTATGAAGAACAGTGTGGAAATTCCTTTAAAAACTAGGAATAAAACCAACATATGACCCAGCAATCCACTCTGAGGCATATACCCTGAGAAAACCAAAATTGAAAAAGACATATAATGCTCATTGCATTTATTTACAATGGCTAGAACATGGAAGCAACCTAGATGTCCATCCACAGTGAATGGATAAAGAAGCTGTGGTACATATATACAATGGAATATTACTCAGCAAGAAAAAGGACTACATTTGAGTCAGTCCTAATGAGATGGATGAACCTAGAGTCTCTTGTACAGAGTAAAGTAAGTCATGAAGAGCAAAACAAATATTACATACTAACACACATATATGGAATCTAGAAAGATGGTACTGATGAACCTATTTGCAGAGCAGCAATGGACAGAGAACAGGACAATGAACATATGAACACAGCTGCAGGGGGAGGAAGGAGAGGGTGAGATATTTGCAGTTGTATCTCAACAACATAGGAAGTGAAGAAGAAGGAAGTGAAAGAAAACCGCAATGAGCTTCAAACAATACTTCCCAAACAACAAACACCAAATTAGGTGACTGTTTCATGCATATACCATGCTATACCACAAATGACTCTGTTTTCTTTAATCCCCAGTAGGCTATAGGGTATAAAGGGAAACAAGGGCAAAACATATATGAGCTAAAAGTGCAACAGGTGTCCTCAGAGTGAAAGGCTTCCCTTTGGAGAGAATGCTACTGCTGCTGCTAAGTTGCTTCAGTTGTGTCCGACTCTGTGCGACCCCACAGACTGCAGCCCACTAGGCTCCCCCGTCCCTGGGATTCTCCAGGCAAGAATAGTGGAGTGGGTTGCCATTTCCTTCTCCAATGCATGAAAGTGAAAAGTGAAAGTGAAGTCGCTCAGTCGTGTCCGACTCCCAGCAACCCCATGGACTGCAGCCCACCAGGCTCCCCAGTCCCTGGGATTCTCCAGGCAAGAACACTGGAGTGGGTTGCCATTTCCTTCTCCTTGGAGAGAATGAGGATGTAGCAAAAGCCTAAGAGTACAGCTGCAAATGATAGAAGGAAAGAAATACATAGTCCAAGTTCCCTAAAATTATCATACAGGGATACAGGGGCAACTCAGATGAGGTCTATTGCATTAGAGCTACTTCAAAAGTACAACGGAGATAAGCCCAGCCTTGTACACCAATTCCCATACACTTGACTTCTTGGAATCTCTACAGCATCCCTTTGCACACTGAACTACCACCCCATTCTCAGCAGCACCCCAGGTGAAGGGTGGTGAGAGCCTTCATGTTTTTCTCTGCCCTGCATTGCAGCAAAAAATTATACATATACATATAATATTTTATAAATAGTGGCCCTCTGGCAAACCAAAAAGAGCAGCCACGCATTAGCCAGAATATCATCTAGCTAAGTAATGCTGATCTTCAATAAAATCAGAGGGGTAAATTGTAAAGAAATATCTACATATTTTTAATGCTGATAAGCAATTCATGAGATGACTTAGACATATGCCACTCCTTCTCTCTGCTTTGTAACTTTTGAGAGGCTGGACTAAGAATTCCATTGATTTTTCCATCAAGACAACTCTTGTTACACTTTCTTTCACATCCTCTTGGCCTCACCTCTTGATTTCAGATGTGGCTGCAATGAACAGTTCTGTGCTGCCTTCAACTCATGTAGAAAGAGCAGAGCTGCTCAGAAAAGTGTCTCATGCTTTGTGCTGTGAGGCTTCTTTGATGCTATAACATGGGGGCTTCCCCGATGGCTCAAGTGGTAAAGAATCTGCCTGCAAAGCAGGAGACATGGATTTGATTCCTGGGTTGGGAAGATTCCCTCGAGAGGGAAATGGCTACCCAACTCCAGTTTTCTTGCCTGGAGAATCCCATGGGCAGAGGAGCCCGGTGGGCTACAGACCATAGGGTCACAAAGAGTCAGATGTGACTGAGTATGCATGCACAAGGCCCTCAGGGTAGCCCATTCTGCACTCACACATGAGCAGCCAGAAGTAGGTGGAATATTAACATCCTCAAGAATAACCTTCATCAACATAGGATGAGAGCTTATGGGTTAGACGCTACCATCCTCCACCCTAACCATCCTCAGATGGATGAAGTTCAGGCAGGATCATCCCAGCTGCCTCATATTGGTTTCTCCTAGTTTTACTCTCCCTGATCCTTTACTCCTGCTTTCTGGGATCACCTCTTCAACTGCACACATGTCCTATCTTCAGGCTCTTTCACAGGAAATCATCCAAGACATCAAAAGCAATGCTCTTTTATCCTTCCACCTCTCCCCACTCTTTCACTCTCTCCTTCCTCCCTAAAGGATTTCAGATTCATGGGAGGGCTCTGAGTGAGGTGGGCAGCAAGGGTGAGAGTCAGGTCCCCAGCTCTGAGAGTCTGGCAGCTACCAGTGCTGGGCACCCTTGATTTTAACAAGGATCATCTCTGAGAGCATGAAGGTCTGTAATGAAAATCATTCAAGGTCTTTCAGATAGAAAGGCCTTATATTCTCAAGTACTCCTTGGGGCTTAGATGCCTGGGGCTTATTTTTTCATCTAATTTATGGGATGCAAATCTGTAACTTTTTAAATACCAGCAACTTCTGCCAGTTGTGAGAACTCCAAACTTTTGGTCATCACACAGTATGCTTAAAAACTTGCTGGATGGGTGGAGCACACAGTACTAGAAGCTGATTTTGGAAAAAAGTGGGTGCTCTACCATAGACCACAGGGCAAGCAGTCTGTTTCTTTATGACCCAGGGTAATCAGAGCAGCGCTGAATACCCCAACCCCACTCCCAGCACCTTTCTTCCTTTAGTGAAAGAGTCTACTGTCATGGAAGCTATGAGGGTAGAATCAGCTAAAAGAAAAACTGCTGGTAACTTCAGTGTTTTCTGCAATCCCTCCCCACACCCATACCCACCACCACTGCCCCCCACCCCCTCACCCCTGGCCAAAAAAAGAAAAGCTATGTATTCCTAAACTAGCCTGATGGCTCCAATTCTACCATTTGCTCTTCCAAACATTTACAATGTCTATTATTTAAGAACACATCAGTTTTTACCAAAAATTTAAACAAATGTAATCAGTATCCCCCTGTCCAAATCTTTAATGTCAGAAAAGTTTGAGTGCAAACCTTAACATTGAGATGAAATTTTTTAAAATAAAGGAAATAACTTTCAAATATTATTTCTTCAGTTCAGTTCAGTCGCTCAGTCGTGTACGATTCTTTGCGACCCCATGAACCACAGCACGCCAGGCCTGTCCATCACCAACTTCCAGAGTCCGCCCAAACCCATGTCCATCAAGTCCGTGATGCCATCCAACCATCTCATCCTCTGTCATCCCCTTTGCCTCCTGCCCTCAATCTTTCCCTGCATCAAGGTCTTTTCAAATGAGTCAGCTCTTCACATTAGGTGGACAAAGTATTGGAGTTTCAGCTTCAACATCAGTCCCTCCAATTAACAGCCCGGACTGATCTCCTTTAGGATGGACTGGTTGGATCTCCTTGCAGTCCAAGGGACTTTCAAGAGTCTTCTCCAACACCACAGTTCAAAAGCATCAATTCTTTGGCACTCAGCCTTCTTCACAGTTCAACTCTCACATCCAT
>NW_011495032.1:18808722-18811994 GCF_000754665.1 Bison bison bison
TGTAATATCTCTGCTTTTGAATATGCTGTCTAGGTTGGTCATAACTTTTCTTCCAAGGAATAAGCGTCTTTTAATTTCATGGCTGCAGTAACCTTCTGCAGTGATTTTGGAGCTCAGAAAAATAAAGTCTGACACTGTTTCCACTGTTTCCCCATCTATTTCCCATGAAGGGATGGGACCAGATGCCATGATCTTCGTTTTCTGAATGTTGAGCTTTAAGCCAACTTTTTCATCTCCTCTTTCACTTTCATCAAGAAGCTTTTTAGTTCCTCTTCACTTTCTGCCATAAGGGTGGTGTCATCTGCATATCTGACGTTATTGATACTTGTCCCGGCAATCTTGATTCCAGCTTGTGTTTCTTCTGGCCCAGCATTTCTCATGATGTACTCTGCATAGAAGTTAAATAAGCAGGGTGACAATATACAGCCTTGACAGATGACTTTTCCTATTTGGAACCAGTCTGTTGTTCCATGTCCAGTTCTAACTGTTGCTTCCTGACCTGCCTACAGGTTTCTCAAGAGGCAGGTCAGGTGGTCTCTTAAGAAGACATAAAACTCAAATGATACAAAAGAAAAACTGCAAGATACAGTCAAATATGAGCACAGTGTAAGGTTTAAATCAGCCAAATAAGCATTTTAAACAATTATATGCTTCACAGGCTAGAAAGGATTATTAATCTCGGCCATTGAATACTTATTCAGTAAGTAAATTTAAGTTTAGTTGATATTTCTAAATCTATAAACTAATAATATCTTTTTAAACTAGTTGCCATATTATTCCATCTTAAAATTTTTTTAATTTTTAAAGAGAAAAATGTCCATTCCATTTTACATATCTTTGTCTCAACATAGAATATTTTAGATATTTACAAATCTAAAAGAAGATGCTATGATTTTATACAACATGGTGTGATAATCTTAACATCATCAATACAAATAGGTTCACAATTAAAACATGTACTTTGAAATGTTGAAGCACATTCACCTAAAATATTTCTTTGGAGTTTTTTTTTTAATCTGAAAGAATCCTTAATTTCAAAGTATTAGAAATCTTCTCTGTATGAAGCCACTCACATTCCATTTCATAGTTCATTCTGAGATTTTCAAATATGTTCCAAAACAAATAATGTTTGCTTTGAACCTCCAGTTACACTCAACTTCCAGGAATCACCAGAATATAACTCAATGATATTAAACTCAATATAATTATTTGACAATAAATCTTACTGCAGTAAAATCTAATTTGTCCAGCACTTGATCAGCTGAAAATGTCTCTTAACTAACTTTTCCACATGACAACGATAATTTAACATCAAAATCATGAAAAAGAATGCCAAGATCTAAAAAATCTCCTGTAGCTAAAAGTGCTAGAAGAGACATCTCTTCAGAAACCAAGTTAGCTATTCTCATTTTAAACTCAAACTGGGGCTCAGAGAGATAAGTGACTCTGCAACAGTCACAGAGCCACTAGTGAAAAACCTGTAATCCAACTCCGTGTTTCTCAACTCTAGAACTACTTCTGCTAGCTCATCTTCACAATTCTTTTGTTCAGAATACTCAAGTATTCTGCACATACTAGGTAATTACAGCTTACAGCTCCTTTGTTAAGACAGTTATTTTTCCTAAGATATATACCTCCTAGGTATTCTCCATCAGAAAAGAAATGGAGCACAGAAATTTTTAATCAGAAATTCAGTAACTTATTTGTAAGTGTGAAAACTAGTAAACAACATTATTACAAAAGCAATAAAATACGTACCATGTGTCATATACTAATGCATATATATGGAATCTAGAAAGATGGTCCTGATGAAATTATTTGGAGGGCAGCAATAGAGACACAGATACAGAAAACAGACTTAGGGACATGGGAGGTAGAAGGGAGGAGGAAGGAGAGGGAGGGATGTATGGAGAGAGTAACATGCAAACTTACATTACCATATGTAAAATAGATAGCCAATGAGAATTTGCTGTATGATTCATGGAACTCAAAACAGGGCACTATAACAATCTAGAGGGGTGGGATGCAGAAGAGAGTTGGAGGGAGGTTCAAGATGGAGGGGACATATGTATACCTATGGTTGATCCATGTTGATGTTTGGCACAAATCAACACAATTCTGTCAAGCAATTATCATTCGATTAAAAAATAAGTAAATTTAAAATTTTTTTAAGTGATGCGATATTGGTAAATTACCGTAGACAACTGTGGTAAAAATCTGACTTGCGTCTTGGATTTTTCTTTGCTGGGCGGTTTATCCTGCATGAAAACACACACACAAACCAAACTGTTACTCTCTTAATGCTGAAATTGATTAATTCAACCAAATGTTATTGAGTGTTTAATATAAAGTAAAACACATTACCATCTAAAATATATTAAAACATACTTTACAGATAGCAGGATATTGTGTACAGAAAATCATAAGAAATCTACAAAAGATTATTATAGTTAATGAATGTTCAGCAAGATCACAGGATTCAATATTAATACACAAAAATTGTATTTCTAGATGCTATAATAACAGTGAACAAATAAAAACTGTATTTCCAGATGCTAACAATGAATAATCCAAAACTGAAATTAAGAAACTAATTTACAACCGTATTGAAAAGATAAAATATTTAGGAATCAATTTAGCAGAAGTGCAAGACCTAGGAATGGAGAAGACTTCCTGTTATTAATCCTTAAGTGCCATCTTATCTCTGTTGGCTTCCTCCCTTAACCTTGCCCACACCTCTCCAAATGGTCTTTTTATAAGTTTTCTTCAATTTAACCCTTCTGAGCATGCCATCTGTTTCCTGTTGGGTTCCTAATATAATTTTACATTACCAGAATTAAAACTGCTTAAAAGTTAAAGTCTTCCTTAAGTGGGCTTTTAGTTTGATTTTCAGATACTGGTCTATTGGCAGAGATATTTTAAGCCTGGTATAATCCAAATTTAACCATTCTGATGAAATGACCAGAATCTATGAATGTGCCTGGTTAAAATCAACAATAATGTTATGAAGTTGTCTGGTTTAATCAACTACCATCCCTCAAAATTTAATAAGGTTGGTTTAAATATAGTTATAATATGTTCTGAGTTATGGTTGTTAAAATTATCACCAAGCTGTTGGCTTCATACCCAACTGTTTTACTCTCATCTCCTTTTTAAAGTAATACCATCAAGAAGATAGGATGAAGGAAAACAGAATGAGCATATAAATGCAAAACTACTTAATTTAACAACTAGAAAAAGCACTTGGGCAGAGATGGGCTGACAGTTTTTCC
>NW_011495032.1:18812094-18837559 GCF_000754665.1 Bison bison bison
GGGGCTTCGTGCTCTTTGGATATTTGTATTTTTAAACACTGGAAAGTTCTTCAACTGAAACTCAAAATGCCTTATGTTTTAAGTAATTTTAAAAATGAAATGAGCAGTTGCAAGAGATTTATATTTCTGGTAAATACCCAATTTAAGAGTTAAAATTGCTATTCCTGAAAAATGCCATATCACTCTAAACCTTCCACTAATGAGCTGAACATATTAAAATCTCCTTCAACAAATATGATTTTACCACCTGCTCACTTTTCAAACTAAATGAATACATAAGTAAATGTCACATAAAAATGGCATTTCCAAAAGTTTAATCCATTCTGTTTGTTTCAGGTTAAAATATAAAAAAACTTCCACCCTTTCAAAAGGAAAACTATACTCAAACTTAGCATAAGTGAAAGTATCAAGAGTTTTTAAATTATAGATCAACCAAAGCAGTGAGACAGGGACCTCTGCTGTTTAAAAAAATATAGTATATAGAAAATGTGAGTAATTCTAGACAGGCTTATGCCTGTTCTTTCAAAAGCCCACTGCTTTTTCAATAATATAGGTTCTTTTGCAGGGAGGGAAGTATAATTTCCAAACATCACTTTTATTAAGATAAAGCAAAACTTAACTGCCAAATGGTTTTTAGTGGAAGCTTTTTAGTTGTAAACTGGTCAATTGGGGCTTTGTGAAATAACAGCTATTGAGAAATACCACTGAAAATATCCTAAATGTGTATTTTAAATTTCTACACCATAGAATATGATTCAAGATTAGCTCAGAGACTGATGCAAGCATCAAGAAAATATTGATTCATGTAATCTAGAACTCAATGTTACTTTTAACGTTTTCACAGTAAACTCTAACAGTACCACCACCACCCCCCACCTCAAATACTATAAAGCCTTGTAAAGGAAAGAATTACAGTTCAGTGTCAAACCAAGAAGCTAAGCAAAGTTTGCAGGCTTAAAAGCAACTGTTTTTCATTCAGTACCAGGAGGCTTAGAGGGCCTCTTCCATACAAGCCGGGAGTTAACCATTGTTTTCTAGCAAGCCCAGAATAAGGTCCACACTTAACATCTTCCTATTCTCTTCTGACACTTAAAAGTTGGATCATTGTTCAGCACTTGTTTACAGCTACTCCTCAATAAACAGTTCTGTAAAGTAACTACTGCAACTATGTCACAGAGCAAGGTTCCTTGGCCACAGGCAGAACAAGCCAAAACAATGAGACTGGGAGGTTTGTGGCAAAAACAGGGCTTAACTCACAAGGCAGCCAAGGAAGAGACAAGACAGCAAATCTCAAAACTGGGGGCTGGGGTATTCATGGGATAGCAGCAGGGCCTTCGGAGGAGGCCCGGGGAGCCTAGTGCCAGGAAAAGGCGATTGGGAACTGGTGTGGTAAGCGTTGTAATTAGTTCTGTGCTTGCTAAGTTGCTTCAGTCGTGTCCAACACTTTGTGACCTTATGGACTATATAGCTAGCCCGCCAGGCTCCTCCTCTTGCCAGGATTCTCCAGGCAACAATACTGGAATGGGTTGCCATTTCCTCCTCCAGGGGATCTTCCCGACCCAGAAATGGAACCTATGTCTCCTGTGGCTCCTGCATTGCAGCCAGTTCTTCATCACTGAGTCAGACACGACTGAGCAACTGAACTGAACTGAACTTCATCACTGAGCCACCAAAGCCCAATTAGTTCTTCAAGGTGTAACTAAGATACATGTGATGAACAGGATCTGGGGCTTCCGCGGTGGCTCAGTGATAAAAAATCTGCCTGCAATGCAGGAGCCACAGGAGAGGTAGGTTCCATCCCTGAGTCGGGAAGACACCCTGGAGAAGGAAATGGCAACCTATTACAGTATTCTTGCCTGGAGAATCCCATGGACAGAGGAACCTGGTGGGCTTCAGTCCATGGGATCACAAAGAGTCGAACAGGACAACATACTGACTCAACAAGAACAAACAGGGTATAAGGGTGGAGTTGTCAGCCCTCTGATGTCAAAAGGTCACCAAGCCAGATACTTGCACATAGCCAGTTGGAAGGTGAGCGAGCCTACCCAGTCTTAATTAGCTCATCCATAAATAGACACAGCTGATTCCAACCTCCTGGAAAACAACTCTGAGCCTGCAAGTCTTTTGTGGCAAAAATTAAAAGGGAACTTGATGAGTGAAGCCTGGTGAAATGGATTTGACTAACAATGATTAGCCCAGGTTTTGATGGTTTTGAACTGTGGAAGACTCTTGAGAGTCCCTTGGACTGCAAGAAGATGAAACCAGTCAATCCTAAAGGAAGTCAATCCTGAATATTCATTGGAAGGACTGATGCTGAAACTCCGATACTTTCGCGACCTGAATCAAAGAGCCGACTCACTAGAAAAGACCCTATACTGGGAAAGACTGTAGGCAGGAGAAGGGGATGACAGAGGGCGAGGTGGTTGGATGGCATCACTGACTGGATTGACATGAGTTTGAGCAAGCTCCGGGAGATGGTGAAGGACAGGGAAGTCTGGCCTGCTGCAGACCGTGGGGTCACAAACAGTAGGAGATGACTGAGCGACTAAACAACAACAAAGTTTTATATTCTGGAGAAGGGAATGGTAACCCACTCCAGTATTCTTGCCTGGAGAATCCCATGGACAGAGGAGCCTGGTGGGATACAGTCCATGGGTTGGCAAAGAGTCAGACACAACTGAGTGACTAACACAAGGTTTTATATGCATCTTTTGTTACATGCCATGGGAATCTTGTCCTAAGAAGAAATTCCATTTGACACTGACCACACCATGGTATCTTATATTATTTGAATTTCATAATATCCTTAGAAGGAAAGAAAAGTTGTTCTGATTCTTTCCTTTTGCATAAAAGCGAGAGAAGACAGAAAGATCAAGTGATTTGCCCAAAATTGCACCGCTCTGAAGGGGCTTGTATTCCAGTCCTAGAGCCCAAATCAAAGGCAATTCCCCACCCGAAGTTTCCCCAGCCAAACACACCCACCATTAGTACAATGGGAGCACTCTGGAACTGTACTTTAAACTGCTGACGCACTGCTCCACTGATGTGTTTGGTTGTTATGACAACACCAAGTACAAACGGTTGGGAAGAGTTTATATAAAAGTTTTCACCGGAAAATCTCTGTATCCCAGAGCACAAGCGCGATAAAGAAGCTGTAGCCCGCGGGGTCACAACTGGGAAGTCCGGAAGACCTAGGCTTCTATCAGTTTTGAAATACTAGGGAAGCTTCGCCGCGGGGAGGAGCCTAGCCAGGAGCCAACCTCTCACCTGCTCGCTGCTCATGGCTGCAAGGACGCGCTGGCGGCACCGGGTGGCTCCTGGATCCTTCCTGCCAGCGCCCCCACGAAACCCCTCGGAGAGAGATGCGACCCCCGGCCACACGGCAGTCTCTGCTCCCTCCGCTCGGGGGCCGTCTAGCGTCCCGGCTGCGTTCGTTGCTAAGCAACAGACCCGCGCACGTTCCTTTTCCGGTCATGGGGTGCTCCTGGGACCGCACTGTGGAACTAGCAGTGCGTTCCCGTGGGAGGCACTTTCCAAGGCGCTGGGTGGCACCTGAGCCAAACTGGTACTTCCGCAGCGGGTGCATTGAACAACTAAAGGCGGTGGGTGCTCCTCCTTCTGCCTGGAGAAGTAAATACCCTTTGATGACTATCACACTTCGGCAACCTCCTAACATGGCTGGGTGCTCCAGGTCCCTGCCTTAACTCCTATTTTCCTATTTAACTTTGTGCCTAGAAGGTCTCAGAGGACTACTCATGGAATGAAATGATTGCAAATTTCACTGCTGATGTGGGCCAAAGTAGGAGAACAAAGCATGCAAAGTCTAGAACAAGTAAACACCTTTCTTCTATTTTCCATGGGTTTCCAACTCCCCCTGTTGACTTTTCCCACACACTGGAAAACTATCCCTTGGAAGAAATACCAGAAAAAGAGCCATCAAGAATTCATTTCAACCAACATTCCTGGATAGTCTACTGAATGAAAGATGCTGTGCTTGGCACTAGGAGTACAAAGTTACCAAGGCGCCATCCCTTCAGCACAGGCTAGGGGAGTACTGAAATAAGCAGTTAAAATGCAGTGCTCTCAACATGGAATTGCGGTCCTCAAGGAGAACACAAAATACAAACTTCTTAGTTTCCTCCTGAAAATGTGGAAGGGATGTGAAAAGTGCATAGCCAAACTGTGTTGAAACACAGAAAGCAGATTTTATATATATATATATATGCATACACACATGTGCACACATGTGTATATATATACACACATACATTCCAATCCCAAAGAAAGGCAATGCCAAAGAATGCTCAAATTACTGCACAATTGCACTCATCTCACAGTAATGCTCAAAATTCTCCAAGCCAGGCTTCAACAATACATGAACCATGAACTTCCAAATGTTCAAACTGGTTTTAGAAAAGGCAGAGGAACCAGAGATCAAATTGCCAACATCCGCTGGATCATTGAAAAAGCAAGAGAGTTCCAGAAAAACATCTGCTTTATTGACTATGCCAAAGCCTTTGACTATGTGGATCACAGTAAACTGTGGAAAATTCTTCAAGAGATGAGAATACCAGACCACCTGACCTGCCTCTTGAGAAACCTATATGCAGGTCAGGAAGCAACAGTTAGAACTGGATATGGAACAACAGACTGGTTCCAAATAGGAAAAGGAGTACGTCAAGGCAGTATATTGTCACTCTGCTTATTTAACTTATATGCAGAGTACATCATGAGAAATGCTGGGCTGAAAGAAGCACAAGCTGGAATCAAGATTGCCAGGAGAAATATCAATAATGTCAGATATGCAGATGACACCACCCTTATGGCAGAAAGTGAAGAAGAACTAAAGAGCTTCTTGATGAAAGTGAAAGAGGAGAGTGAAAAAGTTGGCTTAAAGCTCAACATTCAGAAAATGAAGATCATGGCATCCAGTCCCATCACTTCATGGGGAATAGATGGGAAAACAGTGGAAATAGTGGCTGACTTTATTTTTAGGCTCCAAAATCAATGCAGATGGTGATTGCAGCCATGAAATTAAAAGACGCTTACTCCTTGGAAGGAAAGTTATAACCAACCTAGACAGCATATTAGAAAGATGAGACATTACTTTGACAACAAAGGTCCGTCTAGTCAAGGCTATGGTTTTTCCAGTGGTCATGTATGGGTGTGAGAGTTGGACTATAAAGAAAGCTGATGAAGAAGAATTGATAAAGAAGAATTGATGCTTTTGAACTGTGGTGTTGGAGAAGACTCTTGAGAATCCCTTGGACTGCAAGGAGACCCAACCAGTCCATCCTGGAGGAGATCAGTCCTGAGTGTTCTTTGGAAGGCCTGCTATTGAAGCTGAAACTCCAATACTTTGTCCACCTAATGTGAAGAGCTGACTCATTTGAAAAGACCCTGATGCTGGGAAAGATGGAGGGCAGGAGGAGAAGGGGATGACAGAGGATGGGATGGTTGGATGGCATCACCAACTCAATGGACATGGGTTTGGGTGGACTCCGGGAGTTGATGATGGACGGGGAGACCTGGTGTACTGTGGTTCATGGGGTTGCAAAGAGTCCGACACAAGTGAGCAACTGAACTGAACTGAATTGACACATACATACATACACACACACAAACAGAGAGAGAGAGAGCCTTCCACGGTGGCACAAGTGATAAAGAACCCATCTAATAATGCAGGAGACTTCAGAGATGCAGGTTCAATCCTTGGGTTGGGAAGATCCCCTGGAGGAGGGCATGCAAACCCACTCCAGTATTCTTGCCTGGAGAATCCCATGGACAGAGGAGCCTGGCAGCTACAATCCGTAGAGTCATGAAGAGTTAGACAGGACTGAAGCAACTTAGCACACAGCATATAATAAAAGGCCCTAAACAAGGGTGGATGGCTGTTGGAATAACTGAAAGTAGTTCTGAAAGTTTGGAGAGTAGATGAGCAATTTAGAGAAACTCTGGAGATGAAACTGAGGTGACACGCAGGTGCTGTATTTTAAAGGCCTCTCTAAAACAGGACGTAATAGTGAAAAACAAATCTGACTCCATTTTGGATTTGTTTCTTTTAACTTTTGTGTTCTATTGTTTTCACTACTAGTTAAGAATGTTGTCTATAGCCTGAAATGCACAGGATAGCCCATTCTCAAGGCTCTGACCTGTAAAGGTGTAACAGTTTCCATTCATACAGAGAGTGAAAAAAAAAATGTTGCAGAACAGAAAATAACATTTGTGTTGTGGGAGCTTTCCAGGAGCATCATGACCTGGTCTACCTGGACAGCTGCAAGAACAAAGAATTCTGACACCATGAAATTTGCAACAACAAGAACACCCTCTCACCTTTGAGTATAAAGAAGACTTGAATTCTAACTTGGTTAAGATGTTTCTCTGCAACACTAGTCCACCATCTTCCCTGTCTTCTGACTTTCCAAATAAAGTTGTTACCTTGCCCCAACAACTTATGTCTCTATTGACTTGTCATGTGGTGAATGGTATGAGCTTGGACTGAGTAAGAGTGCATGTATGTGCCAAGTAGCTTCAGTCATGTCCAACTGTTTGCAACCCTATAGACTGTAGCCCACCAGGCTCCTCTGTCCATGGGATTCTCTAGTCAAGAATACTTCAGTGAGTTGCCATTTTCTCCTCCAGCGGATCTTCCCAACCCAGGGATTGAACCATGTCTCTTACATCTCCTGTATTGGCAGGGGGGTTCTTCACTACTAGCACCACCTGGGAAGCCCCTCTAACAGTGGTATGGAGTTTAGACTTCAGGGATTAATGACTGCCATGGAAAATTGTTTTGTTCGGAAATAAGACCTCATCTTAAAATTCATAAGGTATTTCAAGGGGCCTGGAAGAGCTAGAATACTCTTGAAAAAGAACAAAATTGAAGGACTCACACTTCATAATATTGAAATTTAGTAAAAACCTACAGAATCAAAAGTGTTCAACAGATAGAGCTGGGAAAACTGGATACTCACATGTTAAAGAATGAAGCTGGCTTAACACTATATACAAAAATTAACTAAAAATGGATCAATGTCCTGAAGGTAACAGATAAAAATATGAAATTTTTAAAAGAAAACATAGAGAAAAATCTTTATGCTACTGGATTTGGCTATGGTTTCTTGGATATGAAACAAATTGCATAAGCAACAAAAGAAAAAATAGACAAACTAGACTTCATCAAAATTTAAAACACTCATCCATCAAAAGACACTATCAACAAAGTGAAAATATACCCAACAGAAGGAAGCAAATATTTGCAAATCACACATCTGATAGGGATTAATAACCAGAATATATAGAGAATTTCTAAAACTCAACAGTAACAATCTGAGTTTTTAAAATGGCAAAGGATTCAATAAGACATTTTCCAAAACGAGATTTACAAATGGCCTATAAACATGTGAAAAGATGCTTGACTCACTAACCATCAGAGAAATGCAAATCAAAACCATGAGACATGGAAAGATGAAACACTTGGATATAGACGATATGGAAAGATTGGAACACTTTCACACTATTGGTGAGAATGCAAAATGGTGCAATCATTATGGAAAACGGTATGGCAGTTCCTTAAAAATTTAAAAATAGAATTACCATATGATCCATCAATTCCACTTCTGGTATTTTCCTAAAAGAATCGAAAGCACAAACATATGTGTACACCATGTTTATAGCAGCATTATGCACAATAACACAGAAGGTGGAGGAAACCCAAGTGTCTATCAAAGGATGAATGAGTAAACAACATGTGGTAATACAATGGGAAAGTTTTCAGCATGTGCACACTAGTATTTATTTTTAAAAGTTATACAGGCACATGAAAAGTTCCCAAATAGAGCAAAATTTTACACGAAAATCTGTCTCCCTAGCATTCCTGACCCATCTTTCACCTCTCCAGAGACAACCAGTGTTACTACTTTCTTTGGCAGACCTTGAGAAATGTCTCTACACAAACATATATATCTCTTCCATTTGCACAAATGCTTGCATTCAACACAATCTATTCTGTAATTTGCTTTTCCTACTCACAATATGTCTCAGAGATGGATCCATATCAGGCACTCATTCTTTTTGATACTGCAGAGTGTTCTGTTGCAGTTTCTCCACAATTTCTTAAACAATTCATTATTGATGGCCACAATAGTAATACATTCAGACTTAGGATGAAAGGAAATTCTGACACATGCTACAATATGGATGAACTACAAAGGCATTATGCTAACTAAAATTAGTCACAGAAGGACAAATATGCTATGCTTCTATCCACATAAGGTATACAGTCAATTTATATAAACAGAATAGTAGTTGTCAGGGGTTATGAGTAGGGGGAATGAGATACTATTTAGCAAAGGGTACAGAGCTTCCGCTTTGCAAGATGAAAAAAGTTCCAAAGATGAATGGCAGTGATAGATACACAAGGTGAATGTACTTAATGCCACTGAACTGTACACTTAAAAACGGTTTAAAAATATAAATTTTGTGTTATGTATATTTTACAATGACTAAATTCTTTTTTTAAAAAAAGAAGAAAATTGAAGCCAAATGAGGAGGAGGAAGAGGAGAAATAACAGGATCATATTTGCATTTCTGAAAGAGCACACTAGCTTCATTATAGTGAAGAGGGAAATGTGAGGTGAAGGCAAGAAGGGGTCCTGATAGGAGGCTATTAGGAGAGTTCGCAGGAAATGATGGTGGCTAGAACTGGGCTCATAATGGAAGTAAAAGAGAGAAGTAGACAAATTCAAGAGATATTTAGGATGCGGTTTCATTAGAATGTGAATGCTTAAAATGGAGAAATAATGTTGAGGATCATTTTACTGCTTTGTATACCCGTATGGGATGATGAGGTAGAGAAAAGAGGAAGAGAAGTGGGCTTTAAAGAGAAAGTGATGAGTCCACTGAGGGACATGGCAACCATGGGACATCTGCAAGACACGCAAGTGCCCATATGGCCAGTAGATAATGTACATAGTTGGGGGGTTTCCCAGGTGACATGGTGGTAAAGAATATGCCTACCAAAGTAGGAGATGCAAGAGACACAGGTTCCATCCCTGAGTTGGGAATATCCCCTGGGGTAGGATGTGGCAACCCACTCCAGTATTCTTGCCTAGAAGATTCCATGGATAGAGGAGCCTGGTGGGCTACTGTCCATGGGGTCACAAAGAACCACACACACCTGAGCACACAACTCATTATACATAGTAGTCAAAGCTCAGAAGATAGTTTGGGAACTAAGGACATGGATTTGAGACTCTATCATATGAGTGACATTCAATCCATTCATCCATAGATGAGATGACCCAGGGAGTGTATAGAACAAGAACAGAGGAGAATCTAGTATAAAAAAGCAAACAATGTTAGACAGAAGGAAACCTGGGAAGGAGAACTGAAAAGTGGCCAAAGAGAATTGAAAACTGAGAATATAGACTCATGAAAACCAAAGAGAAAAATATTTCAAGAAGGAGAATTTGGTCAATACTGTCAAATGCTTTGGCACATAGATTCAAAAGTATCCACTGGATAAAGCAATACAGAAGTCAGTGGTGAATGTGGCAAAGGGATTTCAGGGGGATGTGGGTCCAGATACCAGAGGTGGGAGAATGAAGCGGGGGGAGACTGTCAGTTTAGACAAACATTTGAGTTATGAACAAGAGAGATAAAGTGGGGATTGTGGGAAGGTATGGATGCTGCTGCTGCTGCTAAGTCGCTTCAGTCGTGTCTGACTCTGTGCGACCCCATGGACTGCAGCCTACCAGGCTTCTCTGTCCATGGGATTCTCCAGGCAAGAACACTGGAGTGGGTTGCCATTTCCTTCTCCAAGAAGGTATGGATACAAGGACCTTATTTTTTCAAACAGGAGTGTTTTGCTTCTATTTTATGAAAACAGTAAGGGAGAGGATGAAGATGAAGGAAAAGTTAAAGGGAGATAGAATTACTTCCAGATGAAGAGACACCTTGTAGGACACCCATAAAAGTAAGAAGGATGAATGGAGATGTGGGTGATGTTGTGGGTGTTGGTGTTGACTACACCAGTTTGCTGGTGTGTAGTCGGGGGGGCATTTACAAAAGTGAGTTTCATTTTCTTTGTGATGTAGAAAGTAAAATCCCTTGAAAATAACTAGATGGAAAGTCAGGGGTTAAAGGAAAATTTAAGTGAAACAGAGAAGTTTTGAAATGACTACTTGGCAGAAAAGGGAAGAGAACAGAAGCAATCGGGGAAATTTAGGAAAGGCCCAGATGAAGCTGAAGCCACTGAATTAGTGACAGAAACCTACACTCCAAAGATGTTCAACAGACCAGGCTCAGGCTCAGAAGAGAAAAACACATTTCCCAGGCTGGTATGTCAGCAGGATGAATTTTGACTCACAGACAGACTAAAGAAAGAAGCAGACAGGGCACTCAAGATTGGCAGGTGCCAGGCTTAATAAACCAGGGAACTTACACATGAGACTTGTCTTGGGTGCTCACAAGATGCATAGATCTCTGCACATACCTGCCAGTATCTTCAGTTTATATAAAGGCATTAATAGGGTTCAGTCATGTAGATATGGTCCAAGTAGTCTCAACAACGCATTGCTCTATAAGACTATGTCTTTGAAAACAGCTCCCACTGTGAGAACAGAAGAACATACATTTCAAGGACAGGGGAGCGGGTGGGGAGCCTCTGATTGCCTGGGTCCACCTTATGGGTCAACTTGCAGTCACATGCTCTCAATGACCTCCAGCAACAACAGAGCAAGAGAATGGGGCATCTGATAAGAGAGAAGTTGAAATAATCTTGAACCTAAAATAAGTAGAGGAGAAAGGGCTGTTGAATAGACTAGGTGCTAGTCTTCATGAGGGTAACACATTGGGAGGCACTCTAACCATCAGAGCAGAAAGGATAGGAATGAGGGTGTTGACTACTGACTGTCATTTCAGAAATCACGCAATTCCAGGTATTGACAAGGTCCCCATAGCCATGGACACAGATGACGGAAGTAAAGGACTTTGGCCATGGGTGATCAAGGAACTAAGTTGCTAAGACTACGCTTGTTCCCCTGAATGTTGAAGTAGCAGAGTGGAAAGGAAAACCATGAGCGAGTCCTCAAAGAATGAAGCGGGAGACAAGAAGAGCAGGTGCTATGAACCTAAAATTAGTAAGAACTTTTTTTTTTTACTAGAAAACAGAGAATAAATGCTGAAGACCCCTTCTCCTGAACTTGGGTTGTGGAAGAATTGAAAATCCCACATAGGAAAAAAGTCTTCAGGGAGAGACAAACTTCAGTCAAAACCTGGAGGTAGGGGTAAGGTTCAGAGACTGGGGAAAGGTATAGGATGCTTTCATAGCCCCAGGGCACAATGAAAAGATCTGAATACTCGTAGATTAATGGAAGGTTGAGTCAGCCAAAGAGAAGAAAAAAAAATGTAGAAAGTAAGAATATGAGAAGCAAACCAAAAAAAAAAAAAAAACCTTTAAGTGCTCACACCACTGGCAGTAACCAAAAGATATACAGAGGTGTCATTGATTTAGTAACCGCCCTGTATGTGCCTGCTAAGTTGCTTCAGTCATGTCCAACTCTTTGTGACCCTATGGACTATAGCCCACCAAGCTACTCTGTCCATGGGATTCTCCAGGCAAGAATACTGCAGTGGGTTGCCATTCCCTCCTCCAGGGGATCTTCCCAACCTGGGGATTGAACTCGGTCTACCTGTATCTCCTGCATCACAGGCGGATTCTTTACCCACTGAGCCACCTGGGAAGCCCAGTGACCACCATGCTGCTGCTGCTGCTAAGTCGCTTCAGTTGTGTCCGACTCTGTGCGACCCCACAGATGGCAGCCCACCAGGCTCCCCCGTCCCTAGGACTCTCCAGGCAAGAACACTGGAGTGGGTTGCCATTTCCTTCTCCAATGCATGAAAGTGAAAATCGAAAGTGAAGTCACTCAGTCCTGTCCCACTCTTCATGACCCCATGGACTGCAGCCTACCAGGCTCCTCCTCTCATGGGGTTTTCCAGGCATGAGTACTGGAGTGAGTTGCCATTGCCTTCTCCAAGTGACCACCCTACACGCTGACAAAAGAACTAATCCAATAGCTCCCAGGTGTTTAGAAGGAATTAGGGTAATTGGTAGAATCCCTGTACCAACTGGATTGCTTCATGGAGGGCACTTGTCTACAGGTCAGCGAGAGACAGAAGGAATTACAGCAATCATCTAGACCGAGGTGAACCTGGAAAAGTCAGTGACTGAACTGAACTGAACACTTTCCCCATGTGCAAATTTTTCTTCTTCCGTCCTCTGCTGTCTCACAGTCCGTTCACCCTCAACTCAAAAACCATAATTGAAAGAAGCATCAGGGAATTCTGACTTTCTACATTGCCTTCATTTCTAGCTCCCCATGGGGTCAATCTCTCATTGGCAGAATTCTGTTTCTAAATTTGTCTTCTGTTGTGCACCTTGCCAGAATCATGGAAAGAAATACTTTTTTAAAACTTGGCAAAGAGAGTTCTTTTGTATTTGTCACATTGTGATCCAGTGACACTAGTAATAAAGAACCCACCTGCCTATACAGGAGATGCAGGAGACACAGGTTCAATCCCTGGGTCAGGAAGAACCCCTGGAGGAGGGCATGGCAACCCACTCCAGTATTCTTGCCTGGAGAATCCCAGGGACAGAGAGGCCTGACAAGCTGCAGTCCATGGGTCTGCAGTCCATGGGTCTATGTACAAAGAGTTGGATGCGACTGAAGCAACTTAGCACACAGCACACAGCACACACGTGATCCCTGTCAAGCAAGAGGAATGTGGCTCCTGGCACTGAATTCCCATGGTAGTTCTCATAGCAGTCAGTAATGTCACCAAGTAGACTGTAGCTGAGATATAATCTCTGTCTTCACCATTCAGGTTAAGGCAGGCTCAAAACCCTGACATATTTCCAAAAATATTAGGAATAAGTTTTTGATTAGATGTGTTGGACCATAGGACTCCTCATAAGTTACAGAAAGACACTTTATCACTCCTGTTATTTGTCTCCTTGAAAGACTGCATCATGCAATTACTTAGTGCTTAATTTGGGTAGCATGATCTATAGGCTTTTGACTTACTAATCTACAAAGATGGAAGTTGTATAAGAGAAGGCATCTGGGAATAGAAGCTGGTTACTTCAGTTTAACCAAATATGAAAGACCACATGAAGAAGAGAAGTTGACTTGCTGATACTTTGGTTCCTGGAGTGTCAAGATCAGTTGCCTTTATGACCTTGTGTTTTCTTTGATGGTTTGGGTATTTTTTTGCTAAAATGATTTTATTAGACATGAACAAATGCTTGCTTAAGGATTTTATGCCCAAATTTGTTCTGGTTCTAAGGCAATCTTTTATGAGAAGATATTTTATTTTCCTTTCAAATATATTATGTAAGTTTATGCTGCTGAGTTCTGACTTAAGTTATTTGTTACTACTCATCTTTTCATCTTCCACTTCTGAAACTGTAACATGTGTGAAAGGAAGGAGTGTGAGTTACACATGTTCCTTTTGAGGAGGTGTGACAGCTTTTTATGATTGTGGGGCGTGGTATGAGGCTGAGAAAATCGAGTGTACAACTTAAAGCAGAGCTCAGAATACCATATTCTCTGCCCATGCCTTTTTTTCTTTATGAACCTGTACTCATCCTCATCTTGCCCAGTGGACAAATATGTCTTGAACACCAGCTATGGGCCAAGGACTGTTCTAGGCTTGAGAGAGACGGTGGGGCAGCCAAGACCTTGGCTCCTGTTCTCATAAACAAAAAGAGACAACTAGCACGACAAAATAGGTATATTAATCAATTACTTATTTCAGATGGTGAAAGTACAAAAAATGAAACAGGGTAATGAGACAGACTTGCAGTCAAGGAAATTCTCTCTGAGGAGGAGACATTTAAACTGAGACTTGAATGACAAAAAGGAACTGGCCTTTCAAAGATGTCAGGAGTGAGTTTCCCAGGTAATGGATGAACCCGAATGTGAGAATGAATGTGACATATTCAAGGGCCTGAAGAAGGCCAGGAACGAAGTGAAGAAGGATCTTATTTTAAACAGGTGGAGAAACTGTGAATTGAAATGGGGTGGGAGTGGAAGCAGGAAGGCCAGTTAGGAGCCTCTTGGGGTTTTGACTTCCCTGGTGACTCCGACAGTAAAGTATCTGCCTGCAAGGCAGGAGACCTGGGTTCGATCCCTGGGTTGGCAAGATCCCCTGGAGAAGGGAATAGCAACCCACTCCAGTATTCTTGCCTGGAGAATTCCATGCACAGAGGAGCCTGGAGGGGTCACAGAGAGTCAGACACAGCTAACACTTTTACTGGGATAGGTCAGGGAAGTAACAGTGGTGCTCAAATTTGGAGAAAGTAGTGGATATGGAGAGAAGGGATATATTTGGGAGAAAACCCCAGTAGGACTTTCTGATAGACAAGATGTAAGTAATAAGACTAGGCTGAAATGACTGGGTTTTTTTGTTTGTCTGGCTACTTGTTTGTTTTGGTCTGAGCTGCTTGGTAGATGGTAGTGCATTTAACTGAAAGAGGGAAAGCAGGGGCGGGGAGACACATGCTGGACAGTGCAAGAAAATTTAAAAAAACACTGGATTTTCAAACACAGTAAATGTAAGATGCCTATTAGCCATCCAAGTGAGACACTGAGGACACTGAAAGCTATACAACTCTGGGTATAGCTCTGGGCAAGGGACAGATTAGAAGTTCAGCCATAGGCAGATGGTAACTGAAGCCATGAGATTGAAAGGAATCGAGTGAGACAGAGTAAAGAGACACAAGAAAGAAAGGTGGTCCAAGGATCAAGCCCCAAGGCTCTCATATTCTCTTTCCGAAAACTAGGAATTTAAAAATTACATACTCTGTCAACCCTTTAACAGAGTTATGCAAGAACAAAGAGTTCCAGCGGATATCTTAGATACAAAAGAATCCTATGACATTTGGTTGACAATTCATGCATGTGGTATTTGTTTGTGAAAATACCGAGCTATATATGGACCAATTCCCATAAAATCTAGTGACGATGCTGCTTTATTACCACACATTGACCTTCGACTAATCACAACCAGATCTGGAAAAACACAAAATAATGGCACTTGGTTTCTTCGAACACTAGAGGGAGATATATACAGCTGCAAATCAGAGAGAGGAAAAACTTTTTTTCCTGTACAATTAGTCTTTTACCATAGAATATTAAAAATGTTGATATTCTTGCAATCATTGATAAATTAATCATATCTTAACGGTAAAATAAATTACACATGTTTGGAAAGTAACCCAATTTCTCTGTTAAAGCAGGTTTTGCTGAAAAGTTATTTCATATATGTTTATTATATACTATATTTTCCAGTGACATCTTAATCATTTTTCTCTTGGGCAAAGTGAAGCAATAATACAGAAATCAGGCCATTTTTATTTAGACAAGCATCCGTTCTTCCTCCCAAGGAATTCTGGCAGTGCTCACTGTAATCTGAAGTGTCAAAAGCTTTGACTCTGGGCCTTATGTCTGTGGACGCTGGGAACGTGCTGTACTTCATTACGTTCAGTGTTTCTCAGGTGACTTAAAGGTCATCGGCACCGACTTCATTCTGGGCTTTTTATTTGCCCAATAAAATGCTCTTCAACTTTGCTAGGTAATCGCATAGATATGTAGTGTTTTCATGATTGCTTGGGGCAGCTAGAAAACTTTCCCTGTATTTACTTTGGTAATCTTTCCAAGGAACAAACTCTAGAGTGTCCTCTTTTCCTGATCAAAGGTTGAATATGAGCCTGATCCAACAACTCTCAGCCTACCAAATACTTTCTTTGACCTTGTAACTAATTTAATAAGTCCTCCTTTCTGTAACTTCAACACTGAAATGCTTCTGGTAATTGAAGCAGGTAAAAATATCTTTTCTATTCATAGAGAAGGAATCTAGTATAGGAAAAGAAGTGATTTTCTGAAATCAAACTGGTGTGAATCCTGACTTTGGATGGATGTTAATTAAATGTATTGAAGTGATCATTCAATATGATCAGACATATATCAAATCATTATGCTGAACAACTTAAACCAATGTTATGTGACAATTATATCTCCAAAAAAAAATCATAACTTCATCTCTACTGGTGGTGAAGGCAAACATTACTTTGCATTTCTGAACTGTTATTTTCTTTTCTCTAAATTGAAATCACAACCTTTTAGAATTGTGAAGCTGATTCAGATATTGTAGGGAAAGCATCTAGCTTAGCTCCTTGGGAAAAAATCAAGCATTCCAAGTTCCCTGGGTCTCCCTCTCCTTCCATGTGAAATGCTCTTTAAAAAACACTGTAAATCATGTATTCACATATTGCATGCTATGAGGCATTGGTCAAGTGCTGGGGTTGTGTACAGAATGTGACCTGAGCTGCATCATAGCTATATTGTCCTGTGCTCTACAGGACAAGGATATATATAGGACCTTTCCATGTGATCAACCACTCCTAAATATGGGCCCATGAGTCAGGAGAGCAGAGGTGGCATTGGAAGTCTGCTGAGGACTGCTGTCCCTGGAGGAATGCCTTCCCTTTTCCCTCCACAAATGTAGATTCCACCTCCCCACTCCCATGAAGGTCCATTTCAGATCCTCCTTTTTCCAAGAGATATTCCCTGCCTAAATAAACTCACCTCTCCAAACACCTCTAACATTTACCCAATTCAATCATCTGGCAATTCATGCCTGGCATTCATACTTAAACATTTCATTTACACGCCTCTCCCCAGCCAGGTAGGTTCTTAAAAGGCACAGTTGATATGTCGTATTTTGTAGTGCTTAACTTTCTGTCATAGTGCTCTACATGAGGTAGGCTGTGTTTAGATGCATTTCCATGTCAGTTTGCGTTCAGTTTACTTTGTGGTATGCAGCTTGACAATGAAACTCATTCACATTAACTGTGTAAGTAGTTTAGATCATTCTGAAGACAACATCTGAAATTTATCTCTTCTATTTAAACCGTAGATTCATAAAAAGAAAGAATCCAAAAGCATAACATTAGGCTTACATTTGTACCATATACTCTGGTATCTCTGCCATGATTTTTGATGAGTATTCATTTTCATTTGGAACAGATTAGTTACCATGATGTAATGATTATCACTCACAGATAAAGCAGAGTATATGATAAATACTTTCATCACCAGCAAGCCACTTTTAAAAAACTCTTTGTCAAATCTTATTAACAGTAAGTAAAAGTATGAGTGGTAATGTGACACCTGTAAAACTCTGAGAGTTGGCATTCATGACTCCATTTTTACATACATAGAATGGAAACAGACAATGAAATTTTATCATTATTTTTCTTTTTAATTTTTTTATTGAAGGATAATTGCTTTACAGAATTTTGTTGTTTTCTCTCAAACCTCAACATGAATCAGCCATAGGTACATATATCCCCTCCCTTTTGAACCTCCCTCCCAACTCCCTCCTCATTCTACCCCTCTAGGTTGATACAGAGCCCCTGTTTGAGTTTCTTGAGCCATACAGCAAATTCCTGTTGGCTATCTATTTCACATATGGTAATGTAAGTTTCCAGGTTACTCTTTCCATACATCTCATCCTCTCCTCTCCTCTCCCCATGTCCATAAGTCTATTCTCTATGTCTGTTTCTCCACTGCTGCCCTGTAAATAAATTCTTCAGAACCATTTTTCTAGATTCCATATACGTACATTAGATTACAATATTCTTTCTCTTTCTGACTCACTTCACTCTATATAATAAATTCTAGGTTCATCAGAACTGACTCAAATGCATTCCTTTTTATGGCTGTGTATATATACCAAAACTTCTTTATTCATTCATCTGTAGATGGACATCTAGGTTGCTTCCATGTTCTAGCTATTGTAAATAGTGCTGCAATGAGCAATGGGATACATGTGTCTTTTTCAACCCTGGTTTCCACAGGGTATGTGCATAGGAGTGAGATTGCTGGGTCATATGGTGATTTTATTCCTAGTTTTTTAAGGAATATCCATACCATCTTCCATAGTGGCTGTATCAGTTTACATCCCCATTAATAGTGCAGGAGCGTTCCCTTTTCTCCACACCTTCTCCAGCGTCTACTGTTTGTAGAACTTTTTGATGATGGCCATTCTGACCAATATGAGGTGACATATATTGTGGTTTTGATGTGCATTTCTCCAATAATGAGCAACGTTGAGCATCTTTTCATGTGTTTGTTAGCCATCTGTATGTCTTCCTTGGAGAAACGTCTGTTTAGGTCTTTTCCCCACTTTTTGATTGGGTTGTTCATTTCCTGGCATTGAGTTGTATGAGCCGCTTGTATATTTTGGAAATTACTCCTTTATCAGTTGTTTCATTTGCTATTATTTTCTCCCATTCTGAGGGTTGTCTTTCACCTTGCTTAGAGTTTCCTTTGCTGTGCAAAAGCTTTTAAGTTTAATCAAGTCCCACTTGTTTACTTTTGTTTTTATTTCCATTACTCTAGGAGGTGGGTCATAGAGGATCTTGCTTTGATTTATGTCACCAAGTGTTCTGCCTATGTTTTCCTCTAAGAATTTTACAATTTCTGGTCTTATGTTTAGGTTTTTAATCCATTTTGAGTTAATCTTTGTGTATGGTGTTAGGAAACGTTCTAATTTCATTCTTTTACATGTAGCTGTCCAGTTTTACCAGTACCATTTATTGAACAGGCTGTCTTTGCCCCATTGTATATTCTTGTCTCCTTTGTCAAAAATAAGGTACCCATAGGTGCATGGGTTTATTTTTGGGCTTTTTATCTTGTTCCACTGGTCTATATTTCTGCATTTGTGCCAGTACCATACTGTCTTGATGACTGTAGCTTTGTAGTATAATCTGAAGTCAGGAAGGTTGATTCCTCCAGCTCCACTCTTCTTTCTCAAGACTGCTTTGGCTATTCAGGGCCTTTTGTGTTTCCATATGAATTGTGAAATTTTTTGTTCTAGTTCTGTGAAAAAGGCCATTGGTAATTTGATAGGGACCACACTGAATCTGTAGATTGCATTTGCTTGTATAGTCATTTTCAAAATATTGATTCTTCCTACCCAGGAACATGGAATATCTCTCCATCTGTATATGTCATCTTTGATTTCTTTAGTGTCTTATAATTTTCTTTGTACAGTTCTTTTGATTTCTAAGGTAAGTTTATTCCTAGATATTTAATTCTTTTTGTTGCAATGGTGAAGGGGATTGATTCCTTAATTTCTCTGATTTTTTATTGTTAGTATATAGAAATGCAAGTGATTTCTGTGTATTGATTTTGTAATCTGCAACTTTGCTAAATTCACTGATTAGCTCTAGTAATTTTCCAATACTATCTTTAGGGTTTTCTATGTACAGTATCATGTCATCTGCAAACAGTGAGAGCTTTACTTCTTTTCTGATCTAGATTCCTTTTGTTTCTTTTTCTTCTCTGATTGCTGTAGCTAGGACTTCCAGAACTATGTTGAATAATAGTGGTGAAAGTGGACACCCTTGTCTTGTTCCTGATCTTAGGGGGAATGCTTTCAGTTTTTCACCACTGAGAATAATGTTTGCTGTAGGCTTATCATACATGGTCTTTACTATGTTGAGGCAGTTTCCTTCTATGCCCATTTTCTGAAGAGTTTTAATCATAAAGGGATGCCGAATTTTGTCAAAGGCTTTCTCTGCATCTATTGAGATTATCATATGGTTTTTATCTTTCAATTGTTAATATGGTGTATCACATTGATTTATTTGCATATTTTGAAGAATCCTTGCATTCCTGGAATAAGCCCAACTTGATCATGGTGTATGAACTTTTTGATGTGTTGCTGAATTCTGTTTGCTAAAATTTTGTTGAGGATTTTTGCATCTATGTTCATCAGTGATGTTGGCCTGTAGTTTTCTCTTTTTGTGTTGTCTTTGTCTGGTTTTGTTATCAGGGTGATTGGCCTCATAGAATGAGTTTGGAAGTCTTCCTTCCTCTGCAATTCTTTGAAAGAGTTTTAGAAGGATAGGCATTATCTTTTCTCTAAATGTTTAATAGAATTCTCCTGTGAAACCATTTGATCCTGGGCTTGTGTTTTTGGGAGATTTTCAATCACAGCTTCAATTTCAGTGCTTATAATTGTGTTGTTCATAATTTCTATTTCTTCCTGGTTCAGTTTTGGGAGATTGAAATTATCTAAGAATCTGTCCATTTCTTCCATTCTTCCAGGTTTTCCATTCTATTGCCATATAGTTGTTCATAATAGTCTCTTATAATTCTTTATGTTTCTGCATTGTCTGGTGTAACCTCTCTTTTTTCATTTCTAATATTGTTGATTTGATTGTTCTCTCTTTTTTCCTTGAGTCTGGCTAAAGGTTTGTCAATTTTGTTTATCTTCTCAATGAAAAAGCTTTTAGTTTTATTAATCTTTACTCTTGTTTCTTTCATTTCTTTTTCATTTATTTCTGCTCGGATCTTTATTATTTCTTTCCTTCTACTGATTTTGTGGGGGGGGGGTTCCTTCTTTTTCCAGTTGTTTTAGGTAAAGTTGGGTTGTCTATTTGATGTTTTTCCTGTTTCTTGAGGTAGGATTGTATTGCTATAAACTTCCCTCTTAGAACTGCTTTTGGGGTATCCCATAGGTTTTAAGTTGTCGTGTTTTCATTGTCATTTATTTCTACAAATTTTTTTATTTCCCTTTTGATTTCTTCAGTAACATGTTGGTTATTTAGAAACGTGCTGTTAATCTCCATTTGTTTGTGTTTCTAACAGTTTTTTTTCTTGTAATTGATGTCTAGTCTCATAGCATTGTCATCAGAGAAGATGCTTGATATGATTTCAATTTTCTTAAATTTACTGAGGTTTGATTTGTGACACAAGATGTGGTCTATCCTGGAGACTGTTCCATGTGCACTTGAGAAGAACGTGTATTCTTCTGCATTTGGATGGAATGTCTTGAAGCTATCAATGAGATCCATTTCATCTAATGTATCATTTAAGACTTTTGTTTCCTTATTAATTTTCTGTTTTGATGATTTGTCCATTGCTGTGAGTGGGGTTTTAAAGTCTCCTACTATTATTGTGCTATTGTAAATTTCTCCTTTTATGTCTGTTAGTGTTTGTCTTCGGAGAAGGCAATGGCACCCCACTCCAGTACTCTTGCCTGGAAAATCCCATGGATGGAGGAGCCTGGTAGGCTGCAGTCCATGGGGTTGCTAAGAGTCAGACACGACTGAGCGACTTCACTTTCACTTTTCACTTTCATGCATCAGAGAAGGAAATGGCAACCCGCTCCAGTGTTCTTGCCTGGAGAATCCCCAGGACGGTGGAGCCTGATGGGCCGCCGTCTATGGGGTGGCATAGAGTCGGAAACGACTGAAGCGACTTAGCAGCAGCAGTGTTTGTCTTATGTATTGAGGTGCTCCTATGTTGGGTGCATTGATATTTACAATTGTTATGTCTTCCTCTTGGATTGATCCCTTGATCATTATGTAGTGTCCTTGCTTATCTCTTGTAATCTTTATTTTAAGGTCTGTTTTGTCTGATATGAGGATTACTACTCTAGCTTTCTTTTGCTTCCCATTTGCATGGAATATATTTTTCCATCCTCTCACTTTCAGTCTATATGCATCTTGATGTCTGTAGTGGGCTTCTTGTAAACAGCATATATATGGGTCTTGTTTTTGTATCCATTCAGCCAGTCTGTGTCTTTTGTTTGGCACACTTAATCCATTTACATTCAAAGTAATTATTGATATAACAAAGGTTCATCTAGTCAAGGCTATGGTTTTTCCACTAGTTCTGGATGAATGTGAGAGTTGGACTATAAAGAAAGCTGAGCACTGAAGAATTGATGCTTTTGAACTGTGGTGTTGGAAAAGACTCTTGAGAGTCCCTTGGACTGCATTGAGATCCAACCAGTCCATCCTAAAGGAAATCAGTCCTGGGTGTTCACTGGAAGGACTGATGTTGAAGCTGAAACTCCAATACTTTGGAAGGGGACAACAGAAGTTGAGATGGTTGGATGGACTCACCAACTCAATGGACATGAGTTTGGGTGAACTCTGGGAGCTGGTGAAGGACAGGGAGGCCTAAAGTGCTGTGGTTTGTGGGGTTGCAAAGAGTTGGACACGACTGAGTGACTAAACTGAACTGATGTTCCTATTGCCATTTTCTTAATTGTTTGGGGTTGATTTTGTAGATCTTTTTTCTTCTCTTGTATTTCTTGACTATATAACTCCCTTTAACATTTGTTGTAAAGCTGGTTTGGTGGTACTGAATTCTCTTAACTTGTGCTTGTCTGAAAAGCTTTTTATTTCTCCATCAGTTTTGAATGAGATCATTGCTGTGTACAATAACTTGGTTATAGATTTTTCCCTTTCAATTCTTTAATTATAGCCTGCCATTCCTTTCTGGTCTGCAGAGTTTCTGCTGAAAGATCAGCTGTTAAGTGTATGGGGTTTCCCTCATATGTTATTTGTTGCTTCTCCCTTGCAGCTTTTAATATTCTTTCTTGGTGTTTAGTCTTTGTTAGTTTGATTAGTATGTGTCTTAGCATGTTTCTCCTTTGGTTTATCCTGTGTGGGACTCTGTGCCTCTTGGACTTGGTTGACTATTTCCTTTTCCATGGTGGGGAAATTTTCAACTATAATCTCCAAAAATTTTCTCATTCCCTTTCTTTTTCTCTTCTTCTTCTGGGACCCTTATAATTCAAATGTTTGTGTGTTTAATATTGTCCCAGAGGTCTCTGAGACTATCCTCAGTTCTTTTCATTCTTTTTACTTTATTCTGCTCTTCAGAAGTTATTTCCACCATTTTATCTTCCAGCTCACTAATTCGTTTTTCTGCTTCAGATACTGTGCTATTGATTCCTTCTATAGTATTTTAATTTTAGTAATCGTGTTGTCTGTCTCTGAATGCTTATTCTTTAATTCTTCTAGGAATGCTTATTCTTTAATTCTTCTAGGTCTTTGTTAATTGATTCTTGCATTTTCTCCATTTTGTTTTTAAGGTTTTTTATTATCTTTACTATCATTATTGTGAATTCTTTTTCTGGTAGTTTGCCTATTTCCTCTTCATTTATTTGGACTTCTGTCTTTCTAGTTTGTTCCTTCATTTGTGTAGTATTTCTCTGTCTTTTCATTATTTTTTTTTTAATGTATTGTGTTTGAGGTCTCCTTTTCCCAGCCTTCAAGGTTGGATTCTTTCTTCCTGTTGGTCTATGCCTTTAAGGTTGGTCCAGTGGTTTGTGTAAGCTTTGTATAGAGTGAGATTTGTGCTGAGTTTTTGTTTGTTTGTTTGCTTGTTTTTCCTCTGATGGGCAAGGCTGAGTGAGCTGGTAATCCTGTCTGCTGATGATTGGGTTTGTATTTTTGTTTTGTTCATTGTTTAGATGAGGCATCCTGCACAGGGTGCTACTGGTGATTGGGTAATGCCGGGTCCTGTATTCAAGTGGTTTCCTTTGTGTGAGTTCTCACTATTTGATACTCCCTAGGGTTAGTTCTCCAGTAGTCTAGGGTCTTGGAGTCAGTGCTCCCACTCCAAAGGCTCAGGGCTTGAACTCTCCCCCCTCAGTGTACATAGAGGCAGCAATGAGACTGTTCCTATCATTATTATTCAAACTGCAGAATAAAAGGATGCTGAAGCTGGAATAAGGATGCTCTTCAAGGTCATAGTGGATAAAGACTCACTCATGAAATGAGTCACCTCTTCACCAAGTGTCAGACCATAATAAAAGAAAGTCATTGTCCTAAATCTTTACTGAGCAGCTCTGTGATGTGATCCACATGCAATGTGGCTCTGTTTTAGGCTGGCCCCATTCCCTTTAAGGAGCACCTAGACAAGGTTCCATGTTCCTCAAACAAACACTACAGGAATGTGCCTTCAAATACTAAATATTATAATGGAAGCAACATTATTTTCAAATGAGTGATATGGTAATTATTTCCTAAAGAATACTCAGGTAAATGTTACAGCTTTTAAAAAATAAATGCAGAAAAAAATATGGAAGCAGAAACCTTCCCCCCCTTTTTAATCATTCACAAGTCTCTTAGATGCTGACTCAAACATTTAATTGATATTATCTTCTAAATTCTACACCATTTTTCCCTCCTTTCATATACAATTCCTTAAATGGGTGGTCTTCACCCATTTACTCCATTTTCCAGTTCTTGCCACTTGATCTCTTTGAAAATCTTCTATACTCTGGCTTCTATTTTCTCAGTCCATTCAACTAGACTAATATCATCAAATGACCTTGACCCACATTTCATTTTTCTTAACTACTATTCAGAATTGGAGAAAGAAATGGTGACCCATCCTGTATTCTTGCCTGGAGAGCCCCATGGACAGAGGAGTCTGGAGGGCTACTGTCCATGGGGTCTCAAGAGTCAGATATGACTTAGTGACTAAACTAAAACTGCCACTATTCAGAATGCGATGTTGCTAATTACTTCCTGCTTAAAGTGCTCTCCTTTGTGATCTTGTGTGACTGCCCAGCCTCCTTTCAGTTCTCTCATGCTTTTCTGGCTCTTCTTTGCTTGTCCATCCAATTGTAAGTATTCCTTAAAGTTCAGAGGGTCCCCTCACCCTTCAGATCTCAGACCAATGGTTCATCTCCTCTTAAAGCTTCTTCATCACCTTAAGGCTTATGGCTCCCAAGTCTGTGACCCCTGCTATGTTCTCTGTCACTTGAACATCTATCTATGTCCAATGATCCACATGAATTTTCCCTTTTAATGTAATTCTGTCCAGAGCTACAGAAACAAAACTGATCTTCTCTTCAGTTTTTTTTCATTTTTCTTCAGTCTGTACTCAGTATCTTGAGTTCATCTTGGTTTTCTCCTTGTCCTCCAAATCCTGTCCATTTCTGTCATTACTTTTCCACAGAAAGTCTTACAGATCATTTATTTTTTCTAATCCTACTGCAACTGTTTAAATCTATACTCCAAACACTCAGGTAACTGTATCAGTCTTTAAATTGGGGCTCTTTGGTTGGTTTGTTTCTTTTGTTTGCTTTGGTCCCTAGTCTATCCTATCAATTCAGTTCAGTCGCTCAGTTGTGTCTGACTCTTTGTGACCCATGAACTGCAGCACGCCAGGCCTCCCTGTCCATCACCAACTCCCAGAGTTTACCCAAATTCATGTCCATTGAGTCAGTGATGCCATCCAGACATCTTATCCTCTATCGTCCCCTTTTTCTCCTGCCCCTATTCCCTCCCAGCATCAGGGTCTTTTCCAACGAGTCAACTCTTCACATGAGGTGGCCAAAGTATTGGAGTTTCAGCTTTAGCATCAGTCCTTCCAATAAACACCCAGGACTGATCTCCCTTAGGATGGACTGGTTAGACAAGGGACTCTCAAGAGTCTTCTCCAACACCACAGTTCAAAAGCATCAATTCTTCAGCTCTCAGCTTTCTTTACAGTCCAACTCTCACATCCATACAGGACCACTGGAAAAACCATAGCTTTGACTAGATGGGCCTTTGTTGGCAAAGTAATGTCTCTGCTTTTGA
>NW_011495032.1:18837659-18838188 GCF_000754665.1 Bison bison bison
TATACAGTTTGTCGTGATCCACATAGTCAAAGGCTTTGACATAGTCAATAAAGCAGAAATAGATGTTTTTCTGGAACTCTCTTGCTTTTTTGATAATCCAGAAGCACAGCGGCTGCGATGGAATGCGAGGCGGAGAGGAGCTACCCCATGCCCAAGGTCTGGGGAGGCGACCAAGAGTGCCAGGCTGCCATGGCGCAGGAGCGGCTGAGAGGAGCTATCCCACGTCCAAGGAGCAGCGGCTGCGTGGGTGCAGGAGTGCCAAAAGGAGCTACTCCACGTTCAAGGTCAGGAGGGGCAACCTCATCCAAGGTAAGGAGCAGTGGCTGCACTTTGCTGAAGCAGCCATGAAGAGATACCCCACGTCCAAAGTAAGAGAAACCCAAGTAAGATGGTAGGTGTCGCGAAAGGGCATCAAAGGGCAGACACACTGAAACCATAATCACAGAAAACTAACCAATCTGATCACATGGACCGCAGCCTTGTCTAACTCAGTGAAACTAAGCCATGCCATGTGGGGCCACCCAAGATG
>NW_011495032.1:18838475-18838872 GCF_000754665.1 Bison bison bison
TTTCTCTATTTGCCATGAAGTGATGGGACCAGATGCCATGATCTTAGTTTTCTGAATGTTGAGCTTTAAGCCAACTTTTTCACTCTCCTCTTTCACTTTCATCAAGAGGCTTTTTAGTTCCTCTTCACTTTCTGCCATAAGGGTAGTATCATCTGCATATCTGAGGTTATTGATATTTTTCCCGGCAATCTTGATTCCAGCTTGTGCTTCTTCGAGCCCAGCATTTCTCATGATGTACTCTGCATAGAAGTTAAATAAGCAGGGTGACAATATACAGCCTTGATGTACTCCTTTTCCTATTTGGAACTGGTCTGTTGTCCATGTCCAGTTCTAACTGTTGCTTCCTGACCTACATACAGATTTCTCAGGAGGCAGGTCAGGTGGTCTGATATTTCCA
>NW_011495032.1:18838972-18859269 GCF_000754665.1 Bison bison bison
CTGAAAGGGGAACTCCCCGGGTCAGTAGGTGCCCAATATGCTACTGAAGATCAGTGGAGAAATAACTCCAGAAAGAATGAAGGGATGGAGCCAAAGCAAAAACAATACCCAGTTGTGGATGTGACTGGCAATAGAAGCAAGGTCCGATGCTGTAAAGAGCAATACTACATAGGAACCTGGAATGTTAGGTCCATGAATCAAGGCAAATTGGAAGTGGTCAAACAGGAGATGGCAAGAGTGAACGTCGACATTCTAGGAATCAGCGAACTAAAATGGACTGGAATGGGTGAATTTAACTCAGATGACCATTATATCTACTACTGTGGGCAGGAATCCCTTAGAAGTCTATCCTATACACACACTTAAAAGCAAAAAAAGAAAAAAAAGAAAAAAACCACTAAAATGATGCAGAACAGCTCCATCTTGGGGTTTGATGTCATCAAATTCTATTTCAGAAGACTATCTTCCAATTCCTTCCTCTTTATCTTATCTCCCAGTCTTATCTTATCTTATCTCCCACCACTCTCTTCCCTATATAGTCTATATTGTGCAACATACAACTTCTACTCTGTTGAGGTCCTTTAATGGACCGGAACTCGGTGGTCCGGAGTCAACGATAAGAAAGTAAAGGAGAGAAAGAGGCTGATATTCCTTGGTTTACACAGAAAGCCAATAAAGCCCCTGCATGGGGCTTGTTCTGTTCACGAAGGCCTCAGGATATTCAGGAATTAATAAGGAGCAGAGAATTCCTGACAGATCCAAAACAGCACACAGGAAGCCTCCTGTTAAATACTTCCTGACACTACTCAGGTTGTGATCCCCCGTATTTCAATTGGGACTTACCAGGTGGTCCAGTGGTAAAGAATCTACCTGCCAAGCAGGAGACCTGAGTTTGATCCCTAGGTTGGAAAGATCCCCCAGAGAAGGAAATGGCAATCCACTCTAGTATTCTTGGCTGGAAATCCCATGGACTGAGGAGCCTGGTAGCTTATAGTTCACAGGGTCACAAAAGAGTTGGATGTGACTTAATGACTTAAAAACAACAATGTTTTGGCTGAGCTTACTTTTCCTCTATATCCTTTTTTATTTAACTTTATCCCAAGCAAATTCAAAGGTACTCTATCAATTAAGTGTTTGCTCAAGCATCCAAATGGTCTATTTTTTTTTAAAACAATTCATATAATGAATTGTTATAAGAATTCATATAATGTAAACTTCCAATGTATTAACATTATTGTTTGCTTGAATACTATTCTCTCTTTGTTACCATGTTCAAAGTCCACTTCCTCTGCAGTCTTCCCTGACCCTCCCAGGCCTGATATCCCCCAAATATACCTGGCATAGTTTTAGACATGTAATTGAACAGATGCAAAAATATTCCATTTGCTCTATATTTTGGAAAAGAATGACCTCAATGAAATTAATTGCCTTCTCAGACCCAAAGGATACACATATAAATTAACAGGGAAAGAGGATATATTTCTAGGTTAAAATTGGTATTATTAGTAGAAGAAATAAATAGAAATGAACACTCAGAGTTAGTCTACTTTCAGTGAAATTAAGCCATAGCTTTTAGAGTAAATTAAGCCTACTAGAGTCAATGAAATACTTATCACTGTAGTGTATGTAATAATCATTATTTTTGTTTTTATAAGCTTTTCTCTAATTACAAAAATAAAAAATTGATACCCATAATGGTGAATATATGTAATTATATATTTGTCACAGAATGTACAACACAAAGAGTAAACCTTATGTGTTTGTATGTATGCACACACACACACAGATTGCTGGATCTATTCCAAAGGCCTCTGAGGCTCCACCCACTCCCCCCACCCCCGTTTTTACTCCATGTGCTTCAGTTTCGATAGTTCCTATGACCTGTCTTCAAGTCTTCTTTTCTTTTCTCCTGCTCTTATTCTTTCTAATTTGTCACTGAAAAATCTGAAAATGCTTTCATTGACAAGCTCCTCTCTAAGCACGTGCCCTCCTATATTTCTGCCTAATAACACACTGAGGCCAGTGTCCAGTGGGCTTCTCAGAGCAAAGTCTTTTGCTTCTCCCTTTCTCCCTCCAATTCTGTCTTGTCCTGTCAGTGGGAATCTTCCTTTCATAAAGGATTTCAATGATAATTCTTGTTCTAGGAACTGAGATCATGCTTGGTGAGTTTCTAGTCTAATTTTTTTTTTTCTACTTTTCAATCTTTACTGACCAGCAGCCTCTTCTAGAAATCAACACATCATGACTCTGTTCTGTATCATGTACCTTCCAGGTGACCTTCATGTGGAATAAATTTGGAAAATTGCAGGCTCATTTCAGTAAAGTGGCATTGAGCAAGTTATCTGTTTCTATCCCTGTTGGAGGGTTTTTTCTCCTCTGTCAAGGGAATCTTCCATCTGCAGTTTGAAGGAGAGAGTTTCACTGGTCGCATTTCTGCCAAGGCTTTGTCTCATCATGCCTTTCCACTGCTCCAACACACACACACACACACACACACACACAGACCACATACCAGTTCTAGCATCCAGTATAGTTACTGTTTCTACACTCACATACAAAACTTTTTTCTGTTACAAGATGGTGAACACTGCCACAAAATCATTATCTCTATAGGATGGTCTTTTGGATTTTTAGTAATAATCTTACATAGTGCTGATGTGCTCAGTCATGGCCTACTCTTTACGACCCCATGGACTGTAGCCAGCCAGGTTCCTCTGTCCATGGAATGTTATATAGAGATGTACTTAAATAGGACATGGTACCTAGCCAAAGATACCCAAAAGGTTTGCTCAGAAACATTTCTTGTTGGGTCAGCCTTTATTAAATCCTCCCCAGGAGATGATATTTTGGGAACAAAATATTACTGGTAGAGAGACGCATGTGAAGTTTCCAAAAGCCAAAGAGTATGTAACCAATGAAAGGATAAAATTTCAAGGCCTGTACAGTAAAGCAGCTGTTAGATGATTTACTGGAAAATTCCTTCAAAACATAACAGAGGCTTCCTACTACAAAGGAAATCTTTTCCTTCAAGTCCATAATATTAAAGTTCAATAAGTTATGCTCCCCAAAGACTGCTCTAATAAAATCTGGGGTTTTCATGATCACCTTCACCTTAGGGATCTGACTCTCTTTTCATTGCCCTGCATAGCCAGGGCACCACTGGTGTGAGGCTCACGATGTGTGCCCTCAACTGCAGGGATTCACTCCTTTTGTGCAGTTTCCAGTGTCAATAACAGAAGCTAGGACTTCATTTTTCAGGCATACCAGTGACTCATGCTAAACTAAGCAAAGCAGATAACCTCTCAGTTTCAATTAGAGGAATTATCTTAGACCTGCCAGCAGAGCACTATGTGGATTTATCAATACAAAGCAGCAAAGAAAAGTGCAAAGCAATACTTGTAGGGTGAGGGGAGGGGTGACAGAGACAAGAACACTGTTTCCAGTGCCTCCCTCAGCTTTCTTCATGGGTGACTGGCACAAGGAATGACTTTCTCGGATGCTCCAGCACCTGAGTGATTCAGCCAAGTCCTGGCGGAGGCCTGTGAAAATGACCAGAGACTGAAGGTAACTCCACAGAGCAGAGACTGCGGGGGCACCTCTGTGACCAAATGGGCCTAAAAGCTCTTAATACTTCCCCAAACCTAAACTTCCCCATCTAACCTCATCCTTGACTCTGCTGACCTACAGGACCATTTATTAGGAGTTATCAGAAACGTGTTGGACTCTTCATAAGGTTATATTTACACATAAAACACCTTCTGGTTCAAACTTCAAGGAAGACCCCACCTGTACACAGGGCACCATTGAACTTGTTGAGAGGTAATCGCTCCTGGGACTCTGATCCACAGGGGAAAAGCAGAAACGGCAGTGGAGGCAAGAGACACAGTGATGTGAGCTGAAGTCAGAACCAGAGGTGGTCCCTGCAGCTTGCCTCCTTTTGTATTTTTTAACATGCCCGTCAGTTCTAGGCTGCCTATCCCTGGTTGTGCCAGAAGCATGGCCAGGCCATCGCTGCAGACAGGAGAAGTCCCCCCAGCAGACAGCCCGTTGTTGGGTCACTGATTAACAATGAGGAGTCTGCTCTTCCTTGTCTGGATGTTCAGACAGAAAGAGCACGGTGTCAATATGTGTGACAAGCTGACTGAACCTCCAGGCTAAACATTCCTACTTTTCTTAAGAAATGAACATGGAAATGGTCCAATGGCAATGGGAATGCTGATGCAGGAATGACTTGTTTAGTAAGCATCCAGAGTCAGACGCTGACACGGGCTGATGCTGTGGGAGCGGGAGCAGAGAGCTATCAGCATAGGCTCCTGCTCCGCCTCCTGTAGCCACAAGCAGTGAAGGTTTGAGTTCCTGTGTGGGTGACTCAGCTTTGCCTCTGTTCTCGGAAGATAAATTAGATGTCATGTGCTCGACTCTTGGTAAAATAGGTTATTCTGGGGAAAATGCAAACAGACTTCAAAAAAAATTCCAGTCAATATGAAAGTTGCCTTATCAGAAAAGGTGCATATTTGGGCCATGACAAGAACTTCTTCCTTCCTTGTGAAAAAAATATTATCTTCAGAGTTGTTGAGAACTGTTTACCACATGGATCCTTTGAGTTGTGCTGATAAGGAGGAAAGCAAACACCACTCCCAACGACGCTTCACTGGGCTGTGGGGACAGCATGCCCCTGCGCTGCCCCCTGGATGCGGCCGAGGAGCAGCTGTGAAGTCTGTTTTCATGGCAGCAATGAATGGTCCCAGGGCCTATTGTTTTCCTGTGGCAGGAGATAACCCTGGGATCCGTTGGAGAGTTGTCTGTTCTAAGTGTGTTGGACAGCTTCCCTTCTGCACTCTGTGGAGGTGTGTGCCCCAGGAGGCAGGTCCTCTTGCCCTCCTCTCGTCCCCCTGTGCTGACAGACCAGTGCCCTCATTCAGAGCTCAGGCAGCAATGTGCTCACAGCAGATCGGCTCAGGCCCAGGGATGACTCATGCCCTACCATTCCTCTCGGCCAGTGATTGGTGCAGGGATCAAGTAAAAAAAAAAAAGAAAGCACTGCTTAGAGGCTTTGGGAAATGTTTTCCTTCCTAATAAAAGGAACCTTGACATGACTGAGCAGCTGGATTAACCCTTCCTTCAACCCTACCTCTGTACTTCTTGTTTAGGGAGAGGATATACTTCCTATCATTTAAACCCCATTGGATATGGTGAACATTGCCAAGGAAAAGCATTCTTACTGGCCTTACTGGTTGCTGGTGGTAGGAACCTAAATTTACTTTCCACCTCTGGAAGAGAGCTACAAGTCACAGGCTATCAGCTCCTACCTAAAAATAAGTACACATGCACAGTGAGCTGTGTGAATCAAGGCAATTGCAGTTGAATTTGCTCATCTGTAAAATGGGATTAACAGCAGTAACAACTGTCGAGGTTTATGATGATTTAGTACAGATAAAGCTCTTAAAATAGAGCACAGAGACTCAATTTAAATGTCAAATGTTATTATTATGAAGATGAGACAAGAAGGATTGATCATCTTGGGTTAAATTAGGGCTACCAACTAGAAAAGATTACAGCAGAGCCTGGTAATATAAAGGAGACAATAATTGCAATTTAACAACGTCTTCATCATGCTCATTCTCTCCAGAGTATACGGGTGATCTGGCTGTGACAGCAGCTCTCATCCCTTTCATCTGCAACCTTGGTTCAGTTTACCTGCAGGGGAGGGCTGAAAGCTGTCCCAGAGATGGCCCTGGCCTGCCCCTGGAACCTGTGACTATGTTACCTTACATGACAAGAGTTTGACAATGTTTGTGTATCTGACTCAATGCTTCCACTTCCAAAAATCATTTCCAGGAAATAACACAAAATTCGCCAACAAATTTATATCCAATAATATTTGTTTATATGGTAATTTTGTTAGCCAAGATCAAAATACAGTTAAATAAATTATGATATGGGCTTTCCAGGTGGTGCTAGTGGTAAAGAACCTGCCTGCCAATGCAGGAGACATAAAGAGACCAGGGTTCTATCCCTGGGTCAAGAAGGTCCCCTGGAAGTGGGCATGGTAACCCATTTTAGTATTCTTGCCTGGAGAATCCTATAAACAGAGGAGTCAGGTGGGCTACAGTTCAGTCCTCAGTCGTGTCCAACTCTTTGTGACCCCACGTCTTCCCTGTTCATCACCAACTCCCAAAGCTTACTTAATATTCATGTCCATCAAGTCAGTGATGCCACCCAACCATCTCATCCTCTGTCATCCCCTTCTCCTCCTGCCTTCAGTCTTTCATATCATCAGGGTCTTTTCCAATGAGTCAGCTCTTAGCATCAGGTAGCCAAAGTATTGGAGTTTCAGCTTTAGCATCACTCATTCCAATGAATGTTCAGGACTGATCTCCTTTAGGATGGACTGGTTGGATCTCCTTGCAGTCCAAGGGACTCTCAAGAGTCTTCTCCAACACCACAGTTCAAAAGCATCAATTCTTCAGCGCTCAGCTTTGTTTATAGTCCAACTCTTACACCTATACATGACTACTGGAAAAACCATAGCTTTGACTAGATGGACCTTTGTTGGCAAAGTAATGCCTCTGGTTTTTAATATGCTGTCTAGTTTGGTCATAGCTTTTCTTTCAAGGAGCAAGCATCTTTTGATTTCATGGCGGCTACAGTACACAGAGTTGCAAAAAGTTGGATAGAAATGAATCAACTTAGCAGGCAGGCACACATGCAAACTGTGATACATCCACTGCAAAAAATGTTATTCTCTCTAAAATTTAAAACAAAATGACAAAGTTCTTAAATATACTGACTAGTACAAGGTGGGCAGAAGGCAGAAGCAACATTGTGTTTGGCATTTTATCTTAACAACATTAAAAAACATTTTTTAAAGACTGGAAGAAATATATCTCCTAATTCCATTAACAAAAGAAAGGTTAAATAAGTTATGGTATAGGGACATGATGAGCTTCCCTGGTGGCTCAGTGGTAAAGAATCTGCTTGTAGTGCAGGAGTCACAAGAGATGTAGGTTTGATCCCTGGGTCATGAAAATCCTCTAGAGTAAGCCCTGGGGACCCACTCCAGTATTCTTGCCTGGAGAATCCCATGGAAAGAGGAGCCTGTTGGGCTACAATCCATAGGGTCGCAAAGAGACGGACACAACTAAAGCAACTTAGCGTGCACATAGGCACATGATAAAATATTTTTAAATTTTTAAATGAGTAGACGAGTCATATTAAGGGAACATGCTGCTGCTGCTGGCTGCTGCTGCTAAGTTGTTTCAATTGTGTCTGACTCTGTGGGACCCCATAGACAGCAGCCCACCAGGCTCCCCCATCCCTGGGATTCTCCAGGCAAGAACACTGGAGTGGGTTGCCATTTCCTTCTCCAATGCATGAAAGTGAAAAAATAAAGTGAAATCGCTCAGTCGTGTCCAACTCCTAGCGACCCCATGGACTGCAGCCTACCAGGCTCCTCTATCCATGGAATTTTCCAGGCAAGAGTACTGGAGTGGGGTGCCATTGCCTTCTCCGTAAGGCAACATAGATGGATCTTAATAAATATATCAAAACAAGCTAAACAAAATATTACATTATTTAGGCACACGTAGGTATACATGTGCATGCTTGTGTGTGTGTGACAAAACTAAGAAACAAAGTGGTGATAAACACAAAAATGTGGGACAGTAGTTCCCTCTGGCAGCGAGGCATGGGGTTAGGAGGAATAGGGAAAATACAAATAGATAGAGGTCAGTTCCTGCCCCGTAGCTCCTGACAGGGCACAAGGTCTTTTGCTATTCATTACACTATACAGTGATAAATAAACAAAATAAAAGATGTCTATGCTGAGCCACTGACAACAATGTGACACAACTGATAATTATGATTTATTCAATTTTCACATTTGTTAGTAGATGAGGTTATTGATGACTTTTCCCCTTTATACATTTCTACAATTTCTAATTTCTATAATTAGCATTATACTTAAAAAATTTACATTTAAAACAATAAACAAATCTAGAAAGCCTATAGCTATAAAAATTCAAAAGACAAATTATACCTGAGTCTGGATGAGCTAGTATTTCCAAATTTAAGTCAGCCAATTGAATCAAAAACTCAGGTTTAATTGACACTAAACTACAAATAGTCAGTGGTTATATTACCTAGACCTGACTTTACGTTCTTAGTCCTGATGATCCAGATTCTTCTCGGAGAAAGTGACCACACTGGGGCCTAGCTGTAGAGATTTAAAAGTGCTATATTTTCTTATAATTAATTATAAGAGCTAATATCAATGATTACTGTATGCCAAATACTGTGTCAAGTGCTTTTCATCCACAGTCAGATTTAATGCTCACACTAAACATATGATAGTTAGCAATATTGTCAAAATGCGACAGATGAGAAAACTGAGGCACAAAGAATATAGGTGCCCAAGATCACACAAGTGTTAGTCGCTCAGTCATGTCCGACTCTTTGCTCCCCCATGGACTGCAGCCCGCCAGGCTCCTGTGCCCACATAATTCTCTAGGCAAAAACACTGGAGTGGGTGGCCATTCCCTTCCCTAGGGAATCTTCCCAAACCAGGGATCGAACTCAGGTCTCCTGCATTCAGTTCAGTTCAGTTGCTCAGTCACATCCGACTCTTTGCAACCCCATGAATCACAGCACACTGGGCCTCCCTGCCCATCATCAACTCCCAGAGTTCACTCAAACTCACCTCCATCGAGTTGGTGATGCCATCCAGCCATCTCATCCTCTGTCATCCCCTTCTCCTGCTGCCCCCAATCCCTCCCAGCATCAGGGTCTTTTCCAATGAGTCAACTCTTGGCATGAGATGGCCCAAGTACTGGAGTTTCAGCTTTAGCATCATTCCTTCCAAAGAAATCCCAGGGCTGAGCTCCTTTAGAATGGACTGGTTGGATCTCCTTGCAGTCCAAGGGACTCTCAAGAGTCTTCTCCAACACCACAGTTCAAAAGCATCAATTCTTCGGCACTCAGCCTTCTTCACAGTCCAACTCTCACATCCATACATGACTACTGGAAAAACCATAGCCTTGACTAGACGGACCTATGTTGGCAAAGTAATGTCTCTGCTTTTGAATATGCTATCTAGGTTGGTCATAACTCCTTCTCCTGCATTAGGCAGATTCTTTACTCTCTGAGCCACCAGGGAAGCCCCAACCAGTAAATAAGGGAGCTCAAAGTTTGGACCCAGAGTTGCTATGAATCAAGCTTCCTCCTGAGCACAACTAAAAAATCTCACCACATCTTGATCTCAATAAATATGTGTCTATCAAAAGTGGAAGTGTAATAAGTCTGAGAGAGGAGCCTATAGTTTGGTTCTCAGAACCACATGTGAAAGCAGATGTACAGGCATGGCTCTCCAGGGCAGGGATCTGAAGATAGACGTTGGTAAATTACAGACCCCAAGGATATCTAAAAGCAGCACTAGCTTGGCTCTGAGGCCATGACTACTTAGATTTATAGCCAGGTTTCATCACCTATTAGCTTTGTGACCTGAGAAAATTACTGGAATTCTCTATGCTTCATTTCCTATGATTGTACAATTATGAAACAGTAGTAACTACCTTACAGAGTCATTGTATGTGTTAAATGAGTTAATTTACGTAAAGCACTTAGAACAATGTTTGGCACATAGTACTTCATGAAACATTAGCTATTATAATCCTGGTGTATAGTTTCCCAGTGCATAATCTTTTCTCTCTCCCTCACTGTACATTCATCTGCTGCTGCTGCTGCTGCTGCTATGTCGCTTCAGTCGTGTCTGACTCTGTGAGACCCCAAAGACGGCAGCCCACCAGGCTTCCCCGTCCCTGGGATTCTCCAGGCAAGAACACTGGAGTGGGTTGCCATTTCCTTCTCCAATGCACAAAAGTGAAAAGTGAAAGTGAAGTCTCTCAGTTATGTCCAACTCTTAGCGACCCCATGGACTGAAGCCTGCAAGACTCCTCTGTCCAGGGGATTTTCCAGGCAAGAGTACTGGAGTGGGGTGTACATTCATCAGTTGCTTTGAATTATCTGGGAAATGAGAGAAGATATAAATAAATACAGAATGGAAATCTACTTTTATGATAGTGACTGGAGGCTTAAAAATGCAGAAGCTGGTTAAGAATATAATTCTAGGACCAGGAGATGTGAGCTCAGGTCTTGGCTCTGTCAGTAATTATACAACCTTGGATAAGTCTCAACTCTATCAGCCTTGGTCTTCTTATCCGACAGTGGAGGGGATGATGCCAGGATGGTCTGCCAGAATGCTTTACTCTGGGGCATTTTGGCAGGTTTGTGCTTTCGTTCCATGACCCACACTTGGTGAGCAACTGCCCTGTACCAGACTAGGTGTTGGAGTTGGGACATGCAAAGTCTGGTACCTTGAGGAATTTATGGCTAAGGAACTGCAAACCTGACTGAAGAGTGTGCATGTGTGTGAGCCTGCAGCACTGGGTAAGGGCTGAAAGCAGATATACCAGTCAAATGATGATTTCCAAATCCTAGAAAGCACACCAACAACACAAGAGGGAATAATACTGGCATTACCTTGCCTATTCAGAAACAACTGTTTGTTTTTAGTGTTTTTTATGACCCAAAACATATGCACGATTCCATGGAACTTTTTACCTATAATTGCCACCATCTGAAGTATTTTTGTTTTGCATTTGTTTTGGATCCTTTAAGATGCCACAAAACTATAACTTACTTTCTCAGGACAGAACATTTGTATTTGTTTGGCAGGAATTTTCCCACTATCTCTGTTCAATTATTAAGTTGTTAGATAGAAAATAATGATATTACCACTCTTCATGCTTATCACCCTTGACACAAATAGAAACTTTGTTCATTGGCTGAAGCACTGTTTAATACTATTCAACATCAAAGACATTTGGTATACCAATCTCCTTGGAGAAAAGGATGTGGGTCTTTAATTTAGTTACAGATGGAACTGAATTTGATAGCCCCAGATTATGTGCCAATGATATTTTTGTAGCCACAAATAACTGTCAACTCAGCATTTTAGTTTTGAGTCAGGTCAGGAAAAGGTCTACTTTGGGTCTGATTAATCATTTGTTTGTACAATTTTTTTTCAGATGTTCACGCAGTGCCCATGTGCATGGCCATCAGAGCAGAAAAACACACCAAGCTGACCAAAGCCATAGCTTGGTGTTGAATTTTAAGGTTTGACCCCCCCAACCCAAAATTCTATGCCTGTGGCATCTGCATAAAGGAAGCAGACTCCCCTAAAATAAAGATCTAAAGATTTTTTTGTTAACCTACCATCACAATATTTGATGTTCCTTAGACTGGGCCAAATTTTCTTAAATATTGCTTCTCAAAATGTAATAAAAATAGAAATACAAGTGGCTGATAAACCATGAAAAGATGCCTGGCCTCATAATGATAAAAAATGAAAATTAAAATATAATATTTCTATAATATTGGTAATCTGTTGAAAACTGAAAGTACTCAGTGTTGGCAAGGATAGAGTAAGAGGCACTCTCACTTAGCTGTTGGACCTTAAAATATTAGTTCAGTTTTCCCATAAGGGAAAAATTCCCAATATTCTATGTATTCTTTACAAGGATAGAGTAAGAGGCACTCTCACTTAGCTGTTGGACCTTACAATATTAGTTCAGTTTTCCCATAAGGGAAAAATTCCCAATATTCTATGTATTCTTTACTTTAAAATTCTACATTTAAGAAGTTATATTCAAAGGAAATAACAATGAATGTACACAAAGATTTGCCTACAAGAATAATTGCTATATTGTTTTCAATAATGAAGTTAAAAAAAATTAAATGTCCAAAAATAGGAGATTGGTTAAATAGAAGATGCTATATCCATACAATAATATAGAATATAATCATTAAATATATTTTGTGGCAATGATACATGTGTGATTTATTAAGTAAAAAAATCATCATCATTATAGTGGTTATACCTAAACAAGGGATCTAATTATTTTTCATTATTTTTCAATTTTTGTTTTTCTGTATTTTCTAAGGTGAATGCATTACCACTTTAATAAAAATTATAAATTATAATGTATTTTTTATTAAAAAGTATATAAACTATAATGCAAGACTTCTTAAATATAAAGTTCTAAATGCTATTAAAGAAAATAGATACCTAGTATTCACCCTGAAATCTCTGTGATAGTAACTTTATTAAAATTTATATTTTACTAGTTTATATCAATTCAATCTCAAGTAATTTAGAATGTAATATTTGTTGAAGACACTGTAAACATAGACATTTTGTATAATATAGTAGTTTTGCACTATTTCAGTGGACAAAGAGCTGAGATTTGCAAACTTGCACTCCTATCCGTGGGAAGCACGTGGAAATAATAGGAAGAGCTGACAGATGTAGGTACTTTTGTAACCGAGTCCAAAATAATAGGGGTAGAAAGCCAACGCTCATTGGTATAAAGGGTGGATGCACTACATTCCTGTCACTGCCCCTCAATGGCTGCATAACCTTGGCCGACTAACTCCAGGAAACAGGAATAACGATAATATCTACTCCTTCCAGCGAGTGTGAGATTTAAATGAGAGAAGGAGTGACAAAAATAGAATTTGAAATACACATGCAAAACAAGTAAACTTTAGCTGTAATTCCCATCCATTGGTTCCTTATCTGATTGGTATATCTGAAGCCTCCTACTCAGGTCTTTATGCCCAGCCAGAGGAGGATGTCAAACGGCAAAATCCGTCAACAACCACCCACGTCGCTCTACTTGCTCATGTTCCCCAGGGAATAAAGAGTGCAGTCCTTGGAAAGGAACTGAACTTGGAAATACCCTTGCATTCCTACTTTGTGTGTGTGTGTGTCTTAATGGAATTCTTTTGTTAAAAAAAAAGAAAAAAGCAGTGGAAGAAGAGGCTTCGTTCACCATATTTAATATTGCCAAGCCTTGGGGAACAATATACTCACTGCTTTGTGACCCAGATCCCAGCAGGGGTTAGGCTTCAAGGGATCCTTTTTGAATTCCATAATTCTTCTCTTTTCTTTAAGGTTGTTTAAATGCTACCAAACTCTTAAGACCCTAGACAGATGAAGGTCACTGAGTAAATTGGTAAACGTTGCTAAAGCCAGGAGATGAGTGTCTCAATACAAGGAAGGACCTGATTTATTTATTCAGAGCCTGAGCATGAGGAACAGTGACCACATTATGTGGTAAAATAATTAACCTGGTAAAAACAACGATCACTTACAGTAAAAATGTAAGAAAAGTTGATTTAATCCAGGAAAATGTTGGTAAATTTACTGATGCTTTTTGTCAAATCAGTAATTGAAAACTCTAGCTTCATGTTCCCTAAAGTAATAAAACCCCTCAGTCCTGAGCAGGTCAGGGGGGGAAAAATGTTTGCCTCCTGGAAAAGACAAAAGCTAATTTTTTTCAGATTTTAAAGAGAGATATAATTTAGAAAAGGGATAATCACAAGCAACATTTTCTGCTGAGAACAAAAACCAAAGCAAAAAAATATTTATGGACATTCCCAAGAAACCACTATGGCAAATCTCATTGGAACTTTAATTCATGTGGAGGCTTTGAAACATCAGCACACAGCAGGAAATGAAAGGGCATTTGAAAAATAAAGGACAACACCAGCTTCTCTGTCCATACATCTATATATTGCAAAGAAGGTCCTTATTTTTAGCAAAATTGCTCTCACATTTACAAACAACAGTTTTGGAGATGTGTCCACAGTTCGGTGCCAACAGTACTCTGTCGTTACAAATCTAAACCCACCAGAATATTCTGTTTTTCAAAAGTAGTTTTGCCTTAAAATACATTCACATGGAGAGCAGGGAATGAGAACTGTCATGTATAATGAAAAGTGGGGGTCTGAGAACAAGAGAAATATGCTGGAGAGCTCAAGAAGTATACAGGGAAGCAAAGTTCTTTTTTAGCTCCCAGAGAATTCCTCAGCAATTAGTGGTTTGTCTTGAAATGATAGCAGTTGCAAGAATTGTGGCCAGAGACCCATGGCCTGCCTACATCATGGGAATATCCCTGGCCTCTGAGACGAAAGAAACTACATAGAGTTATGGAAGCACAAAATATGTTTTTCAAAGCTTGATAGGCAGCTCTTTCAATAATATATGAAGCAAACAAAAAAAGAGGCAAACAAAAATTGTCCTTGATCAGGATTTAACAGACCTTTCAAGGTGGTGGAATGTGTTAATACTGTCAAGTATTGTTTATGAACAAGGAAATGTTTCAGTGTGCCAAGCTACCCCCCAAGAAGTATCTTAAAGTCTTGGAAGAATAAAGTCCAAGATAAATGGTTGTGGGATTTTGTCGCTAAAATGACTAACTTCCTGGCATTACTCAAAAAGATATATAATAAAGTGTCATGAAGAACTTCCAAAATCGTCAGAGTTTAAGGACAATATATTATTTTAGTTTTACATTTTTTGCTGAAGCAGCTTTGCCCCTTCCCTTATCAAATACCTGATTGTAAAAGAAATGCATGCTTATTGTAGATAACCAGGAAGCCTGAAGAAATACCATCTATCACTCCACCACCCATGTGCCAATATGATTAGTATACTGGCAACTTTTTCTTGACTTTTTCCTATATGTCTATTTTTAACGGAGTTGAGATTACACTGTGTGTATATGCATGGGCATGTCTTTTCACACAATGTATCACAGAATTATCCAAGGTCATGGAGAACACATCACAATCGTCATTTTGCTTAACATTGTTTCCTGTTATTGTATCTTTTGCACATTCTTTAGTACATTTGTACACTTTAGGTGCTCTGTTATTTCAAGTAATGAGCTTTCATTGCTTAAAACATGAAAGTATTATACATTATATTTATTTGCACACATATGTATCTGTCTCAGTTTTGGTGCTGCCACAAAATATTTATCTTATATTTATTTTCTTTAATGCAGTTCTTCAGAAATTAAGGAGACTCATTTGAATCTCGATTATGTAGAAAACTAAAAGTCAATAGTGAAAGATAAATATAGCCCAATTTTTAAATGGGCACAAGATTTAAATAGACATTTCTTCAAAGAAGATATATCAATGGCTAGTAAGCACATGCGGAGAAGGCAATGGCACCCCACTCCCGTACCCTCGCCTGGAAAATCCCATGGATGGAGAAGCCTGGAAGGCTGCAGTCCATGGGGTCGCTACAAGTTGGACACGACTGAGCGACTTCACTTTCACTTTTTACTTTCACGCATTGGAGAAGGAAATGGCAACCCACTCCAGTGTTCTTGCCTGGAGAATCCCAGGGATGGGGGATCCCGGTGGCTGCCGTCTATGGGATTGCAGAGTCAGACACGACTGAAGTGACTTAGCAGCAGCAGCAGCAGCAGTAAGCACATGACAAGATGCTCAAAATCGTTAGTCATTAAGGAAGTGCAAATCTGAACCATAAGAAATTTAACTTTATTCTCACTAGGATGTCAATTATCAAAAGGACAGTAACAAGTATAGGGAAGGATATGGAGCAACTAGAACCCACATACTGTTGGTGGGAATGTAAATTGATATAGTCACTTTGGAAAACACGGTGGTTCCTCAAAGTTTAAGCATAGAGTTACCATATGACCCAGCATTTCTACTCCTAGTTATATACTCAAGAGAAATGAAAATATATATCCACACAAAGCTTTGAAAATATATATGCACACAAAAACTTGTATTAGCAACATTATTCTTAACAGCCAAAAAGTAAAAAGGTAAATGTTCAATAACTGATGAATGGGTAAGCAAAATGCAATATATCCATACAGAAGAATATTATTCAGCAATAAAAAGGAATGCAGTGCTGATATATATGACTGTATGGATGAACCTTGAAAACACGATGCTAAGTGAAAGAAGCTAGTCACAAAAGATCATTTTTTGATTCCATTCATATGAAATGTGTAGACTAGGCAAACATACAGAGACATAAAGTAGTTTAGCAGTTGCCTAGAGCTGAGAAGTTTGGGTTTTCTTTGTGGGGAGATGAAAATGTTCTGGAATTAGACAGTGGTGATGGTTGATATATTTTAATAAATATATTAAAAATCATTGAATTGCGCACTTTAAATAGGTGAACCATTTGGTATGAAAATTATGTTTCAATAAAGCTGTTATTTAAAAAGAGTACTCAGTGCATTGTGGAAAATGTTCAGACATTGGCTCATTTTTCATAATTTAAGTGTACCAGTAAGGATCCACCATATTTTTGGCAAGAGAGTTTGCCTGACTGCAAAGCACTCTTTGGTATCAAATTTCTTTAAACGTGTTTGAAATGTTCTTACAGTCACAGGAGATAATTACTACAGTCTCTAGTCAAGTTTCAGATGGTTCACTCATAGATCCCTGCCTTTTTAAGAATAGAGTTTAGACTATGCTTCCTGAGTGAAAGAGTTATTTTTGAGAGAAATTAATTTAACTCACAGGCTTTTACTATAATTCAAAGTAAATGTGAGCTTCCTTATCCAGGAACTGGAAAAAGATTTATTTACATTTGCAATCATTTTGACAAAAACTCTACATAAATCTCACATATAGAGGTTATTTCCATTTCTAACCATTCTAAGATAAATGTAGTCTAGCCAGTTTAATTTAGATGGCCTTTGTTTGTTGTTTAATTTTCACAGGCATTTTAGACAACCCACAAATGACACCTATTCCTACAATCACACAGTGGGGCTGGGGTAGGGGAGCGACCATAAATATTTCTGTGGTTATTTTTCAGAAAATATAATTTGCCACTAGGGATGACTTTTAAAGCTTATATTAGTCATTTTCACTTTTGCATGAATATATTCCTTTCTGAGATGCAATTTTCATAAGAGGGAGAAAACCTGAGTACAAAGCCTTAAAGGAATTGGGAAGGGAGCATAAAGAAGGAAATGAGGTGCTTACAGAAGTAGAGACAGGTTTACCTACCACCACTCTGGCAGGGCAATCCATAAACACCTAAGTGTCTTATACTCCTATCTCTGTTGATAGAAATGGTGGGTATGCTACTAAAAAAAAACAAACCTGTCTGAATTCATTCCATTCTTCATCCAATCAGTTCTTTTCATCCTATATTACCTCTCTCCTTCTCCCAAACCATGCCTTACTGAAGACGTGACTTCACTGCAGGTTAATATGACTCTAATATGGAGAGCTGCATTGCGGAAGGCACTGAAGGGCGTTGTTCAATTTCACTGGCCTACCTGCAGTTAGTTTCCTCATTCAGTCAGCTATGCAGGGACAACACCTTGGCTTCATGGCCAGCCACAACGTTGACCCAAATTGAGCAACACATTCCAAAGCCAAACTCATTTTCCTCTCAAACATGCTCCTCCTTCACTGTTACCTATATTACTAGATTGATTACCATTAAAATGGTTACTGTATTGCTGATCCTGCTCATAGTGCCAGTTGTCTCGAGTATCTCACTGTGCACACTGCTGAACCCATGAAAGGTGAGGTGTGTGCCAAGAGGCTGGAAGAAGACTCCAGAAGTAGGAGCTGCAGACTTGTTTATTTCCTCCTGGCTAGCACAGGAGCCATGGAGAAGGCAATGGCACCCCACTCCAGTACTCTTGCCTGGAAAATCCCATGGACAGAGGAGCCTAGTAGGGTGCAGTCCATGAGGTCACTAAGAGTCAGACACGACTGAGCGACTTCACTTTCACTTTTCACTTTCATGCATTGGAGAAGGAAATAGCAACCTACTCCAGTATTCTCGCCTGGAGAATCCCAAGGACGGGGGAGCCTGGTGGGCTGCTGTCTATGGGGTCGCACAGAGTCAGACAAGACTGAAGCGACTCAGCAGCAGCAGCACAGGAGCCGTAGCAACAGCCACAGTCTAACCTCACATAACATAACATAACCTCTCTGCAGTCTCAAGGCCTTCTCAGATGGTGCTTACATAGGTGCACCACACAAAGTAGCCTGTGACCAACCTTGTGGTTTCGAATGTGCAATGCTGTAAGTGATCTCAACTGTTACATATTCGTTATTCACAAAATGTGGGGCGAGAGAGCCTGACCACGCCTTCTTAGCTAATTTGTTCTTTCCTTACAGCTAACTGCTGCTGCTAAGTCGCTTCAGTCGTGTCCAACTCTGTGAGACCACATAGACAGCAGCCCACCAGGCTCCCCCATCCCTGGGATTCTCCAGGCAAAAACACTGGAGTGGGTTGCCATTTCCTTCTCCAATGCACGAAAGTGAAAAGTCAAAGTGAAGTCACTCAGTCGTGTCCGACTCTTGGCGACCTCATGGACTGCAGCCTACCAGGCTCCTCCGTCCATGGGATTTTCCAGGCAAGAGTACTGGAGTGGGGTGCCATTGTTCTTTCCCTACAGTTACTCAGAAGAAAAACTTGAAAATCATCCTTTATATGCTTTATCATCTTATACAGCCAAGTAATTAGGAACTCTAGCAGTTCTAAATCTCAAATCTCACTTGAATCTGTCCATTTCTCTCAGCTTCCTCAGCCACTACCATTTCTTACCAGGGTGACTGAAATAATTCTCCCAAGTAGGTCTCTGCTTTCAAATTTACCTCCTTTCAATAGTCTCCACACAGTGTCCAGACAACGAAAAACATGAATTAAGATTATGTGAAACTGAAACTTCCCTAGTGTTCCAGTGGCTAAGACTGTGTTCCCAATACAGGGGCCCAGGGTCTGATCCTGGTTCAGGGAACTAGAATCCCACATGCCTAAACAAAAAGATCCTGCATCAGCAACTAAGATTCAGTGCAGCCAAATACATATTTTTAAAAAGATTATGTGAAACTCTCACTTAAAACTGACATCTCATGACCTTCAAGTAAAAGGCCTGCCCTAGCAGCTGCCCTCCTCTCCAGCCCTTGTCTCACCTATCTCTGGAGATTTTTTTGGTCTCTTCAATGAATCTGGCATTTTGTGCCTCAGGGCCCATTCTGCCTGAAGAAGGTCTTCTTATGCAGTCTATCTAAGAAGCAGCTTTTAGGACTTCTTTGGGGGTCCAGTAGCTAAGATACTGTGCTCCTACTGTAGCAGCTTGGGTTCAATCCCTCATCAGAGAACTAGGTTCCGCATGCTGCAACTAAAGATCCCATTTGCTGCGGCACAGTCAAATAAATATTTAACTAGTCTTTCCTACTTAGCAAGCACTAAATAAATACTATGACTTAGATGATTCAGTCCTAACTTTAATTGATTTATGATACATTTTCAGTTTTTAATCAAGCATGTATAAATTAAAATTTAATCTATTTTCCTAAATGATGCAGATTCTAATCACTTTCTCCTGTTTGTATGAGATGAGTCGCCAGTCCAGGTTCAATGCACGATGCTGGATGCTTGGGGCTGGTGCACTGGGACGGCCCAGAGGGAGGGTATGGGGAGGGAGGAGGGAGGAGGGTTCAGGATGGGGAGTACGGGTATACCTGTGGTGGATTCATTTCGATGTTGGGCAAAACTAATACAATATTGTAAAGTTTAAAAAAATAAAATAAAATTTAAAAAAAAAAATAAATAAATAAAAATTTAATACTGGAAAATTTAATTCCAATCTGGTGTGATAGAAAGGGCAGAGAAGACATTTGAACCCAGGTGGACTTGAGCTCAAATCCTCACATGTGATAATTAGGTAACTGAAAAATTGCTTAACCCTGAGACTCAGTTTGAGGAAATCTACAAAATGAAAGAAATACAATCATCCCTCAGTATCTGTGAAAGATTGATTCCAGGAGAATTGAGAATAGTAAAATCTGCAGATGGCTTAGTTCCCTATAAAAAATATATTTTCATATAACAAACCTATGCACAGCCTTCAATATACTTTAAATAATAAGATTTCTTATAAGACCTAATACAATCGTCACAACACAAATTCTGCTTTTGGAAAATTTCTGGAATTTTTTTCAAATATTTTCCATCTGCTGTTGGTTGTATCCATGGATGCAGAACCAGTGGATAACAGAAGACCAACTGTATTCAATTTGCAGAGTTGTAAAGATTAAATGAAACAGCTTGAATAAAAGGGTCAAATATAATTCTCATGTGTGCCCTTCAGTCAGTCAATTCAGTCAGTCATGTCTGACTTTTTACAACCCCATGGACTGTAGCACACCAGGCCTCTCTGTCCATCACCAACTCCCAGAGTCCACCCAAACCCATGTCCATTGAGTTGGTGATGCCATCCAACCATCTTCCTGTCATCCCCTTCTCCTCCTACTTTCAATCTTTCCCAGAATCAGAGTCTTTTCAAATGAGTCGGTTCTTCACATCAGGTGGCCAAAGTATTGGAGTTTCAGCTTCAGCATCAGTCCTTCCAATGAATATTCAGGAC
>NW_011495032.1:18859369-18928994 GCF_000754665.1 Bison bison bison
CCTCCAACACCACAGTTCAAAAGCATCTATTCTTCGGTGCTCAGCTTTCTTTATTGTCCAACTCTCACATCCATACATGACAACTAGAAAAACCATAGCTTTGACTAGATGGACCTTTGTTGGCAAAGTAATGTCTCTGCTTTTTAATATGCTGTCTAGGTTGGTCATAACTTTTCTTCCAAGGACCATGCATCTTTTAATTTCATGGCTGTAGTTACCATCTGCAGTGATTTTGGAGCCCTCCAAAATAAAGTCTGTCACTGTTTCTACTGTTTCCCCATCTATTTGCCATGAAGTGATGGGACCAAATGCCATGATCTTAGTTTTCTGAATGTTGAGTTGTAAGCCAACTTTTTCACTCTCCTCTTTCATCAAGAGGCACTTTAGTTCTTATTCACTTTCTGCTATAAGGGTGATGTCATCTGTATATCTGAGGTTATTGATATTCTCCCAGCAATCTTTAACTTGTGCTTCATCCAGCCCAGAATTTCTCATGATGTACTCTGCATATAAGTTAAATAAGCAGGATAAAAATAAATAGACTTGACATACTCTTTTCCCTATTTGAAACAAGTCTGTTGTTCCATGTCCAGTTCTAACTGTTGTCTCCTGACCTGTATACAGATTTCTCAAGAGGCAGGTCAGGTGGTCTGGTATTCCCATCTCTTTAAGAATTTTCCATAGTTTGTTGTGATCCACACAGTGAAAGGCTTTGGCATAGTCAGTAAAGCAGATGTTTTTCTGGAACTCTCTTGCTTTTTCAATGATCCAACTGATGTTGACAATTTGATTTCTGGTTCTTCTGCCTTTTCTAAATCCAGCTTGAACATCTGGAAGTTGTTCATGTACTGTTGAAGCCTGGCTTGGAGAATTTTGAGCATCACTTTGCTAGCATGTGAGATGAATGCAATTGTGTGGTAGTTTGAACATTCTTTGGCATTGTCTTTCTTTGGGATTGAGATGAAAACTGACCTTTTCCAGTCCTGTGGCCACTGCTGAGTTTTCCAAATTTGCTGGCATACTGAGTGCAGCACTTTCACAGCATCCTCTTTCAGGATTTGAAATAGCTCAACTGGAATTCCATCACCTCCACTAGCTTTTTTTGTAGTGATGCTTCCTTAGGTCCACTTGACTTTGCATTCCAGGATGTCTGGCTCTAGGTGAGTGATCATACCATCATGATTAACTGGGTCATGAGGATCTTTTTTGTATAGTTCTTCTGTGTATTCTTGCCACCTCTTCTTAATATCTTTTGCTTTAGTTAAGGTCCATACCATTTCTGTCCTTTACTGTGTCCACCTTTGCATGAAATGTTCCCTTGGTATCCCTAATTTGGGCCCTTAGTAAACTATATTCTTCCTCTTTTAATTAACATCTTATATATCTCTGAATAGATATCTTCACAGGCAATATTTTTATATAAACACACAAACACCTATTCACATACCATGAAGATCTTCAAAATTCACCAGATACTTAGATACAATGTTGTATGCTGTTTGGGACACGGGAGCAAAGCCTAAGTAATTAAATCTCTTACAAATTTGATGATATAAATGGCCTCAGCCACTGGCCATTGTAATTATTCTATTTCTGGGAATAAAGGAGACAGGTTTATTTGCAGTATCCCATGCTTAATCATTAGTATTAAATGAATTAGGACCAGAACTAATCAAAGAAGCAAACAGCTGATTACTGCTGTTTTGTTGAAGAAGTAATTGATGTTCACACAGGTTAAAGCAGCCCAAAAGGCCCCTAAATAAATGGCACAGCTCTTTTTCTCCCTTTATAGCTTGTTTTCAATGGTCTTTAGTCTGTGATTACTTAAATATTCATTTATTTCAGAAGCCTTTTTGTGCAAATCCCAATTAAAAAACCAATCACGTTCTTAATAAATTGGGCTAACAACTTCTTTCAAAAGAAGAAGCAAGTAAATTGCAATGTTTCATTTCTAAAATTTGATTTCCTATGACTGTATAGGCAGTGAATTCAGTTAAAATCAGGAAAGCCTCATAAATTTACTCATAGTGATTGATTAATAGAGGAAGATACATCTGTGACATGAAGAATCTTTGTTCAATAATACTGTCTTCTAATTTTTTCCACATACATTTTACACTCATCTGTTTACTCAGTATAACTAGAGTGACTCTACAACTTACAATTTTATCTGTAATTGGTGACCCACTTGCATTTTACCATCTGGCTAGAAATATTGATATAATTAGCACATGTCTTTCTTTTGGCCTTTCAAAGGGGCATTGCAATCACTAAATTTAAATTCTAGTGGTGAACCACAGAGGGCGGAATCCTTCCGACTAATTATAAAACAATCCCTTTTTTTGCTTATTCTGAAAGTAGACCACAGCATGGAGTTGGCATGGACTCTAAATGTGAGATATTATGCATTTGATGCTGACCACATTTGCGCCCACCCTTGCACATTAGAGATATTCTTAAACAGTTCATACTCCTAAAGCAGAATTCAGTAGTTGTGACAAGGCATTGTCTGATCTGCAAAGCTTAAAAGATTTAATAACTGGCCCTTTATAGAAAAATTTTGTTGATATTTTTCTGGATGATCTAGACAGTCTAGATATAAGTGAAAGAATGTGTACCAGTACGAGCTGAAAGGAAATGAATACAAAATATATAAAGAAATATCATTGATAGAAATTAATAATTAATAGAAAGCGGTGCAGTAAGAGGACAAAATTTTTAGAATGACACCTAGAGATTTAATGCTGTGTTAACTAAGGGAGATAACATGAATCCAGGAAGTTCAGGTGAGGAGGTAATACAGAAAGGGAGAATATGATCATCAATTTACTTAGAGGTAGTTTACATTTGAGGATACTTATATCCAAATAAGGAGAAGGAAATGGCAACCCACTCTGGTGTTCTTGCCTGGAGAATCCCAGGGACGGGGGAGCCTGGTGGGCTCCCCTCTATGGGGTCGCACAGAGTCGGACACGACTGAAGCGACTTAGCAGCAGCAGCAGCATATCCAAATAAAGATAACACATGTAACTTCAGTGACTAGGAGGAAAAGGGGCTAAAAACTAGGGAGTGCCTGTGTGTCAGAAAAAGAAGATATGGAACCTGAAGGTGCTCACACAACTGAAAAAAAAGTTCCAAATTTTTATCAATACCTCCTTCCTACGAATTGTCAAGTCTGCACATCATTTCTCTCATCACACTTCATACTTCTTACATGGTGATTTTGCTCATCTCTATGCAACACAGTGCACTGCCATACATTGACATTTTCTAAAAGTATTATTACTTAGAAGAAGTTAACAGCCTTTCTTGTTTTCAAATTTATGTGCTTTATCCAACAGACTGGGTCTAATAAACATGGCTGTATTAGAAAAGGAGTTCAAGACTAGAGAGGCTCCAGGCAAGGAGGTTAGCATTTAGGAATAAAGAATTTAGAAGTACTTTAAAGCAAAAGACAACCACAAATGTTAAAAAAATGCTTTTTAATTTGTAACCAAAAGGATCATTAAGTTGATGTAATTTTTCTTTTACTGGAGTATTCAAAACAATTGTAGGCAATATGCCTTAAGCAACATGATTACTGAATAAAAGTTGAGATGGACGGCAATTGTAATTTATGTGAAATTTATACTTGAGTTTTAAGTTCTTTAAACTTTCATAAAATTATAAACTAATAATAATTCCCCAAATTGGAAGTCAGATAACTTATTCTAATACAATTCAAAATTAAAGTACAATTGCTTATACAACAATGAATAAGGACAAGTTTCCAAGTCAGATGTCAAACTGAAAATTCAAATACAAACAGAGGAAATGTAAACAGTTATAAAATATCAACAGTTATAAATGTTACTTACTTACAGAAAGGCTATTCAAATTTTGGTCTATGAATGATTTGTGACTCATTCAAAATGAAAGAAAGAACTTGTGCCAGAATGGAAATCTATTATGTCACTAATTGGCTATTTCTTTTATAACAAGACTTTCTTGATAAAGGAAGCAGTGTGCTGATTTATATTCTGGCACAGGTGCCTTATCTCATTACAACCTGGAGAACAGGTCCTGCTTACTTTCTTTAAAGTGCCGTGATAATTTTACTGCTCAGAGTTAGGTTACTTTTAGTGTGGGGGGAAAAAGTTGAAATGACACATGATTGTCAGCTATACCTCTTCTATTTTTAATCCCATTGATCCAAAGATCCTAACCAAAAAGCAAATTATACTTTATAAATTCATCACAATATAACATTAATCTTCAGATGATTACTGACATCTATTCACCTCTGAGGGGATCTCCATATTCCCACTTCAGTGACATATATCAACCGTTTTGATTAACACTTGCTTTCAATCTTGCGGGAAGAAAGTACGAATTATTTTATAATTATCAAGAAAAAATTTAATAAGTAATAGTTATTTGTGAATAAGTTCCTCTAAAAATTGGTTTATTTTCATATATCAATCAGAGAAAATTTTAAGTTCATCTTTATGAAAAAATTGAACTTTTATACTGTTTGGGTAACAACTAGTTGCTTTTATAATGAAAATTGGTAGGGAAAAAGGTATGGGAATTTATAACCCTGTGTATTCTATTAACTAAGGGGAAGCAGATAAACTATTTTAAGATTCCTCAGAATAAAAGTAATTAGCATAAAATATTTTTTAAGAAACAGTTTATAATTCAAAATCCAAACATTGCTTGATTTTTAGTATGGCATAATTCCTCTGGAAATTAAAAAATATAATATGGTCTTTTGTAAAAGTAATAATTTCCTCTTTCTCCAATGACTTACTAAACTTTACCTGCATTAGCTTAATACTGAAGGCAAATAAATGGACAACCAACGATTCAGAAAAAACTCATCAGTTTTAGATATACAGAAGCCCAATTAGCTTCTGCAGTGACTAGTTTACTGAACCGATAACTACTTCTTAAGGAAGTTAAATGTATATTTACATGTCTTAAGATGAGAGCTTCTTAAGCACCTGAGCTGAGTGCAATATACTGGAGGGAAGAATCTCTAACAGAAAGTTGTCTAAGGACTTATTTCATCCATCTATACATATATACATACATCTATACAAACACATTTACACATATATACACACACAAGCAGAAATAACTTTTCCTTCAAGAAATGTTGAAGATGTAAAAGGAATTCTCCATTTACCTAAATAAAGCAATCTGATGATTATTTAAAAGTTTTTAAGTTATTTGGAATCTCACAAAATTTCAAGAAGTCTTTCTAGAATAACATATAATTCAAAGGGAAAAAACGCAAGGATTTCTTTTGACAAAACCGAATTTCTTTTGACACAGTATTATGGTTGCAAACTTATAGTTATCTTAACTTGATAACATGAGTTTAAATAGTCTCCAGGTGGAAAGTCATCAAAGATTACCCAGTAGGAGTCAATCCCCACCCCCTTAGGACTGAACATAGTCACTGGCCTCCCATAATTCTGCTGTCCTTGGACTGTTACTTGCAGTGGCCCCAGCAAAACACCATTAAAGGCCACTCTGCTGAGCCTTGTCACACACTAGGAAGAGTTCTTCGCAACTTTAGAAGAGCTTGAGGTCATCCTGTTTTATGATCACATTCACCTTGCTACTGCTGACTGGCATTGTGCTAGCGGTCCTAGTGTGCTATGATATGTTTTATGCATACTTTTACAACTCTGAATGATTGGCTTGTACTCTAAGACTCAGAAGATACTTAAAATTCTGCAAGTTGTGTTAAGTTTCTGTCAGTACTTTCTTCTACATTCAATTAATATGTTTCATTGACTGAAAATAGAGCACATTCAGTTTCATCTAAGTATCTTCTACTCTAGAGAATCTGGAGGACAAAAACCCTCTACACTTGTATAGCTTCTATTCTCCATCCTTCAGACCTTGTTAAATCTGAAGTATGGTGAGAGTGGGCAAAAGACATTTGAGTTAAAAATGATGCCATGCTGTTCTTTTCTCTGTTTTAACTTGTATAGAATATCCCTAAATCCAGTTTCTAACCCCTCCTCTGCTCTGGTTAAAGGACCTGTCTCATATAGCAGATCATATGTAATGTAGTTTCAAAATATCCATGATTTAAAAACATTTTCAAGTGTTAAATATCTCGAGCATCTATAGAATAGCTATATTTTTATTTAAACTTGAAACTGTCATCCTAAACAAAATTATGTCAATAGAGGCATGGTGTAGGGCTTACCTTGGAGAATCTATTAAATTTAAATGTCTTCATTTTGTTTAGTTTACATCAACCATAATATAACCCAAATCACTTTTTTCCTGATATGGAAGACATTCTGATAAATTCATTTGAACCCAAACTCTTTCATTAACATGTAAACTCACAAGTACAATTTTATTTTTGTTATATATTTAAATATTTTTTGAAGAGTTGATATCTCAGTATAGGGAATGAAATTGTGCTAGTCACTACTAATTTAGCATTCAAACATTTCCCTAAATTCTTCAATGCAAAAGTGCATTTACAATATAAACATGCCATATATGAAGCTACAAACCACAATCTCACACTGGAGTGGATTTCAGATTCCAGACTCAGTTCAAATGGGGTGAGGAGGAAAGTGCTAACAGAGCAAATCGGACACAAGCTCGTGGGGGCTGGGCAGCGAGTCGTCAAAGCGGAATCTCTTGGACACCGTGCTGCTGTCCTCTGGGATGTTCTCTTTGTCTTCCCGGTCACTGCAGGTGCCATTACAAGAGGGCCTGTGAGTCCTGTCCTCAGAGGACCTTACTGGATGATCCTGACTTGGAGAGAAACTGGAGGTTTCTTCAGGGTGAAATAAGTTTCCAAAGTCCCACTGCTGTAGCCAAGAATGAGAAAGGCAGATTTCGGCTGTAGGTCTTTTCCTTTGAACGAAAGCACCAAGAAAAGATTGAGATCTAAAAATCGGGTTGCAAATGTCTGTAGTTCAGTACATTATAGGCTTTTTAAAATTTATTCTGAAAATAATACATACCCATAGTACAGGATGGAATAAGAAAAGTGGAAACCTACAGTTTAAGTCTGACATGTACTAAAAATTCAATTTATCATGAAGCTTACAGATAGGACTATCTAATCAAAACACTTGGGAACATATTTTAGCCTTGCAAATAAAAATCAGTAAAATTATAAGGACTTATAAAGGGTTTATAAACCCTTTGAAGGAAAATACATGTAAGTAAATTATAATCTCTTATTAATTTTATTAATAATAAAATTTTATTCTTAAAAGGTAGTAACAGTTAAATCTTGAAAACAGAGACTACTCTTCAAAGATGTTTATCTAATATTTTTAGTTTTTAAATTTTGTTTTCTCCTGTGAAAGCACCATGGTCAAATATCACAATATTTCAGAAAGAAAGAAAACTTCAACCTTAACATAACCACCATTACCATTAGAACGTAGGTTTCCTTAGTTTTTGTTTTTATGTTCCATTTTTATGATTATAAAAAAATTAAGGTGCTCATTACAGAGTGAAAAATATTTAAGAAAACTAAACAGTTTAAAACTATAAACACATAGAATAATCACTATTTCTATTAAATAACCATCTATGAATGGTAGCCTGCCAGGCTCCTCTGCCCATAGGATTTTCCAGGCAAGAATACTGGAGTGGGTTGCCATGTCCTCCTCCAGGGGATCTTCCTGACCCAGGGATCGAACCATGACTCTTATGTCTCCTGCACTGGCAGGTGGGTTCTTTACCAAGAGCACTACCTGGGAAGCCCAAAATAGAGCTAGTCAGTGTTTGTTAAGACTTGCATTAAGCATAGGTCTTCTTTTTAAGCAAATAAGGAAAGTGAATCCTCCAGGAGATTAAGTAACTGTCAGAGAGAGAAGACTTGACAAGTAACAAAACCAGGATCCCAGCCCAAGACAGTATATCACAGCTTCTGAGTTACATGCAGCCAAGGCATTTTAAGGTAAAAAGGGCTGACCCGGAGGCTTCCCAGATGGCTCAGCAGTGAAGAATTCACCAGCAATGCAGGAGACATGGGTTCCATCCCTGGGTTGGGAAGATCCCCTGGAGGAGGAAATGGCAATTCACTCCAGTATTCCTGCCTGGAAAATTCCATAGACAGAGGAGCCTGGTGGGCTATAGTCCATAGGGTTGCAAAGAGTCAGACACAACTGAGCAACTGAGTACACACATACAGGACTTATCCAGGTAAAGAAAAGGAGGTCAGCTTTTTCTTTTCCTGCTTTGAAGTTGCCAATGAGCGAGGTAAGAGTTTTAAGACATACTTTCAAGTACCTTCTTTAGTAGGCAAAGAGTATCTGCTGCTTAAAAATTTGACAATCAGTATGTGAACTTGTTATACAACTATGGTTATTTCACTATAAATAATTCATAACAAAGTCTCATCATAACCAGCCATGTATATTATAAATCTTTGGTGTGTGTGTTCAGTTGCTCAGTTGTGCCTGACTCTTTGTGACCCCATAGACTATAGCCCACCAGGCTCCTCTGTCCATGGAATTTTCCAGAATACTGGAGTGTGTTGCCATTTCTTCCTCCATGGGATCCTCCTGACCCAGGGACTGAACCCACGTCTCCTGTGTCTCATGCGTTGCAATGGATTCTTTACTGCTGAGCCATCAGTTCTACTACTAATCATTTTAAGGAATTTCAGAGGATAGTAGCAGATTGACAGAAGAGATAATCCAAATCTTCTCTTCATTTCAAGATTTCTTGTTATATATTTTATATGTCCTATGTTTGAAGTTATGGATTTGCCATTTAATGATCTCTCATACCACCTCTCTTCCCATTTTACCTGAAACTTGATAGAGCATACATCCAATAATTTTATACTGTTTTATAATATGTCTTTCTTAATAATCATATGTAATTTATTTTGTAATAGTATTTAAGTAAATTAATATTACTTACTCTGGATTTTTTACTAAAAGCCTCTGGATGAAGTCTGTGGCCAGCTGTGAAACTGATGAAAAAGTTTCTTCCGAATAATCTACATTAACTTGAGAAATATTGAGGTATGTTTCCTGATTATCTTCTCCCACAAATGGGGATGTGTGAGTTAATAACATATATGCTATTACACCAACATTCCTGAAAAAACAAATAACTGAGAAGATGGGAACTTAAAATGTGTGTTAATCTTAAAACATTTATATAAAGTAAAATTGATTCTCAACATATTCCTGTCCTCAAATCTTGTGCAGTTAAACTAAACTGCTTTTCAAAGTTCCCATAGTATACTATTAAAGCTGAAATAATTATGCTGTCTCAAAGTTTGCCTCACAGAAAAAGACTGAGGGAATGCACATGTATGCTATATAAAAATAATGTATTAAATATGTACCATTATATCTACAGTCTGCCCTTCACACAGATACCTGTTTATCAAGTACACAAAGCTGTCCTGAGTGGCATTTCCAAAATGGTGTTCAATGACACAGTAGTGATCTGTGAGACATAAATAGGATTCCATACAAACAGAGACTGCAGGTTTGGTAAAGCACAGTATTGGGCAGACAGATTTCCTTTTAATTGCAAAACTTTTAGAACCATAAATATGTTAATGACAACTCCTCTGTTCAGGAACCAGAAAAAGACAATACATATATAGCACCTATTTCACCCGCTTATTTAGCCACAAGACCCTTTTTTCTTAGCAAATCCATTTCTTCCCCCTACATGGCAAACTAAACTCTTCCTCTTGGTCTGATAGAGTCAGTCTGCCACTGTAGTCTCAAGTAAAGTTCTGGTGTCAATGCCATCTCTACCCTATAATGTTCTCTCTGTGACAACCATATAAACTCACAATACCCAAGAAATACACTCTTATAAAACTAAACTTTTAAATGGATCTAATCTCATTTTTCTATTGAGTAAATATCTTCCTAGTTCTCCTAGACCTAGATCATATGTCTCCCATCTGGTGCTTGTCTGCTGCTTCCCTTATGGTTATTAAATAGTATTCTATCTTTATTATAGAACATACAGCACAATAGTGTGACTATTTTGTTCTTTTACCAGAAGGAGTCTTCCTCCAGGAAAGGGATTTTCCTATTTATTCCTGTACTTTGGCTCAGAGCCAAAGTGTTATTAAAAAGAATGAACAGGTAAATGTTTTTCCTGTGGCATAATAATGATACTCAAATAAAATCTTTTAAAGATAGCCTTACTATTTACATTTTGAACCAAAGAACCACAGAATATGTACTAACCAGCTTTTAATAAAGGAATACAAGTAACTAACAAAATCTTACCACATATCTGTTGCTGTGGTAATGGGATCATAGTTCAGGATTTCTGGAGCTGAAAGAGAAAATAAAATTCAAATTCAATACTGACAAATCTAAAGACATGAAAATTACTTTGCAGTAAACTGGATTTAATTTTAAAGAATTACCAATATATCAGTAGAAATTTAGCACAGTATTTATCATCCTGTGATTGGATATTTAGATATACCTAGTGTTGAGAAAATTATATAACCAGATGGTTCAAAAGCACCAATGATATTCTGGGAGTAACCAGTAGCTATGCAGTATTTTTTTTAAACGATTAAGATTAACCTCAGAAAAAGCAATTATGAAGAAGTAAAAGCTAAAATCTTTTTACAATTTTAGCTTTATGACTCTGTTAGGAATTAGTTTGAGTTATTTTAATAGAATGATTTCAGTTTTTCTTCTCAGGGTAAATAGACTCATATGCATTCAAAAATGACACTATGAACAAACCAGCTTCCTGGAAGTGCTTTAGATTTTCAAACAGATTAAATATCCCTTTTACACTATCTAAAACCTAGTTTCCTAAGCAATTAATTTTCCACTGTCTCCTCCTTTGCCCACCCCCCCACCAAAAGAATTTAATGGTACAACATAAATTGTCTATACTTTCTGAGCATTACTATAAATTTCAAATTAGTAGAGTCCAAACTAGTATCTATAGTTGAATAACTTTTTAGTTTCACAGTATGATTTCATAACTTCTCCAAGCATAACAGTCTGGTTAATAAAGCCTGTGAGTCACATATATTGTCAGCCTGCATGCACCACCTGCTACCTTTCACATACTTCTGTGAGCTATATTATCTATAATTACAATCATTATTCTAGGACACTGTAGCCTCTATCAGCATTCAGAAGTTAGTAATTTGCTTTGTTTTTCATTTTGGGAAAGTCAGCTCCCTTGCTGAGTAGCACGTATTCTGTTTACTCGTATCTTTTCAATGCCTGCATAGGGATATCAATATGAGCAACAAGAAAAAAGTGTAAAAAGATTGTTACTACAAATTAAAATACTTTACCATTTATGCGCTGCTTTACAGGACTTAAAAACATCTTTCATCTCCATGATCTAATTTGTTGATTTAGTACAATATTCCTAGATTATCTACTAATAGATTCTACTTAACACCCTTCTTTTTCAAAATCCTCCTTTTACAACTCTCAGCAAAAACCTCACTAGGACAGAAGTAAAAGTGACATCTACCAAACAAAAAGGCTTCAAATGCAGTAACACTGATTCAGTTTTCCCCTTTTTTCATTTTCTTCTGCTTCCTAACTTCCTTTTTGCCTGTTTTTCTTTATGTACAAAGCTTTTACACACAAACATTAAACTTTTAACTTATATGTCCAATGTCCTGTAAACTGTGATTGTCTCAATTCATTACAATTCATTTAAATGTGTCAAAACCGAATTTCAATGCACTAAAATCCTTGAACCAAATATATCCTGGAGTTACATGCCTTAAAATAGTTCTATATACGTATCACTTATTAATACATTTCAAAGTGGTATATAAAATAAAGGAAATTCTTACCCAAGTATTCTGGTGTTCCCATGATTTCCCGAAGTTCACATGCATTTCCTATTTTTCGAGACATTCCAAAATCTACAATTTTTATGTCCCCAAGAGGATATATGCTGCTCAATAATATATTCTGGGGCTAATAAAGCACAACAAGAAATGATAAATAATATAAAACAAGAAAAGAATACTAAACTCAAATCAGAGGTAACTTAAGTAGAATTTGTTTAGCTATTAAACATTTATTGAGTCATCCACTAAACATTTACTGAACTACTACTTAGGAGGAGCTATATAGTCAATGACAAATAAAGAAAAAAAATACACTTCAAGAGTATTCTTGGTTTTAATAAAAAAAGATGGATACACTGGTTGATTAACTGATTATGATATACAGAATACTCAGTAGTAAAGACTGCTTAATTCTGCTCATAAGAAAGTCCAAGAAGGCTTTGCAGTAGAGATGATGCTTAAGATGAATCCTGAAGGCTAAACAGAAGCATGCCAGTGAGAAAAGTGGTCTAGGGAATAGCACGAAAGAAGGCATGAACAAATAAAAATACATTTACACCCAGAAAGAGCTAATGGTTCCGTACAGTGGTATGGTTCTGTGTCTGACTATTCCCAGGATTGTACCTGAGATAGAAAGAGGCATGGGAGGGTATATGAAAAGGAGATCATCCAGGAAGGGAAGAGTCCAGTGTTCAAACAATGAGAGACAATTTGATTCAGATTTCAAGGTTCTTGTATGGCTACAGAGGAAGGATAAGGAGAAAGGATAGTAAAACGAGAGGCTGAAGTGGTACCTCAGGGGGAAGGGGCCTGAATGGTCTGGGGTGGCGTGTGGAGAAAGGAAAAGCCAAAAGACTAAAAGCCTCAAGAGAAAGATGAATGAGTATAATGGAAGCAAAGGAGTAAGGACTAGCAGGTTACCTTCAAGAGGTAGCTAAAAATTAAGTATTTCAGAGATAGTTTTATAAAATAAAAAGTCCAAGATATGGCAGTAAGAACAGGATGGAGTGACATGACAGTAGCATTAGAACATATGTAATGATGGTTTTTAAAAGCCCAGTGATAAATCTGAGCTGCTCACACATGCAGTCTTCTATCAATCAGTACAGAAGTAAGTCCACGTAGCACATGCACAGTCTAGACAAGCATGACCTGTTGTTTCCTCTCAATACCAGTCTGCAGTTAGTTGTGCAAACAAGAGCAGAGAAGGAACAGAGATGTAGCGGTACTTAAAACGACATTACATTACCTTTAAATCAAGGTGTACAATGTTATTCTGATGTAGGTAATGAACTCCTTCAAGTATTTGTTTAATGAGTCTAATAATGTCATTTTCAGAAACCATTTCAGCCAACTCAGGTAAACACAAATTAAAAATTTCTCCACCTGCAGCACTGAAATAGAATTCAAAGAATAGAAACTTGAAAAATCATTGATCTAAAAATGGCAACTTTTAAATACTATATACTTTTAAGTAAAAGATATGGCCACCTAAACTCTAATCTCTCTATATACACACATTTAATGGGGGGTGGTGGATGGTGCTGGGAGGGATTTTTAAGAAATAAAATAAATGACAAGAATGGTTTAAAGTCTGGGTGCTAGTATTTACCTATGAGTTCAGCTCTGCTCTATTTTACTCATTTATTCATTATATATAAACATACCTGTCATCTGTATATAGATAGATATTTTGATTCTCAAGGCAATCATGTGAATCATGGCTATCATTCCCATTTTACAGATAAAGAAATAAGTACAAATAGGTGAAATTAAGTGAGAGGGCAGAATCTGAATCTGTATAATATGGATGAGAATCTACATTCTTAACCAATATCCTGCATTGCAGCTTTACAAAGAATAGTTGGGCCCAGAACCCCAGTTTTTTTCCTTTGTTTATAAGAACTGAAAATCTAAAGAATGCCAACAAATGCATAATGAAAAATTCCTAGATTTAGAATCAAATGATTTAAATTTAAATCGTAAATCTGCTATTTGCCAGCAATATAATTTAGGGTCAATCACTTATTTGAGCTTCCTCACCTGTAAAACAGACATATAACTGAACTCAACAGATTTTTTTCTAAGGACTAAATCTAAATGAATGAAATAAAAACTGTCAGAAATCATGCAAAAAAATCTAGATGGTTATTAATAAAAACTTATAAGGTATGTTTGGGAATATCTCAAGTACAGTCTACTCTATATGATAAATCAGAAACTCATTTATTTCACAGAACACTATTTCCCCCCTTTGGTTCACTCCTGTATGCACAGCAACAAGAAGAGTGTCTGACACATAGAAGGTACACAGTAAGTGTCTATTGAATGAATGAATAATGGAATAGACAGTCATTCTTCAGAGCAGCTGAAAGTACAATCCATTAGTCTTGGTGACTGTCAAGAGGAAGAAGTATGTCATATATATCTGGAGTCACAAGAAGGAAAAAGAATCAGTGGTCACAAATCTGAGTCTCATTGAAAATCATAGGACTGATCCTTCACACTTGCAGGCCATCGGGTCATCTGTACAGAGCATGCCAATTAGAAGCTGCAGGGCTTGGTTGCTTCACACTTTACAGTATTTCAGAGAAATCTGTGGGACAGCTGCTAAGGCACATGTGGTAATGCTTCAATAATGTTTACTTCATATCTCAATGACTTCCAGCCCCCCAAACTCCCAGAAAGTTCCTAAGAAACTAACTTCAAGATCTGACTTCAAGATTTCACAGTAAAGTCAATCTGAGTATGAAAAATTTACTTTGCTATAAAACATCTAGTAGTGGCCTTCAAAGTTAGGTACCGGAAGACAACGTTAGAAATTCATTCATCTAAAAAAGAAACTAATCTTTGTGAATAGCTAATATTCAGACTAACATGTGGCCCCTCAGTTTACACATCAATTGTCTGTCAAAACCCTGCTCAAGGTCTCCTGAGGGAAGAGGGACTCCACAGGCCAAGCTACTTAGGATACCTCACTTCTTCCCTTTCTGGTTATGTTATTCAGCTTTAATGAAATAAATCTTCTCAAAACAAGTGGTCAAAATATATTCCTGCAAGGACACTACAGATAAAGTTAATAATGCAATCACAAGCAGACAAGAAAATGAAGAGATACTTCAGATTCTCTTAGAATAAGTTATTTGCTAGGCCCTTTCTGATAAGAAATCAGACAAAATAATTAAAAATTAAAAGAAAATTGTATGGAATATGGATTCCTAGCCACTATTAAAATATGGAAAATACCCAAAACTATGGGAAATGCCAGAGAGATCTAAATTCTTCAGTATACAGCAGTATATGGCAGCATAAAATGCTTAGGTGAAAAATTCATTCTTGAACACTTCATAATTATTTATATACCAACACTGACATTACACTCTCTAAAGTTAATTCAATAGACAGAATCCTCATTAATTCTAAAATTCAAAATAAAATATAAGAAAACCACTTGAGAAAACATACGTAAAGCACTTCCCAGTGCCTAGACATAAGAGAACAGCAGGCTGCCTGTGGAAGTACCTACTGAAACAAGGCAGCCTGACTTCCATTCAGACTCTGCCTAACCAGTTACCTGAGCTGGGACAAAACATGCTTCTGTTTCTTCTACTGTAACATAGTGATACATAACAAAAAATGACAGCTCGAACTTCACTGGCTTGCTGTAAGAATCAAATCAGGTAAGTCACATAAAGTACTGAGTACAACAGATGTTATAAGGATCAAAGCGGATCACCTGTAGTATTTAATACAGTGTTTGATACACAGTAAATATTCAATAAATATTAGCTATTATTATAATGAGTCAACAAATATTAATTCCAAATCTAGCCAACATCCAGCCTTTCTGAATTTGGGGGCTGCTTGTTAAACTCTGATTATGAAGTCAACTTTAAAAGTCTTTGCTAAATTAAAATTCATTTTTAGAAACACTATTTCATATATATATATAGATATAGATAAATGCACACAACATATTCTTAAGTGGAAAAAAAGGATTATAATACCATACACTTAATAGATCATGATTTTGTTTCGGAAAGTATACATACATAAAAAATAAAATAATTTCAAAATAGAGGAATATGTCATAAAAGTAACCACTGTTTACAAATGATTTCTATTTTCTATACGTTCTAAATCTAACACAATAAATGATGTTACGTTTAGTATACAGGAAAAGTATCCTAAGGGTTTGTTTGTTTCAGTAACGAGATCAAACAAACCCTGTGACTGTCAGCCAATCACACTGTCTCTACCTCTTCATTTGACCAGCTGATCAGTGTCTTTTGTAGAACTGCCATTTTTCCCACGAAAGAGGGAAAGCTCTTTACCATAATTTACCATAGCTTTCCAAAGATGAAGCTATGGTAAACAGAAAATGAAGAGGAGTTAAAAGGAGGAGAAGAAGCGATAACACAAGAAGCAGAAGTTAGCAGAAACTGGAAGCATAAATGGAAAGCAGTGAGGAGCAGCAGACTAATAGACCCTTTGTTAAAACAAGGCACCCAGAGCAGTGACTACAGAGAAGAAAAAATTTCTCTGTAATCAGAGAAGCCACTTATATCATTATTGTCTTGAAAGGTAAACTCAGATATATTTCTACCCTTCCTCTCTATTGAAAAGTTTGCCCCTTGAAGGAACTCAACTAAGAAATTCAGAAATTTGGAGTATTTATGTTTTTTTGCTTATGTGCTTGTATATATGTTGTGCATCTGTGAGTGGATATGATAACAGTACTTTAGTACAGTTACACTGTCACATAAATCTATGTACTATATACTACTTATATCTACATTTGTCTTATACAGCTTTCTAAAGCACAGTTTAGAAATTAGTAAGGAAGTCGAGAATATCATTTAAAAAACTCCCATAACACAATAAAGTTAATGTGTAGAAGATTAAAATCAAACTACATGGTTTACCTTTCATTCACGCAAGTTTACCTTTTTATTCTCCTTGGGTAACTTCACTGGATGTGCTTTTCAAATAAATGAATATATAAATTATTTCAATCCTATCTGCCCATCAGACTGTTTTGCAGAAAACTTCTATTTTCTTTGCCACTGGCAACAAAAGTATACTCAATTTCACTATACTCTATAAACATTGTATTGTCATTTGTTTACTGAATGCTGTTTAATTCATTTTGGGGTATCTGTGTGAGGCTGCACATTATAAGTTTTCTGAAAATATATGAATATATACTATGTTCCTCTAATATTTTATTAACAGGAATCTTTACAAGTTCTTGTTATACTTTTATCATTTTTGTTCTTGACATTTCAAGCAACCTTACCCCCCAATTCAAATAGGTACTATAAACTTTTTTAAAGAGTATACTTTAAATTTTTTAAAGAGTATACTTACTATTCCAATATCAAAATGATTTCACTTGTATTTTCATAGACTTCATGAAGATTAATCACGTGGGGACAAGATTTTGTCAATTCAAGTACTGCAATTTCATGTAGAATCTCTGCTCGACAGTCCTGTCCTCTTCTTCTCTTTTTTAGAAACTTTGCAGCATATTCTTGTCCAGTAGATTTTGATATACATTGTCTAACCACAGCAAATTTTCCTCTGGGGGAAAAGTAAGAACAAAAGTTAGTATAACACAGATACTGTTATAACTTTATCAATCCTTCAAACATCCATGCCATTAGGAATTTACCTTTGCTCTCTTAATCTAATCAAATACTACATGTACTTTTATAAAATTTATAGTATCATCAGACTAAAATACAGATGGCAAATGTAATATAAGACATAATTATATTTATTCTTCACCATCATATCATTAACATGATACATTACCATTGTAGGGAGAGATCTCATTTGCCCACCAACTCCATGCCATACTCTTGATATGAATTATTTTGTTTAAGTATGATAACAATCCTATAGAGTAAATATTATTCTGTCTGGCAGACTCCAGAGAAGATATGTATCTTGGTCTATTTCCCTCTGCTAAAAATTTTAGCTTTCCTTCAAACAAAAAAAATTAAATGCAAAAATGGGTATTCATCTTATTTACTTCTCTTAGTGTAAACATTTTGCCTTTCAACATCACTTTTGACAACCTTTGAAGCTTTCTATCACAATTTGTCAGTTGTTTTACCAGAGTATCTATTAGTATTGCTCAGTAGTCCACAAAGCTTGTAACAGATATCGAAAGTGTACATGTTTTATGGAAAGTATCCAAAGACACTTCATGATTAGCTAAGAAAATTCATGGTTATCAAAAGCTATGTACAAACACATTATTAAAGTCATGTTTATTATTTTAGGAATAAACATGTTTTAGCTCTATCCAATAACAGTGCTCAACATTTCAGCCAATTTTTGAAAGACTCTGGCAAACTTATGTATTCTAAAGTAAAGACTGTGAAAGTCGCTCAGTAGTGTACAACTCTTTGAGACCCCATGGACTATACACAGGCCATGGAACTCTAGGCCAGAATACTGGAGTGGGTAGCCTTCCCTTCTCCAGGGGATCTTCCCAACCCAGGGATCGAACTCAGGTCTCCCACATTGCAGGCAGATTCTTTACCAGCTGAGCCACAAGAGAAGCCTGTGTATTCTAAGCCTATAGTTTTCCCATCTAGTTTCCCAAAGACTCAAGCTATTCTGAGTCAGATTGTTTTAAGAAACTAATAAAAATTATTGACTGCCTACCCAGAAAATGTACACATGCCTTTAAAAAGAAATTTTTACATAAAGTTCCAGAGGGTTTTTAGATTTCAAAGACTATCCATAAAGTTCCTAAGCCTGGTTCATGGGTTCTAAAATTAAGAACTTCTATCCTAAGGCTCAAATGACTTACTGAATACCAACAAATCAGGTATAAATAAAAACCTATTTTTAATATACTTTGGATTTGGGGTAGAAGTCAGGGACAGAATAAATTGCTTATGCATTTTTAACTTACTATTGTCAAGGGCAGGATGACAAAGATCCCTACTCTTTATATTCTCAATTTCCCCAAAATTGGTGCCAATGAAAACCACGGACTGGAAATCAAGATGAAAAGGTAAAGCTACTAATGCAAAAAAAAAATTTTTAAGAAAGTGGTCATGCTATAATTTGATTCTTTTACATATATCAAAATAAATATCAACTCAGAAAATTTGCATGCATAAAGTTATTTTTTTGATAGAACTTTTCATTTAAGATTTGAGAATGTTTAATTTGTATTTTCTCACCATATGCAAAAGGAATACAAATCAAAGCATTTCAATGAGCTCACAAAAAAACTCAATCAGTCCCTTTGTTTTATATTCAGAGTGTCCATGTTTATAGATTTTATACTGGATAAATTGAGTCAGACTAAGATTAAATGACTCATGAAAGGTCATATATGGAAATGGACTGCCATGACTTAAATTGCAGGATGTGAAATCCTAGCTTTCTATTCTGACCACTACAAAACAATTCCTTCCTTTAAGATAGTTTTTTTTTTTTTAAAGAAGTAGATTCACTTCTGCCAATTCTTATTTAGATTCAGAAGTGAAAATTTGTCTAAAACAAAAAGGAAATTTTAAGTTTTATGAAGAAATTCACCTTGTAAAACTTAGGAAACAGAAGCTAGTTAGCCAAGAACTCTGTCCATCTGAAATAGTTTATAGTACCAGCTGTAACAATTAAGTTCTGCTGTAATTTTATAATTATATTTACAAGCCAGAATTCTCTCAGAAACAAAGAGCAAAATTAAATAATAACACTTAACTGTTTCAGGTTTTCTCATGAGGCTTACAAGAATAGTACTCATTAATGCAGAGCAAAGATGACCAAACAATATTGGAAATTACTTATTTGTCAATGTTCATCGCTAAGTAAAAGCCCTATGTGGGCAGAAACCCTATCTGTCCTAATTATTAATCATAAAATCTACACTTCACTAACTAACACATAACAGAAACTGAAATATCTGTTGAATGAATGCGAGAGCTATGGACCTAGTGCAGTACCATACATTGTGCTCTTCTGTATACTGTACTTAAAGCATTCACATTTTTAAACCTTCTTTGAGACTCAAAATTTTACACACATATTCATGTATGTGTGTCAATCGCTCAGTTGTGTCTGACACTTTGTGATCCCATGGACTGTAACCCACCAGGCTTCTTTGTCCATGGAATTCTCCAGGCAAGAATACTAGAGTGGGTAGCCATTCTCTTCTCCAGAGGATCTTTAAATATTTTTACCATAATTATCAGATGACTTAGTGGAAAAAACCAAGTATTTGTTTTCCATTCTAAAATGCTAATTGTCATTTAGAAGTATCCAAAATAATAGTTAGGGCTTCCCGGGTGGCACTAGTGGTAAAACATCTGCCTGCCAATGCAGGAGATGTAAGACGTGGGTTCCATCCCTGGGTCAGGAAGATCCCCTGGAGAAGGAAATGGAAACCCGCTCCAGTGTTCTTGCCTGGAGAATCCCATGGACAGGGAAGCCCGGTGGGCTACACAGTCCATGGTGTTGCACAGAGTCGGACACGACTGAGAGCCTAAGCACACTCGTAAAATAATACTTAACACATAATGTCCCTATATGAAATTTAACAGAAACATTTAGGAAATTTTAAAACCTTAACAGTAGTACTTAATGTATAACCTAAAAGGGCAAGGCTAACTAGATTTCCCAGCAGCTAAAAGGTCTGGTTAGTTACTCTTCTACATTCTAGAACAGACAATAAAATGTGAAAGGAGGGGGGAGGGTAAGCCACAAAAGAAGCTGACGTTTATTTCTGCATCTGCCTCACCCTTCTAACCACAAGAAGTCCTATGAAACCTTGATTCAGTTGGGGGGAGGGGTGGAAAAAACTTACCCAACATGTTAAAAAACAGGAACAATGCAAAGTTTTTTGAGAATAGTCAAAAATTAACTGCTAACTTTTACATATCTTATTCTAATTTAAAGAAAAATTCTACAACATTAAACATCTTAAAACTAATTTAAAAACTGATTTATAAAGATAATTTTGTAATTATCACATGCTAGAATTATTATGTTTGTATGTTTCAAAATGTATAAGCCTCAGAAGAAACAAGGTTATGATCCTAATTTTCACTTTGCAAAAGTGTGGGATAATATCAAAATTGGTAAAATATTGAAAGAATTTACAGCAAGTTCATGGCAGATGAAAGGTCATGACTTCAATTTATCAAGGTTTATTAACGAGACATATCAGTATTTACCAGGTGACTCATTAGGCCATATCAACTAAAAGAAAAAAGGTCTCTTTCATGAAGTTATTAAAAGATGAAATATTAGGAATCTGAATTTGTTTTCATCAGAGTTTATCATGAGTTTTTGCTCTAAAATGTTATAAACTGAGTCAAGTTTATGATTGTGATTTATGATGGCACCCCATTTACAAAACAATTTCAAATTATTAATATTGTTCCCAAAGTTTATGTTCTCCAAAACCATCAAAGAAAAAAAAAATCAGTCTTTCTAGCTCCCACACAGGCTATCTCAATAAAGTTTTGTTGTATTCCCGACGGTAAGATATTAACAATATTGCATCCATTCTAGACTGTTTCATTTTAAGACTGAGGATAAAAAGCTACAAAGTGATCCAGAAGAGGATACATGGATCAAGGAACACTGTCTGGAAATCAGGTCATAAGATGAGCATCTAAGGAAACTGGCAACATTTAGCTACATTCAAATCTCTAAAGAATTTTTACATGGGTATTATATGCAGCTACAAAAGGGGAACTATGTATATTAGGTAGAGATTAGCAGAAAACAGAATTCTGTGTCTAAGTGCCCACAAAATGGAACAGACATATTCTGAGGAAGTGAGTTCCCTATTTCTGAGACGTTCAGATTGAGGCTGGATAAAAAAACTTGTCAGGAAAATTACAGGAAAAATTGCTGCACTGCATAAAAAATTATATTAGAAGGCCACTGACCATTGAAGTTCTTCCAAAGCAAAGACTCTATGACTATTTAATGAGTAATGAGATACAGTCAACTAACTCTTACTCTTTCCTGTATAATGCAAAGAGAAATAATTACAGACTTAGAACTAAACTATTTCTTGAAAATACCCTGAAAGGTTTTAAAAACTGTATCTTTTCATAAACCATTAAAAGGCCCAAATATTTTGCACACAAAATTAAATAAATAAATATGCCTGGAATTATGAAATAAATATGCTTTCATATTTAGTTCTTAGTCTAATGACATAGATACTATCACCCTTATTTTGTAAAAGAAAGACTGCTCCCAATATCTGACAAGTGAAAAAGCCAGGACCTGCCTTCATCTTTGACATAAAAGACCACCAAGAACAGAATTACTTGCCATGTTTCAGTCAATTTTTGTTTTCACATTGAGATTATCAAAGACAAAAAATCATCCATACTATTTTTCTGTGCATCCATCAACACAAACATGGGCTTTTACTATTTTAACATAAAAATCAAACTAAAGACAGAAAATGATCACCATCCTCCCTTTGTTAAGCATTTAAATTTAAAGCTCAAAATGCTGAATACATAACAAATTATTTGGTATATCTTTTGTAATTTTCATGTATATTCAAATGGTAGTGTTAAATTTAGATCTCATAATCTCAGGTCACTCCTTGGCCTGAAGGAATTTACACCGTTAAACCAAAACGGATCAGTATCAGTGTAAATAAATACAGGTTTTACTTACAGAACATGCATTGTTTGTCATATGGAATTATACTATCAAATATGAATTAATTCATTTTGTTTAGAAAAGAGGAAGAGAATCTCCACATTTTTTTAGGCTAGCACAATATTCTAAGAATTAGAAAAGCTATTCAAAAAGACTTTATAGCATTCTACTATTTTATAAATATTAACTTGTTTAAGACTCACAACAACCATATAAAATATATATGATTACCTTCATCCCCACTTTTCAGGTGAGGAAACTACAGTACTGAGAGGAACAGTAATTTGAGATCAAATAGCAAATGGCTAACCCCAAATCTGGATGTGACAGTCCACTATGCTAAGCTGCCTCTTCCTTGGACAGACTCCAGTAAGAGCCCTGACTTTCCACCATGGGCTATGAAGCGAGGTACGATATATCATACATGCTCACTAACCCTCCATGGATTTGATTTCCAGGTCACTTAAGACTAGATCCCTATATAGTACCAGCAGAGATGAGGACTTTTCTTTCTAATCATTGCTAAATAATAATCAAGTGAGTTTTATAAAAGGATAGACAAATCCTGTGATTTTAAACACACACACATCAAAAGTTTCCTTACCTTCCCAGTTCTTTAGATGTAAGTGTATAAAAATTATTAAAGTTTTCCACTTTAATTGGAGTTTGAGGAGTGGTAGTTAGCATGCCTGAAATACTTCGGCAATCAAATCTTCTCCTCAACATGATGACTCCCAGATAGGCTTCTTCAGTCACTTATTTTTATCTGCTTAAAAAAAGAGAAGATGCAGGGTATAACTTATATGCAATTAAGGGAAAAAAAAGATGTTATCTCAGAGAGGATATGCGTTATATGTACAGCTCCAAATATAGCTATAAGGTACAACCAAAAAAAAAAAAAAGATGGTAGAAGATTTAAAAGCATATTCTACCCTAAAAGAAGAAAAACAAAGACCATACATATAAATTGGTATCACCCATGGTACCTGAACTAAGTTACTGAATTTCATTTCAGAATAAAACTACTGAAAATGCCTGTAAGACCTACCAAATTCTTTTAAAAAGTTAAAATTGTAATATAATCATTCAATTTCATTTTAAAACTTTGATTATTTAAAGTTGTATCTTCACATAACAAGATAATTTAACACAGAAAAACAATTATTCATTTTAAATTTAATTTTACATGAGCAAACAAATATAGTGGAAAATTCACATGTTGTGAGTTATATTACTGACATCTGAGTCATTAAAAGAAATAGACTTGTTTCATGGGTCTTAGATTCAGAACCCAGCACAGAGCCTGCTATGTATGAAGAGCTGTATAATTTTGTCAGATGAGTGAGCAACTACACATAAAGCCCTATTCTGGAGTTCTAATCTGTATCTGAAGCTCATATTTATCTGGAACTTTTATGATATTTACAAGCATTCAGTTTTAATATTAAAACTACTATTTCACATTAATTGAATTCATATCATAATGACAGACTACAAATTTTTAGACTCTTCCTTCTGCTATGCCTATGTAATAGAAGATCCAGTATTATTCTTCTAGCACACTCCTACAAGAATCCCTACGTTTTTTCCTTCTTGTCACATTTTTCCTCCATTTATTTCCTACTTGACATGTTCTATACCTTCCTATATTCAAATGCCACCTATATTCACCTTAGCAAGTGAACACTGTGATTAGAGGGGAGTGTTTTCAGTTTCCGTATTTCCTTGGTTTTAAGTCGGCATTTTTTTCTCTCAAACTTTGGAAAAACAAAAACCTAACTAGTTTTGAGGTACATCTCTAGTGTTCCAAAATTAGCAGAGTATCATTCTGAAAATAACATTTGGACTGAACCACATCTGAGTCTGAATCCCATTTATCCATCATATCAGTTATGAGGCATTTACCTTTGCTGCTGTTCTGAGGTGAATTATGTCCCTCCCTTTAAAATTCCTACCTTAAAGTCCTAATCCCCTAGTACCTCAGAAAGTGACTGTATTAGGAGAAAGGGCCTTTAAATGGGCAATTAAATTAAAATGAGGCCATTAGGGTGGGCCTTAAAGCAATACGCCAAGTCAAGTATCTTCATTAAAAAAATGTGATTAGGATACAGAAACACAGGGAAAGACCAGATGAAGACACAGGGAGAAGGCCATTCACAAGCCAGAGAAAGGCCACAGAGAAGCCAAGCCTGCTGACACCTTGATCTCAAAATTCTATTCTCCAGAATTGTAAGAAAATTAATTTCAGTTGCTTAAGTCACCCTATCTACAGTATTTTGTTACAGCAGCCTAGCAAAGTAATACAGCTACTTTTAAAAAGAAAGTAGTATTTCAAATGTGTCGGAAGGGATACAAATATAACAAACACTTGGGGGTTTCAATCTTATTATTTTGTTTAAATTAAAAATAAATGATTAATCACAGACAGAGTTGGTCCCTTCTTTTCACCCCGCTAGCCCTGGGTAGGAGAACTTATCATTTCCTTGCCAACATATGCCCCATTCAGACAGTTTTGTGATTTACTTTGCATTTCTCCTGATTACTAGCGAGGAAAGCTGCAATTCTGCTGCCCCTAAAGTATGGATGAATCATAGAATCTATCTTGCAGTGCTCTAAATAATAAAAATTAAAATACAAACTCATGAAGAATGATACTGGTACAGTGCTAGTCGTGAAAGCACATCATGGAGTTCAATAAACAAATCCTGTTAATACTCTCTGAAAGATCTTCTCCAGTGACAGTCCCTGCCACTGTTGAATAGCTGTACCCTATTTCCATGTACAAAACTCTCACCCCAAGTTAGATTAAACTAGTTCTTAAAATCTGTCTTTTTTATTGTTTTGATGAACTATTTATATACTTTAGTTCTGATGGCACTCAGTTTCACTGTTCACATATTCCTCTCTGAAAAATCAATATGGTTACCAATTTCTATGCTTAGTGTTTTTTTCTTCAGGTCATTCTTGGGCTTTAAGATTTTTTCCCTAAATTTAAAAGTCTATAGATTTGTATGCTTATGATAATATTTATGTTATTAGCATATATACAGAAAGAGGGGATATACCTGTATCAAAGATACAAATTGGCCTACATTCCCAACACTGTTCCATATCAGGCCTTAGGAATCATAAGCACAAGAACACAGCAAATTTACCCATGGAGACAGAGTATAGGCTCTTGATTCTAAGATGTTCACCTCATCTAGATTCTAGAATCTATGATGTTTATCTTATGCTGTAATGCATCAGCTAAAAAGCAATCTATTCATAAGAATCTAGTAAAACAGAGATATATTTTATAATTATTTTCTGTTCTCAAGTTTCAAAAGAATCAATATGAATCTTAGATGTTGTCAAAGACATGCTTAATTAAGCATGATTTATAATAGTGGAAAAAAACCAAAAAGCTTTCAGAGTGAATGCATCCGAAAGTTTAACAATAAGGAAATGGTTAAATATACCTAAATAACAGGATATTACATACCTAATAAAAATTGTGCTTTCAAATATTTTAACTCATATAATGAAAAAAGGAAGACAAAACTTTATATATAGTATGTTAATTTTGTTATAAGTATATATGTTTGCTATATATAATTTTCAAATATGTTTTAAATAATATAAAAGCAAATAGATGAAAATACAGGAAACTATGACAATATATTAACAGTGGTTATCCTTGGATTGTGAAATTATGGCAGTATTTATACTCTCCTTTGTTTAAGTTATCTATATCAAGCTAGTATAGACAAAAAACTAACAAATGCCTTTGGCTAAAAAAGATGGCTGTGACTACATGCAGAAATTAACCCATGTGCAACAGTAAAACATATCTCTTTACACATTAAGGGTTTACTTGGCTGAAAGTACATGAGCCATTATTGTTCTGATTTTTTAAGGCCTCAATGTTTTCTCTGCATTTATTTAGAGCAGATGGTGTTCATTATGCAAGTAACAGGTCCATTCTTATGCAAAGACCATACAGGCATTTAGGGTAAATACTAAGCAAGAATCAATACCCTGTTTAGTACCACCCAGGAAAAACAATTTTATAAATTCTGAATTAATGTCAAAGTTCTATATAATAAATAATAATTTGTAACCTTAAGATATATGCCTTTACTATTATATTACTTGTGAAAATTCAAATTCACTTCAGGATCCCTCTAAAAAAAAAAATCCAAAGTGTGATATTTAAATACTATACTAACAGGTATTAAGTTTTATAGTACCTACTTAGTTATTAGAAGGAAAATAAAAGCTAGTTTTTTTTAGGACTGGAATAAATCGTGGTAATATAAACATGGCCTAATAATCAAGCTACTTAACAGCATTAACTAATACTAGACATTGGAGTATGCTTAGTCTTTTCCCCTCACATGTACTGTTGGTCATCACAATGGATGAATGGCCTATAGATATTTGTATATTTGTATGGCTATAAATGCAGCTGAAAGCAGCACTGGACAATCGGCAGTTTTTAAAACACATGCTGGTATAAAAATCATTTTTTTGAATTGTGTTACATTTCACTCTGGCTCTGAACATGCTGGAAACACAAGCTATGTCCCCGAAAAAAGGAAAGACACATTTCTGAAGGTTAGACTTTAAACTTACCTACAGACTGCTAATACACCTATATTACAAACTGCTTTAGGGATCCATACAGCATGCCATAAGTCATATCTTCATTCTATTTACAGCACTTGCACCAGCTGCCACAGCCTAGATATTTTTCTATTTCCTATCCTTTGGCCAATTTTGTATATAACAGAGCAAGAATGTCACATTTGTCCACCAATCCCTCCACAAACACCATGCTATCCTATACGTAAGATTTAATTCTTGGGTACATGAAGGTTATCAGTTAATTTTCTGTCTTGCATCTTCCTAAATTTCTCATCAAATTCTCTTTAACTCCAACAAGCAATCATCGACCTTTTCTTGCATTCTACCATAATTCACAGACCTATAACCGATTCTAAATTACCAATAATCTGTGCTAGTTACTCTGCTGCTGCTACTAAGTCACTTCAGTCATGTCCAACTCTGTGCAACCCCATAGACAGCAGCCCACTAGGCTCCCCCATCCCTGGGATTCTCCAGGCAAGAACACTGGAGTGGGTTGCCATTTCCTTCTCCAATGCGTGAAAGTGAAAAGTGAAAGTGAAGTCGCTCAGTCGTGTCCGACTCTTAGCGACCCCATGGACTGCAGCCTACCAGGCTCCTCTGTCCATGGGATTTTCCAGGCAAGAGTACTGGAGTGGGTTGCCACTGCCTTCTCCAAGGGATCTTTCCAACCCATGGATTGAACTGGTGTCTCCGGCATTGCAGGCAGATTCTTTATCGTCTGAGACACCAGGGAAGCCCAAATTACCAAGGTATCACTTTAAAGAACTTTACTCCATGCTGCTGTTGCTAAGTTGCTTCAGTCGTGTCCGACTCTGTGCGACCCCATAGACGGCAGCCCACCAGGCTCCCCTGTCTCTGGGATTCTCCAGGCAAGAATATTTCCTTTTCCAATGCATGAAAGTGGAAAGTGAAAGTGAAGTCGCTCAGTCGTGTCCGACTCTTAGCGATCCCATGGACTGCAGCCTACCAGACTCCTCCGTCCATGGGATTTTCCAGGCAAGAGTACTGGAGTGGGGTGCCATTGCCTTGTGCTAAGTTGTTTCAGTCATGTCCCACTCTTTGCAACCAGGCTACAGAAGTAGCCCACCAGGCTCTTCTGTCCATAGGATTCTCCAGGCAAGAATACTGGAGAGGGCTGCCATGCCCTCCTCCAGGGAATCTTCCTGACTCGGGAATCGAACTCCTGTTTCTTACATCTCCTGCATTAGCAAGTGGGTTCTTTACCACTAGAGCCACATGGGAAGCCCATAACACTTTATTAGGCTACATTAAAAAAAAAAATCTCAAGGGACTTAGTAGGCAAAATGTGTATGTGTGAGTAGGTACACAATTATAATCAAGCACTAAAAACAGTAAGAGGATAATAGAACAAGGCAAGGTACAATAAAGCTTCCAGTTACACAGTACTGCTAGGAATAATGGAATCTCAAGTTTATCTGCAGAGATTTTTTTCTTCATTAACTCTCATTACAATAATTACAACAAGAATTCAGATGGGATCAGTGAAGGGAGGAAGAGGGAAAATGTTAGGCTTGATCTGGACCTAAGTTTACTAGAAGGGAGAAAGCAAATATGATGCGATCAATAGTAAAACTAAAAAAAAAAAACAAACAAAGAAAAACCACCTTATAAACCTCTAAATAGCTCTATTTAAACATGCTCATCATAATATTCACGTCAAAGTTATCTTATAAAAATATTTCATAAAATCTAACACATCATATGACAATAAATAAAAACATCTAAAAAATAAAATTGTCTGCTTTGATCCCTGCATTAGCTCCCTGGTACCTAGTTCAAGCCCTTACACCAAGACACACAAAACCCTTCATTGCCAGCTTGTATCATTTCCTGCCACACTTGTATCTCATATTTTGCCTCCACATCTCTGTTACACTTTTCTGTCTGAACATCCTTTCTACCTTTCCTTAAATGGTTAACTTTTTATTTAATCTTAACTCAACAAAGATTGTCATCTCCCCCAGGAAGCTTTGCCTAAAATTCACAGGTTGTCTTTAATGCCTGTCCTTTATGCTCCAAACAGGAGGACCCTTGACATACCTCTTTACCTCAACATGTAACATGTTAGACTGCAATTATATTTAGTGTCTAAAGGATAGCAACCATTTGCTTTCATGGCTAAACTCCCAGCATGGTGTCTGGCACCTGGTAGGAATTTTTTAAAATGTCCAATGAACTGAACTTAATATGGAATATTAAGTTAATATTAACTTAATATTTCTTAAGAATTAAGAGATACAGCAAGAAGAATTTTTAGGTACATCTCATGTCTTTGAGGGTTTAGCAGAATTTGAGATCTATCTTGAAATTATAATATTGGGGCTTCAAATGCAGCTAATCTCTGCTTAATTCAATATTTGGCTAAATAAAATAAGAAATATTTTAAATTGCTATCAGAGAACTTCAGTTTTAAACAGGACAGCCATGAAGTCTGGAAACATGGATAAAATTATTATATTATGTATTGCAATATAATACCAACAGATCATTTATTTTGCATTTACCTATCTTTCCAGACTAGGCAGCCACATGTTGTTATAGCCCTACTTCAGCTAAGAACATCAATATTTTAAGAGCTATTTCAATCAGGAAATCCAGATACTTGTCCTGGATCATGAGGATAAATTAAGATCCTCATGAAGAAATCTGAAAGGCAATGGAAAGCAAAGCAAGGCACAAGATTACAGGGAAAAAAAACTTTTTCTTTCTGCATGAGCATTTACAGCTACCAAGTTTTCCCTATGAAACAGAGGAACTGGAGATTTATTTGTCTGGAATCCATCAAAATAAAGAACTTTCTGCTAGTGTGGCAGAAGGATCCATTTCTAATTAGTCATTGATTAGAAGCAAAGGCATTGGTGTAGGGAAAGGGACGATGATGATTTTCAGTTTCACGGAAGAGACCATTCCTTCTACGTATTCTACTAACAGGTTCATCGGTTTGTTTTTTTTTTAAAGACTGAATAGAAAGTATAATCCAAGAATTTAATCCTTTGAAAAATCACAACAAGAAGCCAGCTAACTGCCTCTAGTCTAACCAGTCTAGTAAACACTATCCAAGGGCTAAAGTCCCAGGTAATGACCTTAGACCTGATTCTGTGTCACTTCAGTAAGGCCAGGTGCTGTCTCTTCCACCTTCAGAAGGAGAGTTAAACCCTATAATTGTGAACCAGGATGAAAAGATGTTGAGAACGGAAATATAGTGGGCCAACAAACATACAGTGCTTTTCATTCATCAGATGGAAAATTAAGTTTCTGTTGCAAAATAAAGTACTGTTTACTTATAGCATCTCTGAAGTACTGTTTATTCAGTAAGTATTACAATGCAAAATGAAATATGATCCTAGGATTAAAGATGAAACTATCATTTCACTGTTAATATTAAAATTTTTAAATGCTAAAAATATTAACTATTTGCTCTTTTAAAGAAGTTGCAAAGGGTCTAGGACGCCACAACACATGCTGCATATAAATGAAAAGAAACTCACTAGTTTAGATGTTTAGAGTGGTCCTGAAGTTCATGGTTACATGTATTTTGGGGGAAAATGATAAATAAATAAATAAAAACAATCAGAAGTTCATAAAGCATGCCCTGACAATTACATTTGTCACAACATATTTATGTAAAAACATGTAACTTAATTCTTACACACATTTGTTAACTGAAATAGTCAAAGAAATCCTTTGATAAAAGTCCTTCATAGAATACAAAATACTTAAAATCACTGAATTTTGTCATCAAAATTGTAAAAAACTAAAATAACTAAAACATTTAGTTTTCACAAGTGGAAAGTAAGTACATAAATGATTGTTAATGTTTTTGACACAACCAATACTCACAGAACACAAAGAATTCCTAAAAAAAAAAAAAAACCAAAATCCTTTAAAAGCAATAAATCTAGTAGCACTGTCCTACTTAGCTGCCAATACGCACTGCAATATAGTATACATGCAATTGCAAGACAATTTTAGGATTAAGTGAAAGTGTCAGCAATGGATGTCCTTGATTCCTGCATTTAAAATTGGGTCTCTAAGTAAAAACAGGGAAATTTTGATAAGGAAATTCTCTCTTATAATTATCAAACAGCTTCAAAAACCAAGCATTTAAAACGTATTTAAATGTTTACTTAACACTAGTAAAAAAAACTCTCAGTGCAAGTTTAAAGATAGAATTGTTTGACTGGAAACATGCCATCAAATGCCTGTATCTTCTTCAGCTTTGCTATTAATATTCTGACACAGTGATCAATTAGTCAAGTCTCAACTTTCCTGAAAACTGATTCTATCTTAAGTGAAAGTTGCTCAGTTGCATCTGACTCTTTGTCTCCCCATGGACTACACAGTCCATGGAATTCTCCAGGCCAGGATCCTGGAGTGGTTGCCTTTCCCTTCTCCAGGGGATCTTCCCAACTGAGGAATTGAACCCAAGTCTCCCGCACTGTGGACAGATTCTTTACCAGCTGAGTCACGAGGGAAGCCTAAGAATACTGGAGTGAGTAGACTATCCCTTTTCCAGGGGATCTTCCCTACCCAGGAATCGAACCAGAGTCTCCTGCATTGCAGGTGGATTCTTTACCAACTGAGCTATGAGGGAAGCCAGATTGTATCTTAGCCAACCGGTAATTCAGTTTTCAATGAGCTCAAGAGAATCTACAACTATTCTGTCCACACACAAAAATGAAAGGACTTTGATAACACAATTTTTACTTTTAAAACTTGAATATATTGCCACGTATATATAGCTCATCTTAATTTCAAGCCCATATTTTAGAAAAGTGATGTAAAATGTATGATAGGTACCTCAAGAATAAAGCAGCTATAAATAACTTCAGCTATTAAAACAGAAAAAAAAATTAAAAACTGAACATCTGCTCAGAGGAGGATGAAGGGGAAAGAAGAGGAGTTTTAAACTAGGACACTGCTTCTGTGGACCAACTTTTTCAAACACACAGCATTTTATGGGCATGTGGTTTAATATTTGTAAAACAAACACTTTGGAAGTTGCTGAAAACTACTTCTGAACAATTTACTATAAAACCAGTGGTGAATCAATGACAAAGTAGGTTTATCATCTTTTAATAAGATTGTGTGCCCAGGCTAAAATGCCAGGTTATATATGCTGCCACTTGCCCAGACATCTCAGTAGACCATGTGTGTCTCAAGGCACACATTCTCAAACTCTTGAGAACCTAAAGGGGCAATCAATGTATCACACATCACTGCATATCATCAGTCCAGAGATGTAAACATTACACGCTGGCAAAACAATCAGCGAATGTGACACACAGACCTAATATAATTGAAATCTTATCAGTATGTGGCTTTAAAATGTTTTCTTTTCCTTAATTTCCATTTGCAGATTGATGTTGGAGGGCCTCTGTCCCATCACAGCCAGAGGAAGAACTAACATCAGCTACTAGCCGCCCACAGTCTCTTTCAGCTTCGTCTCTAAGGGAATTCAAATGAAGCGTTTTCCCTACATAAAGAGTTGAGTAAATGTCAAAACCGTAGCCGTCACGCAGTTGTATTACACGGCGTCAAAATAAAACCAGATCGCAGGAAATCACGGAAACAACTGCAACTCGACTTCTCTATTCACTGACTTAAAAAAAATCTGTTCATAAGTAGTAACTGAAAATGTCCCAGAAGATGAGCACAAACTTTCTTCCGACGAAAGGCAGCTGTGAGCAGGACGGGTCCATGAGTTCAGATGTGAACATGTTCTGGGCCCCACACCCCAGCTGTGAACTTGGGTGGGACCTGAAGGCACCACGACGACGCGACGTGGAAAGGACGCGAACGAGCCGGTGGCGAAGGGTGTCCCGAGGAATGCGACCCGGGGAGTGACCGGGCCACACACACACAAACACACACGCACACACACACGGACCCGGCTGAGAAAGGTACTGGGAGGTCCAGCCGCCACCCCGAGCGCCGCACCCAAAGGAACCAGAGAAGCAGGACTCCAGCCGGAATGCGGCAAGGGGTCCGGAGCAGTCGGGCCACCGGGGACGACGGTGTCTGAGCCCATCTTCCCCAGGCCGGAGGTCTGAGCCGACCCCGGATCCGCCCACACTGCCGGCATCCCTCCTCGGGACCCCTCCCACCTTCTGGGTCTCCGTTCCACCCGTAAAGGGGGCTGCTTTAGGGGTTTGGAGTCGCAGCCCCGAGCCTACCCGCCAAACCCAGCAGGACTGAGGACGCGCGAGGCGGAAGACACTGACCGCTCGGGCCGCAGCAGGTTCTCCCGGGGCTGCCCCCTCCAAGGGGGCTCCAATCCCGCCCCACACAGGTGGCCACGACAGGACACGTTCTCCAGCTCTAGCCCTTTGAGGTGCCGCGCAGCTCCGAGCGTGGCAGGACCCACTTTTACCCTTCCGGACAACGGCCAACAGTTGTGACCTGACCTCCCCAGTGAGGTGGCTCCCGACTACGGCGGCGAAGACGGTGACGGGAGCGTACAGTTGAGGTTTGAAAACTGCAGCCCCGTTGCGGGGCAGGGCTGTAGGCTAGAACCCACCCCCTGGGTCCCGAGAACCAATCCGAGCGCGCGCGGAGGGCTGGGCTGTCACGTGACGGGAGGGGCGGAGCGCCGGCCTACAGCGCGTGCTGCGGGGCAGGGCTCAGCGGTGAGGGGGTGCGGCAGGCGCCGGCCGTAGGAGGCTAGGCGGAGCTGCACAGCAGGTGGGGCGCTCCAGCAATGACGGCGAGAGAAGAGTGAGGTGGGCAGTAGCTTGACCGCGCAACGGCTGTAACTCCAACCGAGTGCATCCCGGCCTTCAGAGTGGTCAAGCCACTAGGACTGAGTATCTGCAGACTAGGGACCGGGAAGAAGCAAAATTAGTCGCTGCTTCGGACTCATTCCCAAACTTCTGTGCCTGTTTTCAGACTGTTCCCAGTCATCTTCCTTATCACCTGAACACACTCGGCCAGTGGAGACTCCAGTTTGCTATAACTTGGCAAGCATCAACATCGCTTGGGGATTTATGGAACTTGGGCTCCACCTCTCAAGTCCGCTCCAGCGAATTGAGGTCTTCTGAGGCGTGGCTGAAGTCAGTGTAGCTGCTGCTGCTGCTAAGTCACTTCAGTCGTGTCCGACTCTTAGCGACCCCATAGACGGCAGCCCACCAGGCTCCCCCGGCCCTGGGAGTCTCCAGGCAAGAGCACTGGAGTGGGTTGCCATTTCCTTCTCCAGTGCATGAACATGAAAACTGAAAGTGAAGTAGCTCAGTCGTGTCCGACTCTTAGCGACCTCTTGGACCGCAGCCTACCAGGCTCCTCTGTCCATGGGATTTTTCCAGGCAAGAGTACTGGAGTGGGGTGCCATTGCCTTCTCCGGAAGTCAGTGTAAGGAGAGTCCAAATAAGATGAATGACTGTTTATGCATTTAGGGTGCTAAGTGAGAAGATGAAAGCCCCTCAGCAAGCTACTCAGGGTATGTTATATATTCAAGAGAAAGAAAAATTTGCAAGTCTCGTGGAAGACACAGTTGAAGGCTATTTTAATAATTGTATAAGACTATTGGAAAAATAGGGCTAACCTGGTGGCTCAGTGGTAAAGAGTCTGCTTGTCAATGCTGAAGAGACAGGTTTGATCCCTGGTCTGGAAAGATCCTCTGGAAAAGCAAATGGCAACCCAATCCAGTATTCTTGCCTGGGAAATCCCATGGATAGAGGAGCCCCGAAGGCTACAGTCCATTAGCTTGTAAAGAGTTCACAACTTAGTGACTGAACAACAACAACATTGGGAACATATATGGGGAGGGGAATCGTGTTTTAACAGACTTCTCCAAGCAAATTCCCATCAAGCCATCCATTTCCTCTTCCATATTGTATTTTTTCCCAAGATAAGTACATAAAATGACTCACAAAAGTCTTCTTGTTACTTAACTGACTCATCCCAGTTTAATGTGTCTATTCCCTAAACCTTGTCACTTGGAGAATATTGCCTTCATCTATCTACTTTCTTGTTGCTAACAATTGGACTGACAAGCCTAAAGTTAAGATGGACAAAAAATAAAGCTGCATGCTGAAATGGATTTTTCAGCTATCGTTATCTAAGAATAAAAAAGCAGTGAGACTGTTGTTTCCATCTTTTCTTTTAGGAACACGGGGCAGTTCCTAGAAGGTTTAGCACTGGGCCAGTAACCTACAGAAATCTCATGCCTGCAGTATGGTGGTGATTTCTGTTTTGTCTATGCTTGTGTGTGTGTGTGTGTGTGTGTGGGTGTGTGTGTGTGTGTTTAATTCTGGACCTCCTCAGTGTCAACATTTGATCAATAGCCAGCTCTTAGCAGTCTCCTCACAGTCTATCTTCCCTTCTGTCACTAAATCCCATCTAACCACATCCCTTTACACTGCAGACCTTTCCCTCTCCCATCACTGCTTTAAACCAAACTTGCTTGTGATCACAAGCCCTCTGCTCTAACCAATCCCTGCTAGGCTGGTAAGTCTTTTCATGTCTTGTTTTTTCCTACCTCTGCCTAGGCTCCAGCTTTTCACCATCTTCCTCATCAGCACTTATTCATAAATTTCCAACTTGAAGAAGTTACACCCTCCAGAAATCACAAATCTTTACTGATTTCTGCTTTCTACTCCCAGCCTGATCATCTCTTTGCCCTCTGTTCCTAGGTGCAGGACTTATACTTGTTCCTTGTGTTTCTCTTATGTCCCTCAATAGATTGTTAATCCTTGCTCCTGGGGTCAGATTTGCCAGCTGGCACTTGTGTGCTTAGTTGCTCAGTCGTGTCTGAGTCTTTGCAACCCTGTGGACTGTAGCCCACCAGGTTTCTCTGTCCATGGGATTCTCCAAGCAAGAATACTGAAGACGGTTGTCATTTTCTTCTCCAGGGGATCTTTCCAACTCAGGGATTGAACCCATGTCTCCTATGTCTCCTGCATTGCAGTCAGATTCTTTACCTGCTGAATCATCTTATATCAAGAGCATTCAGCTATGCTTACTTGGTCTCAGGCTCTGTGGTACAAGTAACAAGAAATTCCTGGTATTGAGGAACAGGCTGTACCATCTGTGATTCTGCAGTAAAACTCAGGAGTCAAAACACCCTTTCATCCTACCTTATTTACTAAAGTCATTCATAGTCATGTCAAAGGTGCATGTCCTTGCCTTCATTCCTTGAGTGGGAAATCCCCATGTGACCTCCTGGTCATTCTGTGGTCACTGCCGCTGACCACACAGTTCCATAAACTGATCCTTGAACACCACACACTGACCAGAGATGGTGATTGTTATAGGCTGAATGTGTTTCCACCAAATTGATGCGTTGAGGTCCTAGCCCCCAGTACCTCAGAATGTGACACTGGAGATAGGGCCTTTATAGTCCATTGGGTGACAGAGTTGAACACAACTAAGTGACTGAGCATGTAGGCTAGAGCATACAGGTGGGCCAGAATCCAAGATGAGAAGATTACACCTCAGCAAAAATGAAAAGGCAGCCTACTGAATGGGAAAAATGTTTTCAAATCATGTATCTGATAAGGGGTTAATATCCAAAACACATAAAGAACTCATAGAACTCAATAGCAAAAAAAAACCCCAATCTGATTTAAAAATGGGCAATCTGAATATACACTTTTCCAAAGAAGACATACAGACGGCCAACATGTACTTGAAAAACATACTCAACGTCACTGATCATCAGGTAAATACAAATAAAAACCATAATGCAATATCACCTCACACTTCTCAGAATACTTATTATAAAAAAAAAAAAAATGTTGGTAAGAATGGGGAGAAAAAGGAACACTTGTACCCTGTATATGGGAATGTAAATTGGTGATGGAACTATGGGGGTTCCCTTGAAAATTAAAAACAGAACTGCCTTGTGTTCCAGAAATGTCACCTCCTGGTATTTATCTGAAGAAAATGAAAACATTAAGTGGAAAAGGTATATGCAGTCCATGTTCATTGCAGTATTATTTACAGTAGTCAAAATAGAGAAAATATAGAAACAACCTAAATGTCCATCAATAGATGACTGGATAAAGAAAAAAATATTATACACACACACACAATGGAATATGATTCAGCCATAAAAATGATGAAATCTTGCCATTTATCCAATATAAATGGACATCGAGGGCATTATTCTAACAGAAATAAGTCAGACAGACAAAGACAAATACTGTATTATCTCACTGACACATGGAATTAAATACAAAACAACACACACACATACTCACACCAAGTTTGTAGATACAGAAAACAGACTGATCATTGCCAGAGGCAGGGACTGGAGAGTAGGAGAAAAAGGTGAAGGGGTCAAAAGGTACAAGCTTACAGTTATAAAATAAACAAGTCATGGGGATGTAATATACGCCATGGTGACTATAGTCACCGTATTACACTATATTGCACATTTAAGAGTTGCCAATAGAGTATATCTTAAAAGTTCCCATAACTGGAAAAAGATTTTTTTTTTTTGTAACTATGTAAAGTGACAGATGTTAACTACATTTATTGTGGTGATCATTTGGCAATATACACAAATATCAAATCTTACGTTGTACAGCTGAAACTAATGTCAATTATACCTCAATTTACAAAAAAAAAAAAAAAACTTTTGAAAAATGGATTATGACACAGATTACACAGACTAAAGGACAACCACTGGAGGACACAGTCAGAAAGTGGTCATCTGTAAAACAAGGCGAGAGGCCTCAGAAGAAACTTAAACCATTGACTTCTGGCCTCAAGAACTGTGAGAAAATTTATTTCTGTTGTTTAAGCCAACAAGCCTATGGTATTTGTTATGGCAGCCCTAGAAAACTAACACAGTGGTGCTCCTCAGTCACTCCAAGGGAACCCAAGAAATGACCAGGGATGGAGATCTTTTCTGATCATGCCAGCACACTCACCACATTCTCTCTAGGGAAAGTGACTCTCCCCAGTCACACAGGTCAGTCAACACATGCTGACCACATGTCAGTATGATATACTCTGCATGTAAGTTAAATAAACAGGTTGACAACATATAGCCTTTCCCAATTTTGAACCCATCCATTGTTCCATGTTTGGTTCTAACTGTTACTTCTTGACCTGCATACAGATTTCTCAGGAGATAGGTAAAGTGGTCTGGTATTCCCATCACTTTAAGAATTTTCTACAGTTTGTTGTGATCCACACAGTCAAAGGCATTGGCATAATCAATGAAGCAGAAGTAGATGTTTACCTGGAATTCCCTTGCTTTCTCTATGATCCAACAAATGTTGACTATTTGATCTCTAGTTCCTCTGCCTTTTCTAAACCTGGATTATGTGTTTGGAAGTTCTCAGTTCACATACTACTGAAGCCTAGCTTGAAGGATTTTGAGCATAACCTTACTAGCATGTGAAATGAGTGCAACTGTATGGTACTTTGAACATTCTTTGGCATTGCCCTTCTTTGGGATTGGAATGAAAATACCTTTCCTGTGGCCACTGCTGAGTTTTCAGAATTTGCTGCCATATTTTGTGCAGCTCTTTAACAGCATCATCTTTTAGGATTTGAAATAGCTCAGGGGGAATTCCATCACCTCCACTAGCTTGGTTCCCAGTAATGTTTCCTACTTGACTTCACCTTCCAGGATATCCGGCTCTTGGTGAGTGACCACACCATCGTGGTTATCAGGGTCATGAAGACCTTTTCTGTACAGTTCTTCTGTGTATTCTTGTCACCTCTTCTTACTCTCCTCTGCTTCTGTTAGGTCCTTACTGTTTCTGTTATTTTTCGTGCCTATCCTTGCATTAAATATTCCCTTGATATCTCCAATTTTCTTGAAGAGATCTCTAGTGTTTCCCATTCTATTATTTTTCTCTATGTCTTTGCATTGTTCATTTAAGAAGGCCTTCTTATCTCACCCTGATATTCTCTAGAATTCTGCTTTCAGTTGGGTATATCTTTTCCTTTCTCCCTCGACTTTCACTTCTCATCTTTCCTCAGCTATTTATAAAGCCTCCTCAGACAACTACTTTGCCTTCTTGCATTTCTTTTTTTTAGAGATGGTCACTGACTCCTGTACAATTTACAAACCTCCATCCATAGTTCTTCAGAAACACTGCCTACCAGAACTAATCCCTTGAATCTATTCATCTTCTCCACTGTATAATCATAAGGGATTTGATTTAGGTGATACCTGAGTGACCTAGTGGTTTTCCATACTTTCTTCAATTTAAACCTGAATTTTTCAATAAGGAGCTGATGATCTGAGCCAGAGTGAGCTCCAGGTCTTGTTTTTGCTGACTGTATAGAGCTTCTACATCTTTGGCTGCAAAGAATAATTAATCTGATTTTGGTACTGATCATCTGGTGATGTCCATGTGTAGAGTCATCTCTTGTGTTGTTAGAAGAGAGTGTTTTCTATGAGCAGTATGTTCTTGTGACAAAACTCTGTTAGCCTTTGCCCTTCTTCATTTTGTATTCCAAGGCCAAACTTGCCTGTTAGTCTGGATATCTCTTGACTTCCTACTTCTTCATTCCAGTCCTCTATGATGAAAAGGACATTTTTTTTTGGTGTTAGTTCTAGAAGTTGTTGTAGCTCTTCATAGAACTGTTCAACTTCAGCTTCTTTAGAATTACTGGTTGGGGCATAGACTTGGATTTCTGTGATATTAAATGATTTGCCTCAGAAACAAACTGAGATCATTGTGTCATTTTTGAGATTGTATCCAAGTACTGCAGTTTGAACTCTTCTGTTGACTCTGAGGGCTACTCCATTTCTTCTAAGAGAATCTTGCCCAGCATCAAGCTTTACTTTCACCACCAGACACATCTACAAATGAGCATCATTTCCACTTTTCCCAGTCAGTTCTTTCTTTCTGGAGCTATTAGTAATTGCCCTCCACTCTTCCCAGTAGCATATTGGACACCTTCAGACCTGGGGGGTTCATCTTCTGGTATCATATCTTTTCGCCTTCATACTGTTTATGGGATTCTTGTGTTAAGAACACTGGAGTGGTTTGCCATTTTCCCCTCCAGTGGATTACATTTTGTCAGAACTCTTCACTCTGACCCGTCCATCTTGGGTGGCCTTGCAAGCCATAGCTCGTAGCTGCCCTGAGTTATGCAAGCCCCTTCACCATAACAAGCCTGTGATTTATGAAGGGGCATGATCACATTAAAGGTAAAAATAGATGAAATGAATTTTAGTAATACATTTACCTAATCCCATATATCTAAAATATCATCTGTCATTTCAACATGAGAAATGATTAATGAGATATTTTGGTTTGGCTTCCTGGTGGCTCAGACTGTAAAGTATCTGCCTGCAACACGGGAGATCCAAGTTTGATCCCTGGGTTGGGAAGATCTCCTGGAGATACTTTGCATCCTTTTTTTATATTGTCTTAAATCTGGTGTATTTTATATGTACATCTCAATTTAGACCCTAAATTTTCATCAGAAACACTTGATCTGTATTTACATTGTACAAAATTTGAAAGAAAGTGAAAGTGGCTCAGTCATGTCCAACTGTTTGTAACCCCATGGACTGTAGCCTGCCTTGCTCCTCTGCCCATGGAAGTCTCCAGGCAAGAATAATGGAGTGGGTAGCTGTTCCCTTCTCCAGGGGATCTACCCAACCCAGAAATCAAACCCAGGTCTCCCACATTGCAGGCAGATTCTTAACCAACTGAGCCACCAGGGAAGCCCAAGAATACTGGAGTGGGTAGCCTATCCCTTCTCCGGGGGATCTTCCTGACCCAGAAATCAAACTGGGGTTTCCTGCATTGCAGACAGATTCTTTACCAACTGAGTTTAGGGAACCACTGAAAAAAGACTCATATCCTTACCTTGTTTCAAATGTAAAAGTTTTTAGTAACTGAATACAGCACCACTTTCTGATTTCAAATTTAATTAAAGTGACAGAATTATAGGTCCATCACATTACAAATGTTCCATAGCCACATGTGGCTGGCAGCTCCAGTACTGGACAGCACAAGTCCAAAGGGCTAGACACATGTTTGCTAATTGCCTCTGAACCTTAAACTGTTTAATGCAGTAGATACAGTGTAGGTTCTTGGTACATCATGGCATCAGAGCAGTTAGGAACTTCAAAAACCCTTAAGGTTCAGTAGTCCTATTTCCTTATATTAGAAGAAAGAGTAGCTAGAATGGGAGAAGTTAAGTAACTTGCAGAAGATCATACAATTAGACTATTGGCATTCATCTGGACAAGAATTTAGGTCTCCTTATTTTTAATGCTGAGGTCTTTCTACCTCATTATGTCAGACATTCTTCAGGAAGAAAGAGGATTTTTAAATTTACTTGACTAATCACTTGAATAATATAGGCAAAGAAAAACATACTTATAATCTAGTTGCATTTGTATAACCTGATAAAGACAGGGCATGCTAGAGTATTTAAGGCCTTCTTCCACTGTGGTCTGGGAGCCAGGTGGTCTAATCTGTCAATCCAGCTTACCTCTGTTTATCACTGCTTCCTCTGCTTGCAGCCGCCTCACTGCACATCTCTTCCTCCCGCCCCTGGAGCATCCGGCCACATTTTTCTGTCTGCACCTGTCCTCTCCCAGCTGTCTACCACAATTTGTTTAAGGCTGTGCTTCAGAGAGTCCTTTATATTTGCAAATCAAAGTATTCAGTAGAAACTGCAGCAAAGTTGGAAACGAGCTTTTATCCAGCCACAAACACACCAAACTCTGAGGTCCTGCTTCCTGAGGGTGATTGTGTGTGTGTGTGAGAGAGAGACAGAGAGAGAGGCAGGCGAGAAGATGGATGTGTGGTTAAGCGTGTGACACCAGACAGACCTGCACTCAAGTCCCAGCGCCACCATTCCTAGGTGTGTGGCCTTGGGCAATCCTCGTCTCCTCCCCTGCAGAATGAGGACAGTAGGAATAGCTGCCTCCAGGAGATTTCAGTGTGAAAGAGTGCACAGAGAGCCCAGTGCCTGACAAGAGGAAGCCCCCACTTCATACAAGCTGATGTTACTTTCCAGTGGTCTTCAGGCTCCCTGAGGATGAGGACTATGTGTATCAGGCTCAATACTGCATCTTGTGACTAGCAAAATCCCTGAGACATAGTAGGTCCTAAACGAGTATTTGTCAAATGATGTTATAAGATACTTATGATTTCCCTCAAATCTTCTAACTGATGCTAAGAGAGAGAAATGGGTAGGGGGGGAGCGGGGGCGACATGGTGATAAGGAAAGGGGAGAGCGAGGTAGCTGCTTCCCTCTTCAGAATCTACCTGGCGGTGACACCGGGCTCAAAATGAAACTGTAAGTTCAACAAATAGTGACGTCCACAGGGTTATGCAAGACAAAAGAATTAGAGTCATAGTGTTCAAAGGGGAAGAGATATGGAGTGGAGCAAGTAAATATACAGTGTAAAATTGTCATTGATTTGATTTGAGTAGATAAATGTCTACAGGTTCTGTCCAACAAAGCACCTCCTTTTGTACTTCTAAGACACTTCTTTTACCAACTGCATATTCCGTGAATCTTGACCTGGTGTCACATTCCCCAGCACACATGACAGGTAAGAAATAGTAAAGCTTCCAGGAATCTTTCACTAAGCAAGTCTTCTTATAACAAGAAGGCACATGTATAGATAAGGCAGAGCTAACTTTTAACCTCCTTATTGGAGGTGACCTTGGCCTCAACTGGCTAAAGGTGACAACAGGAGCATTGAGTAGGCTCATCTACTCCACTAGCTGAGTCCTTTCCTGGCATGAAAATGTTGGTAATTTGGGAAATGATAATGATGATCATTAGATGTACAAGTATAGTAAATACAAGAGGAGGGGCTAGAATGATCCATGTGACAATGAATTCATATAAGAGACATTGAGAATATTCAAAGCATCCTTGAGTGTTTTCAGTAGTTAGCCTTCCCTTTAGATTTAGAGTGTCACTTTATATCTTAATGTAACAAAAAGAGATATAAGTATAGAGCTGTTCAGAAACCCTTTAAAGGGCATAGTTTATGAGAAAGTGGGTCTGTAGTTTACTAACTATGAGATTTTGAGCAGGTTATAATATCCCTATGCCTCTCTTTTTTTCATCTGTAAAGTATAAATTATAATATGCTTACCCAATAGTGTATATAGTTACAATTGGTCATAAATTCTGATCCTGGCTGTGTTCTAAATTTGCTGTTTTTGTTAATATTTACTCCTCACACTCCTGTGAGTAAAGTGCTATATTTGCCTGCTTTAACAATAAGAAACTTCAAGAGACAAGGAAGTTACATACTATATAACTGTAACCTGAGTTACTCGTAGAATAGTAACAAGATTTAAGCTTACTCTGTATAAGGCCTTTTACTGTGGACAGTATATAACTGTGGCTATGAACAATAGAGTACAGGTTCTTGGATGTTTAATTCACCTTAGTCACTGGAGTTCTGGCTCTTTTCATTCTTTTGTTTCCACTCATACCTCCATTCCAAAATTCCTTCACTGTTAAAATAATTTTACAAGTATATAACAAATACAAGAGGAGAAGGGTGTAGAATGATCCATGTGCAATGGATTAGAGTTAGAGATATTGGTATGAACTAATGTTTAGTTTAATATAGATGCAGATGTTTACATATAGATTTATTTATAGATATCTGTGTGTATGTGGGTTAAGACACATATCTTCTTGCTCTGTCAGCTGAGAGCACATAAAAGCAATGACACCCCAAGAGCAATAAGTACACCTCTCACTCGTGTCTTGGTTTCCAATACTGTTCTTCAACAAAAGGAAACAAAGCTCTTTGGAGAAATTGATGCTTCTAGGACTGGGGCAGGACACACACAGCTGTGCCTGGAACACTGTGTAGCATGAGAAAGAAGGAAGTGCAAACCAACCAACCAACCAACCAACAAAACGACCACACAATGATGGTGGTGTGTCAAGGGGATTCAGGTGCCAACTGGACAAGCCCCAGTGATCAAAGCTAGAACAATTTGAGCTATACAATAAATGAAGTACTAGTGGATTATATACCAAAGTATAAAGTAAATATCTGTGAGTACATATAAATATAAATGATTGAATAAATAAATGGGAAAGAATAGACAAACCTCTCATGCAGAATTATGAACAGTTTATGTAGCCACTCCACCCTCAAGTTGGCAGTCTAACTCTCCACTTCTTAAGTATGGGCTGTGCATAGTGACTTTCTTCCAAGGAGCACCTGTGGCGGATTCATGTTGATGTATGGCAAAACCAATACAATATTGTAAAGCAATTAACCTCCAATTAAAATAAATAAATTTATATTAAAAAAAAACCCAAAGAGCACAGTATGGAAATGGAGAAGAAAAGAGTAACTTTATGGTGAAGACCATGAAAAATAGTACATCAAGCCTGGGGATCAAAGTTAACACCAATAGTTGTAAATCATTTTGATAATACGTACCCATTATTTGATGTAATGCAAATGACATGTTGCCTCTGTGGTCTTCTTCCACAAAACCCATAACCCAGTTTAACCATGAGAAAAACATCAAGACAAATCAGTTGAGAGACATCCTACAAAATACTTGACCTACAAAATACTTCTCAAAACTGTCAAGGTCATCAAAACAGAGGTAAGTCTGAGAAACTGTCACAATCAAATGGAACCTAAGATGAATGATGACTAAACATAATGTGGTGCCCGAGATGGAATCTTGGAGCAGACAAATGACACTAAACAAGAGATAAGGAAATCAGAATAGACTATGAACTTTAGTTAACAGTAATGCATTAATCACTAATATGACAAAATGTGCCTTACAGGTGTAAGACACTATCATAGGGGACTGGTTGTGCAGTACACTCTGGACTATTATTGCAATGATTATGTAAATCTAAGTGTTAGTCACTCAGTCATGTCCCACCCTTTGCAACCGCATGGACTATAGCCTGCCAGTTCCTCTGTCCAAGGAATTCTCCAGGCATGAATACTGGAGTGGGTAGCCATTCCCTTCTCCAGGGGATCTTCTGGACCCAGGGATCAAACTCGGGTCTCCTGCATTGCAGGCGGATTCTTTACTGTCTGTAAATCTAAACCTGTTCTAAAATAACAAGGCTGTTTAAAAAAAGTAAATGAATCTGTCATTGCTTATAATATGCAAATTTAGAGAACTATAGAGTTAGAAATTAGAGTTGGAAATAACCTGTGAGATCAAAGGAGAGGACCAAACCCCACTGAACAACCAAAATAGAGTCCTGCAAAACCCCACTGAACAGCCAAAATAGAGTCCCGCTATTATTTTTGCAGTCTATTAAAAATATCATTATAATAATAATTGATACAGGTTCTATCCTGCCAACCTCAAGCAAAATTTCCAAGTCTTGGATAAAAATATATATGTAGATGTAGAACAGGATCCAGAGAATTGTGTGCTTCAATATAATATATATCACCTAATTACAATCACAAAGTAAATCTTTCATCTAACAATTCTCAAACTCTGTTAGGGAGACCCCAGTACCTTTTAATGAATCTCCAACATCAAAACTATTTTCATAATAATATTAAGATGGTATCTACCCTTTTCACTCTTATTCTTTCACAAGTGTATGGTTTAGTTTTCCAGAGATTACAGAATGTGTGATACTACAAAAGGTTAATGTAGAAGCAGTTATGAGAATCCAACTGCTTCCTATTAAGCTAGAAATCAGACAAATTGCAAACATGGAAAATAGTACCATCCTTATTCACGTTCTTTGTTTTGGGTAGTAAAGCTATTTTTCATAAAATATAGGAAAAGGAGTACATCAAGATGGTATATTGTCACCCTGCTTATTTAACTTATATGCAGAGTACATCATGAGAAACACTGGGCTGGAAGAAGCACAAGCTGGAATCAAGATTGTTGGGAGAAATATCAATCACCTCAGATATGCAGATGACACCACCCTTATGGCAGAAAGTAAAGAGGAACTCAAAAGCCTCTTGATGAAAGTGAAAGAGGAGAGTGAAAAAGTTGGCTTACAACTCAACATTCAGAAAACTAAGATCATGGCATCTGATCCCATCACTTCATGGCAAATAGATGGGGAAACAGTGGAAACAGTGTCAGACTTTATTTTGGGGGGCTCCAAAATCACCGCAGATGGTGACTGCAGCCATGAAATTAAAAGACGCTTACTCCTTGGAAGGAAAGTTATGACCAACCTAGATAGTATATTGAAAAGCAGAGATATTACCTTGCCAACAAAGGTCCGTCTAATCAAGGCTATGGTTTTTCCAGTGGTCGTGAATGGATGTGAGAGTTGGACTGTGAAGAAAGCTGAGTGCCGAAGAATTGATGCTTTTGAACTGTGGTGTTGGAGAAGACTCTGGAGAGTCCCTTGGACTGCAAGGAGATCCAACCAGTCCGTCTTAAAGGAGATCAGCCCTAGGTGTTCATTGGAAGGACTGATACTGAAGCTGAAACTCCAGTACTTTGGCTACCTCACGCGAAGAGTTGACTCATCGAAAAAGACCCTGATGCTGGGAGGGATTGGGGGCAGGAGGACAAGGGGATGACAGAGGATGAGATGGCTGGATGGCATCACCAACTCGATGGACATGAGTTTGAGTGAACTCCAGGAGTTGGTGATGGACAGGGAGGCCTGGCGTGCTGCGATTCATCGGGTCACAAAGAGTTGGACACGACTGAGTGACTGAACTGAACTGACTAAACTGATGTTGACATAATTGTTTTACTGATATGTAATTGTTACTTTAAGGTAATACATCTTTTTAAAATTCCTCCTAATTCATACATATGATAAATATTGATAGAAATTACCTATATCAGCAAAAACTCTTTGAGATCTTTAGTAATTTTTGAATGTAGAAAGTTTGAGAACTGGAAAGATGGAGAACTGTACTAATCATAGTGACCAGTTTGCTCTTTCAGCTTTGGGACACTTGTCATTCTATTGTCACCTTGTATCTCAACCCCTCCAGCATTTTAAGAATTCCTCACCTTCTGAGTTTATAGAAGTGAAAGTGCCCCATACTCATGTTTCCAGCCTCCCTTGCGGCTAGATCAGAAGCAATTACCTTAGGTCCTATCAAACTACCTGAACACATTGAGCCTTAGAATCTGGAGAAAGTGAGGCTGGGGCCAGACACAGCTTTATAATGGAAGCAGAAGTGGCAAGGAGATAAAGTCCTAGAGGCAGTAGCTCTAATGCACCTCGATAGTCCACTGTTGTGTCAACAGCACATATTGCTGTAGACTCCTATATTTCGGCAGCAGCAGTGTCCTTACCTGAACAATCTACTTATGTGAATCTGGCTATTATTCCTGGTTATCTTGTCCTGACACTGACTCTCCAGCTGGAATCTCTGTTCTATGAGCTGCACAGTATGCTTTAAATAATATTCCTTTTCAACTTCAAACATCCAAAGATGCTTAATGCTTGCAATTAATAACTCTGACTATTCTACCAAAAACTGGTTTCTTAGTTAACTTCCATCCTGACCTCTTTCAACATCAGCCTTTCTGAAATTCCATAAGTGAACCAAGATTAATTAAAGGAAATAAAAAGCAAAATAAACTTACCCTTTACTTTATCTACTACAGAAAACAAGTAACTACACAAATAAATTTAAATGTTTACCATTTTGAAAGATGAAAATAACTTTTGGCCTTCTAAACTTTTACTTACGTTTTGGAATCATGATCCAACTTTCAACCAGCACAGTATAAGATTTTCATGTGTTACTTCCCAGTTATGTAATTTCTATAAAACAAGCAAGAGGCTCTGAAGAGAATGACTTATGACACAATGCCATGTGCTTAGTTCATTATAAGTCATTTCAAGGACCTCCAGTCATTCCGAGCCAATCAAAACAGAAATGTTCTAACACATTTGAGAGTATCTTGTTTTATAGAGTGCTTAAGAAAGGCAAGAAAAGCACACTAGATTTCAAATGTACCAAATTACCCAGAAAGGATTTTGAAACTGGTTCCTGTTAGGTTACTTTTCTTTATTATTTAATGTGGTATATAAAATATAATTCTTTTCTGTTTGAGCTCCTAGGACCTGGAATGGTTCTGCCTTTTAAAATTTGGCAAGCAAATTACAAAATATTTTTATTCTGCTCATTTTCTTGCTAGATTTCAAAAGTGAGAAGTATGAAGACAAGTTAGGCTCTACAGATCTCCCAATTTCATGCTAACTCAGATTAAGAGGGGCTTAAATTAATTTTGACTAGAAAAAGCATCTTCTACAATTGAAATACTACCTTAGATTAAGGATCCTTTGAAGTAGTGTCTCGAAATAATTTAGCAAAAACATATGGGGGCAGTAATCCATTGCTTTTCTGTCTCATGCTCTTTGCCCAGGTTTGAGTTTAGGGTCTTGGATCTGGATATTTCCACATTTAACTTCTCAGAGGAAAGTTCTGTTTACAGGAGAAGTCAACAGAAAAGCATTCATCAGCACACCTTACCTTGAGAAAAATAGGTTGAGGAATTGAAAAACAGGCAGATGTAACGACCAGTGATAACCTACTTCTTGCAAACCTAATTTGGGGGTGCATCTTTTAAAATATGAGGTTTTTGAGGGTGTATTTGAGAGAAGCTGCAGAGACAAACTCATTTGTCTTTATATCTTCCTGTCTCTTACCTAGGGTGTATTTTTTTCTCTACTTGTTAAGAACAGGAAATTGCAGAACAAAGATTTGATCAGTTCTCATCACTTCAATGAGACTTGCTCAGTTTAACTTTGGCCAACAGCACCTATATTTTTGCCCAAATAAATTACACAATGCATCACAATAGACTAGTTTTATGTAGTTTTAAATTATCTTTTAATCTCCCAAGCCTGGAGTTCTTCTCACTATTAAAAGCCTATCTCTGAGAAGGTTGCCCTTTCAAAGTAAAAATAAGCAATACCTTTGAGACATTTTCCATTACTGGTTGACCTAGAAAAATCCCCTTCTCGCAGCTCAGTCCTGAGCAGGTATAAGAAACTTCCCAGCCAGTCATGCATGTGAACGTGGCACAGGATAGACTAGTATTAATAGCACCTGAAGTCTAGACAGTATTTTAGAGTGAATAGAGAGTTTTCACACACAATATTTTGTCTGAGCTTCAACAACCCTGCATTTACTATAAGCAAGGCTAGAACTGTTCCCTATTAAAAATGAGAATGGGCTCTGAGAGTGACTTTTCCAAGTGAGGTGAGGGCTCAGCCTAGAACTGCAGACTGTAGACCTGTCTGGGCCACCCCTGAGAGAGAGGACTATCCAGAGAGCAGAATCATCTGACTATTGTTCTCTCCTCTCCCACCCCGGCCGTTTACTGAAACATTACAGGAAGCCCAACAACAGAGCAACCATGAACAATGGAGAGGATAGGAGAGCCCAAAGGCCAGATGGCAAGGCAGGCTGAGCCCCCAGAGGTTGCAGCACCAGGAGTCCTGGTGTCACCCCAAGCTTAGTGTTTACTTCTCCCCAACCGGCCTGGTCAGGTTTATTCCCTGGATTGCCTGAGGTCATTTTGGGTGAGAATTAAGAAAATCAGGAATGATTTATCACCTAAAGAAATAAGATTTAGCACAGAACTAAGAATTCCAAACCAACAGCCAAGGTTTGAGAAAGAAATTTAAAAGAAAGGAATGTACCTGCTTTTAAAAGCTGAAATTTCTGTGGTGAGACTATCTAAGTACACAGGATTTAAGTTTTGTAGTGAAATGACAGGAATGTTCTAAATAAAGCATGGCAATACTTCTTCATGCAAAATGCTAAGTATATATCATTTCATTTAATTCTTACCACCTGCCTTGAGGTCACCGTTATTATTCTTGGTTCTCATGTGAGGAAGCTCAGGCTCAGAGAAGTTGAATGACTGGCTTAAGGTCATACAGCTAGAAATGCAGACACAATTTGAACTCAGATGACAAATCCAACGTCCTGCTCAGTATACTGCACTGCATCCTAAGTAGTAGGTTACTTGTTCTCATTTTTTATTTCCCTTTGTGTCCCATCTTCATGACTCATTCTATTATACAGATGAGTTTTTAAAAAATATTTTATTTTCCTTGTTTATTAGCTGGAAAAATTTTTATTAAGAGACATTTACAATCATCCATTCTTTAGTTTCCTGCAAGTACAACAAAGTTTATTAGGAAAAGTCAGAATAAATTAAATCTGTAACAGCTTACAAAATAATGAGTTTGTATTACTATAGCAAAAAGCTACTTACCTGGTATCTAACTTCTAAGAAACAGGAAGTATGCAAACAACTCTTCTGAGGAGCAGAATAGATGTTACAACAAGCATTCATATGTGAGAAGATTCACTTTGGTGGTGATTATGTCTTTTATGTGTACTCTGTAATTATTTGGGATGTTATAAGACTTCAATGATAGGATACTGCAGAAGCTTTCCCTCTGATCTTCCAGTGACTGACTGCTCTTCCACCTCCAGTTCTTACCTGTCCATTGCTGTGCCCTGTTCTTTATAGCACTTTTTATCATAATTAATAATTATGGATTTATTTGCTTACTACCTCTCTTCCTCATGAGACTGTAAACTCCCAACAGACATGAATTATGACTGCTTTATTCATCAGTGTTTCCCCAGCACCTATCATGGTGCCTGGAACATAGTAGCAATTCAATAAATGTTGATTCGATGGATGGATAGACGGATAGACGGACGATGGGTGGATGAATGGAGGGACAGACGTGTGAATATTCCCAGTTGCCAAAGATTTGAGGAATAGGCGAGTTGGTAATCTGGCCCAGAGAAGGCTGGATAACTTTTAGGACCAAGGTAAGTCAGTCATCCTTTCCCTAAAAATAGGCCTGAGAACTGTTAGTAAAGAACTTTGAGGCCAGTATACTGGGGTGGAGAGGAAAGGGAAGTCAATATACTAAGCATTTGCCAGGTGCACAGCAATGGGCTCAATACATATTATCTCATTTCACATAAAAGTACTGCATGAGAAAGGAAGTTTTTCTATTTTACAAATTAAAAAAGTGAGACTCAGATTGGTGAGATTACCCAAGGTCTTTAAACAGAATACAGAGAGCCAGAATATGGACCTTGATTTATCATATGTCAAAGACCATACATTTTTCCTTTTAAAACAAATTTGCTTTCTTTAAAACATTTTTTAATTGGCCTGTAACTTACATATAAGAATTGATCCTATTTTAAGTACATAGCTTGATAAAATCTAAATATATATATACATCCTGCAACCACTATCCAGATAAATAACCTAATCCAACTTGATTATTAATAAACATTAATTTATTTAAATAATAGTTCCTCATTCTGAGATTGCCTTTCTCTTCATGTGGGTGTTAAAATTTATTATATTTTATGATAATAATTGTAAGAGTGTATGATACTTGCAAATTGTTGTTAGCAAATGTACAACTCCATGTAAAGTTCATAATGCTAAATCATTTCCCTGCCCCCACTAACCACATTTTTTCTTTTGGGTTGTATATGGGGCTGAATTTTATTGCTACATGAGACCCAAGTGGGAAAGCCACTGTTTCACACCATTCTCTAAAACCTGGTAATTTTCACTCTTTTATTCAAGAATAAGCCCAATGTTCTCATCAACATCCTATTTATTAATGTAGCAAGAATGGTGAGTTTATGATAGTGATACATTATTATTAACTAAAGTCCATGCTTTATTCATTTCTCTTTGGTATTTAGATGAGGTCCTTTTTCAATTCCAGTATCCTATCCAGGGGAGAAGGCAATGGCACCCCACTCCAGTACTCTTGCCTGGAAAATCCCAAGGACGGAGGAGCCTGGTAGGCTGCAGTCTATGGGGTCGCTGAGGGTCAGACACGACTGAGAGACTTCACTTTCACTTTTCACTTTCATGCATTGGAGAAGGAAATGGCAACCCACTCCAGTGTTCTTTCCTGGAGAATCCCAGGGACAGGGGAGCCTGGTGGGCTGTTGTCTGGGTCGCACAGAGTCGGACATGACTGAAGTGACTTAGCAGCAGCAGCAGCATCCTATCCAGGATACATACCATTATGTCTCATTAAGCTCCTCTTTGTGTGACTATTTCTGTTTCTCAGGGTTTTCTTGGTTTTGATAACCTTGATAGTTTTAAGAAATACAGGCCATGTATTTTTTATAATGTCCCTATATTGGTTGAACTGCAGTTATAGGTTTGGGGAAGACCACAGAGGAAAAGTGTTATTTTTATCATATCATATCAAGGGAATATACAATCCACATGATTTACGACCACTGATATATTGGCTTGATCACCTGGCTGAGGTAGTGTTGGTCAGGTGGTTTCACTTTAAAGTTTCTCTTCTCTCCCTTCCCTATTCTGCACTGTGCTCTGTGGAAGGGAGTTATTATGAGCAACCAACATTTAAAGGTGGAGTATCTACATAAATTACTTGGAATTCTCCTACATGGATGAGTTCTCTCTTCTTCATTTATTAATTATTCAAGTATTTATTATCAATATGGACTTATGGATATTTATATGTGGTATTTTAATTCAATACTACTTTTTTTGCTCAAATTGTTCCAGCTGTTTTGGTTGGCTCCTATATCCCTTTGACATACTCCTATTGCAGGTCTTTTTTTTTTTTTTCCCTTACTTTCCAGCACTACAAGATGCACCAGGCTCATCTTGTATGTTTCCCAGAGTCAGTAAGTGCTAACTTTAAAAATATGATTTTAAATATATATGATTTATACCTTAACTAAGGACTTTAACTCAGGACAGGTCAAAGTCAGCTAGGAATCATTAGTTTACTAGTGTGTACGTGTACAACCATCACCACACCCGAACTGTGTGGCTGGTTAGAAAAGATCTGTGCATATACTCCCACCACAAAACTACTGGCATTCTTGCTTGGTTCCAAGATTCAGACAGCCTATTATCTTCATTCCTCCTTAAACATCATTTTGAGTGTTATAACAGACAGTTTAATTGCAGATGAGAGAAAACAAACCCAAACATTTTAGCTCCAAATCATCAGTAGTATTGTATGAGGAAGAGATTCTGATGATATAGACATTGCTTTTCAAACCGACGAGTGCATACCCCAAGTTACCCAATGTCTGGCCAAGGAACAGACAAAATTAAAGTGGTAATGTACTGTGTCATCACATTTCTTTTATATCTGGGGCAGTGGGCAAGCAGTTGTTATTAAAGCTAATGGGAAAAATTCATATTTTCAACTTAAAACCAAGTCTGATGATATATAAAAGTTTTACTTGAAAGTAAATGAAACATACATATGATTTTGTGTTGGTAGAGCTGACTTCAAGCTATGTTTCCATATGTGGAGCATCCTCTATCACTACTGGTGATTTGATGCAACATTTAAGAAGTATTGATATGGTTTCCTGATTGAAACTGGAATAATAGTAAATCTTCCCTAATTGGTGAATAGTTCTGTAGCAAACTTAAAATGGTTTGTTCTGTTGTTTTGTTCTGTGAGAGGTAGGGAGACCATGTGTTGGTAGTGTCATGATGAGGTTCAAGAGTTTGGGTTTGAGTTCCATTTTCCAATGCCAACTAAATACCAGATAGACATGAATTATTATTATGTCCAAGAATGTAGTGTTGCAAGAGGTAGTATTTTATAACAATATTATAAATTATCAAAGAAATATATATTTTACAGAGATTTATGGTTTGGAAATTGCTGGCTTTTCCTTTTTGTTCATTACTGACATTAGCTAAACATCTTTTGACATGACTTATAATAACTGGGCAAATAAAATATGTGAAATTCATTTCTATCAATATGTATCTTTATTAGATACATGTATCTTTATTAGATATTCTCATTTCAACTTCATTTCAGTTCAGTCGCTCAGTCATGCCTGATTCCTTGTGATCCTATGAATCACAGCACACCAGGCCTCCCTGTCCATCACCAACTCCCAGAGTTCACTCAAACTCATGTCCATCGAGTCGGTGATGCCATCCAGCCATCTCATCCTCTGTCGTCCCCTTCTCCTCCTACCCTCAATCTCTCCCAGCATCAGGGTCTTTTCCAGTGAGTCAACTCTTCGCATGAGGTGGCCAAAGTACTGGAGTTTCAGCTTCAACATCAGTCCTTCCAATGAACACCCAGGGCTGATCTCCTCCAGGATGGACTGGTTGGGTCTCCCTGCAGTCCAAGGGACTCTCCAGAGTCTTCTCCAACACCACAGTTCAAAAGCATCAGTTCTTCGGCATAAGCTTTCTTCACAGTCCAACTCTCACATCCATACACGACTACTGGAAAAGCGACAGGCTTGACTAGACAGACCTTTGTTGGCAAAGTAATATCTCTGCTTTTCAATATGCTATTTAGGTTGGTCATAACTTTCCTTCCAAGGAGTAAGCATCTTTTAATTTCATGGCTGCAGTCAACATCTGCAGTGATTTTGGAGCCCAAAAAAATAAAGTCTGACACTGTTTCCACTGTTTCCCCATCTATTTCCCATGAGGTGATGGGACCAGATGCCATGATCTTAGTTTTCTGAATGTTGAGCTTTAAGCCAACTTTTTTTCTCTCCTCTTTCACTTTCATCAAGAGGCTTTTTAGTTCCTCTTCACTTTCTGCCATAAGGGTGGTGTCATCTGCATATCTGAGGTGATTGATATTTCTCCTGGCAATCTTGATTCCAGCTTGTGCTTCATCCAGCCCAGTGTTTCTCATGATGTAATCTGCATAGAAGTTAAATAAGCAGGGTGACAATATACAGCCTTGACATACTCCTTTTCCTATTTGGAACCAGTCTGTTGTTCCATGTCCAGTTCTAACTGTTGCTTCCTGACCTGCATATAGGTTTCTCAAGAGGCAGGTCAGGTGGTCTGGTATGCCCATCTCGTTCAGAGTTTTCCACAGTTTATTGTGATCCACACAGTCAAAGGCTTTGGCATAGTCAATAAAGCAGAAATAGATGTTTTTCTGGAACTCTCTTGCTTTTTCCATGATCCAGTGGATGTTGGCAATTTGATCTCTGGTTCCTCTGCCTTTTCTAAAACCAGCTTGAACATCTGGAAGTTCATGGTTCACGTACTGCTGAAGTCTGGCTTGGAGAATTTTGAGCATTACTTTACTAACGTGTGAGATGAGTGCAATTGCGTAGTAGTTTGAGCATTCTTTGGCATTGCCTTTCTTTGGGATTGGAATGAAAACTGACCTTTTCCAGTCCTGTGGCCACTGCTGAGTTTTCCAAATTTGCTGGCATATTGAGTGCACCACTTTCACAGCATCATCTTTCAGGATTTGAAATAGCTCAACTGGAATTCCATCAGCTCCACCAGCTTTGTTCGTAGTGATGCTTCCTAAGGCCCACTTGACTTCACATTCCAGGATGTCTGGCTCTAGGTCAGTGATCACACCATCGTGATTATCTTGGTCATGAAGATCTTTTTTGTACAGTTCTTTTGTGTTTTCTTGCCACCTCTTCTTAATATCTTCTGCTTCTGTTAGGTCCATACCATTTTTGTCCTTTATCGAGCCCATCTTTGCATGAAATGTTCCCTTGGTATCTCTAATTTTCTTGAAGAGATCTCTAGTCTTTCCCATTCTGTTGTTTTCCTCTATTTCTTTGCATTGATCGCTGAGGAAGGCTTTCTTATCTCTTCTTGCTATTCTTTGGAACTCTGCATTCAGATGCTTAAATCTTTCCTTTCCTCCTTTGCTTTTTGCTTCTCTTCTTTTCACAGCTATTTGTAAGGCCTCCTCAGACAGCCAGTTTGCTTTTTTGCATTTATTTTCCATTTCAACTTACTGTTACTCCAAAGTTTATTTTGGTTGACAAATGCTATATGAGTCGACCTAATATCTGTTTAGAAGAAAGTATCTATTTAAAGGGAAAAAATGTCATTAACTGGTAACATTTTTTGATCAATAAATAGAGGAAAGTATGAAAAAAACTTTTTTCCATTCCTTGATAAAGGGGTTAAATGCTTTCTTGGTAAAGGATGAAACTTTTTAAAAAAATCAAGAAAAACTTCCTGTAGGTGATTACAATGAATGTGGGAATTGTGCATTGTTAAAAGAAAGGTCCGTCTAGTCAAGGCTATGGTTTTTCCACTGGTCATGTGTGGATGTGAGAGTTGGACTGTGAAGAAAGCTGAGAACCAAAGAATTGATGCTTTTGAACTGTGGTGTTGGAGAAGATTCTTGAGAGTCCCTTGGACTGCAAGGAGATCCAACCAGTCCATCTTAAAGGAGACCAGTCCTGGGTGTTCGTTGGAAGGACTGATACTGAAGCTGAAACTCCAATACTTTGGCTACCTCATGCAAAGAGTTGACTCGTTGGAAAAGACCCTGATGCTGGGAGAGATTGGGGGCAGGAGGAGAAGGGGACGACAGAGGATGAGATGGCTGGATGGCATCATTGACTCGATGGACATGAGTTTGAGTGAACTCTGGGAGTTGGTGATGGACAGGGAGGCCTGGCGTGCTGTGATTCATGGGGTCGCAAAGAGTTGTACATGACTGAGTGACTGAAGTGAACTGAAAACATTCACCAAATGAGTTTCAAGTTTTCTTAAAAGAATATAATGAAGGTAGATAAATGTATCATAATGAAAGCACAGTGAGGTCAAAGGTTATAGAGAGAACATTATGACACAATAACCATTTAAGTCAGTGTCATAGGTCAATCTCTTGCTCTTCTCTTTCAATGACAATATCAAACTTCAGTTAGTTATAGAAGATGAGTCTTTGCTTTAATTGCTCTTATGTGATATAGAAAATTCATTTCTAGCTTAAAATACATAAGTTTAATGGCACATCTATTTCATGAAAAATTGACATAGATTCTCAACTTACATGAATGAACACAAATTGGTTTTCAAAAAGAAACTGGTAAGCATGCATCATTTTCAAGTATATCATTTAGTGACTATCTACCCTTCCAGCATATATTCGCCTTTCCCCATATTTCCTATTAATTGCCATGTCTCAGTAGTATTTATTTGGTCATTTCACTTATATTACCAGCCAGTCATAAAATAACATTACAGAGTAAATCAAGTGTTCCAAACTGGAAGACCTGCAAGGTAAATTCAACCTACAGACTTATTTGCTTTGAGCCACCCAGTATTAAGGGGCTGCCCTGATGGCTCAGTTGGTGTAGAATCTGCCTGTAATGCAAGAGACCCAGGTTCGATCCCTGGGTTGGGAAGATCCCCTGGAGAAGGGAATGGCTACCCACTCCAGTGTTCTTGCCTGGAGAATTCCATGAACAAAAGCCTGGTGGGCTACAGTCCCTGGGGTCACAAAGAGTCGGACAGGACTGAGCGACTAACGCTTTCACTTTCACCCAGTATTAAAGAGACCTAGAAATACTACAATTTTAGAAATCTAAAGTTTTAGATTTCTGTGTTTCTCCTGATAAATAAACACTGACCTAAATCTTTCAACACTGACCTTAATTTCATGTGAGTAGAATCTGCTGGAGCAAAGTATTACAATGCCTCCTTTAGGCAAACCCACCATTTTCTATTGCTTACACCCAGCCAGTTGCACTCAATAAATAGACCCAGCCAGATGCTTGTTTTAATATTGTTTTACTTGTCTGGCCCCGGTAGGCTTGTGAATATGTGACCCCTCAATTAGACTGACGTGGGTGGTAGTGGTGGTGGTAGTGTGCATACATGGTTATGAAATAAGCATTCAACCAAGATGGTTTAGCAAATAGTCTCAACTCATGTGAGTTAAGAGATTATGATTTGTGTTAATTCATTCCTTTAACATTAATTTATGCACTACCAAATAGTAAAATAATCTTTTAGGGATAAACGAAGATTCCTAATTATAAATATCATGAAAAGAGAACTTCCTGTATCCACAAAGCTGCATACTAATCCCATGAGACCTTTATCCCTACTTTGCTCTCTTTCCTCTTGAGTTTTTTTCCTCCCCAAATGTATCACAGAAAAATCATAATCTATTTTTTTAAAGAAGATTTATTTTGGATTAAGTGATTTCATGATGCAACATGGTTTTAAACAAAAATAGAGATCAGTATGAAAATAAAACAAATTGTACACATAAAATATCTTTCCCTCAAAGCATTTCAGAATCATAAAAAAATACAACACAAAAGTCAGGGGTTCAGGTAAGGATAAGAATACAGACTTTCCAGAAAACAAACAAGTCTACATTTCAGAGTCCCAGGCTCCATTTAAGATCACCCATGATTCATTTCTAGGATGTCAACAGTCTGCATTATTTGCTTGGAGAAAAAAAGATGAAATTTAAATATAAGGTGAAATGAGAGCTGTATAATCTCAATGTCAATAGCAAATACTTCCCATTATTGTTCTCTATTAAAAGTAACATTGAATAAATATGAGGCTTAAATAAACTCAACAAAAATAGAAACATAGCTACTAATTGTGACATGGTGTAATAGACACAATGGGTGGAATTTGTGAAAAGAAATTTGAAGGCTTAAAAAAATACACCACCTGTGCTCCACTGAAATCTTGGACATAAATGTGGCTTTTTCTCTTTTTACAGAGCCTAAATATTAAAAAGTAGTCATTATTATAAAATTAGATTAATACTTTCAGTAAGAGGCAAGAGAGATGCATGTGTCTTTATTCATTTACTTTGGAATGCCTGCATCCCTATTATAAAAACATGTGATATTATGCACTTTCCAACATATTAACAGGCTCAAATTTTACTTATGATACCATATAAAGAAAAATAGGTTGTAATACCATCTTTTAGTGCATTAAGGTCCTAAAAGAACATTCAGTTTTGTGTGTTTCCTGGTTAGTCCTTCCAAGGTATTTCTTGAACATTATCCATCCTTTCTTATAGAAGGTGATAGTAACCAGAAATAGTATACTGATTCCTTAGCTGCATCAGTGATATTTGATTCAGCGTGAATCATACACCATACCTATCAACACTGCTCAGGGTTATAATATCTTAAAAGAAAATTGGATAGAAAGATATCACCTGCCCAAGGCCACTCCACATAAAAATTTCATGTATAAGTTTACTTTTCCTATGTTTCCCAGAAACCATACAACGAGGGCCTTCCAATTCTGCTGAACTGTTTGATCGTGAAAGCCAAATAAACTACCTTATAGATTAAATCTAAGCAATGTATTTCAGACTTGATTAATTTCTTGAAAAATTGGAAATACAGATTAGGTCTCTATTTGCAATTCAGTAACCCAATTCTTAGGCTTTTTGCTTATACATGACCAGGGAACACATAAGTTACTATTAGAAACCATGAAAAATGTTTTGGAAGTGACTGTAATGTCAAAGAATGTCTGCTAAAAAACAAATTAAGCAAAAGAAATGTGTCAAGCAACGTGTGCTCTCTTTTTCCCTAAAGTTCAATTATAGGAACAACAATTAAGTTAAAAGTAATCCACAACACAATTTAATGCTAAATCACTGGATCTCCTAATTAAGCTATGGTTAGCTTTAATACTTTTGGACTAAATTCTGTTTTGCAATACAGAAAAATGTTATCACCTTACTGAAGATAAGGGAATCCACCAGGTTGATTACGTAGCGGTGCTCTCATTGGGCAACACATAATTCTTTTTCTCAAAGTCAGAAACCAAAGTATATGTTTCTACCCACAGCCAGCAAGCCATAAGGTGATCCTTTCACCCTTAACTTTCTCCCTGCAACAGTGCTGTTGACTGTTCAGATATGGGTAGGGCACGCATGTTCAGCATATCCTTGGTGCCAGCTCCTTGGAATGCAGTTACCACTCCTGAATCCTGACTGTTGGTCCATCATTAGCATTACATTCTTGGCAGTGGTGGGGGAGAAAGCAGGGGTGGGCGGGGGGTTGGGGTCACCACTACTGGTTCCATCTTTTCTGATTTTTTTGTTTCTATCATCCTTCTAGTGGGCAGCAAGTGGTTGGCCATAAGCCACGGTTTAGAAAGCTTGATGTCTCTGACATCCCTTTGCTTCCATGTGAGACAGGCAAATCTAGCCAGAAAACACAATCGAATTAGAAAGGCAATATCGGCTTTGCAAAATTAGAACCTAAGTGAAAGTGACATTCTCATTAATTTAAACTCAATTTTATCGAAGTAAGGTGTCTGTGTCTAAGATTTAGAGTATTTTCACTCATCAATTAAATGAGAAAGCAGGTAAGAACACAAAAGGGCCTGAAAGTCGGATTCAGGTTGAGGGTGAGGCCACGGTCTTTATTTGCATTTGTACTATGCAGTGTGATAAGTAGTTTGTAATGATGGTGTAGCATCATTTCATCTTCAATGGGAGTTTCCTAAACTGGGTTGGATTGGACAGACTCTTCATTATCAGATGCTTGCCTTAGTTAGAAGTGATCAAGTCATAATTTGTGCAGAAAGAGAAAAAAAGTTGTATCAGTGTGAGGAAGACAAAGAGGAGAAGAACCTGCAGTGGTCCCTTCACCCGTATCGCTGGAACTCAGCTATCAGGGTTTTCTACATCCATCCCTTGTTTAAAATTCAAAAGTAAAATCAGGCTTCTGATTAAAGTGCTGTTTCATTATTTTGCTTCCAAATAATATTTGAGAAAACTAAACTTACTATAATATAGAAATCCACCAAAAGCCATCAAATTTTGCATTTTGTTTTTAATTTCTCATAATATGTAGTAAAATGGAAACATTAAGGATATTGGGAGTTTTTTCTATGAATATGCTAATTTTTTCAAAGATTTTTCAGAAGGTGTCATGTTTTTAAGAGTGTTTGAAAAAATGAGAGTTTGGGTAGACAAGCAGCTTGCAAATTTCAGTGAAACTGGAATAGGCTGGTATACATATTAGTGTCCACATTTCTCAAGATGAAACCTGGAACTGTAGCTGTGAAGTACTGAAACTGATCTCACAAGCCACCTGTGAAAATCAGCCTCGATGCAGACAGGACTTGATACCTTCCACTCCACGGAGTATGTGAAGATCAAGACAAACTAAGCACCCGAAAGCACTGAGAAACTCTAAAGCACTGTTTAAACATATTCCACCATTACTGTTAATCATTTGAATGAAGTTTTTTAAACTTGATTGTTATACAAGAGAAAAAAATTTTCCTTCATTTATTACAGATCTTTTTCTTAATTACAAAGTAACAGATGCTAGAAAAGTGCAACCACACTTCTTTGGCTAAGATCCATTCATTTTTTTTTTTGCACAAGGAAAACATTTTGACCCCAGAGGTGGATGGGCTCAGGAATTGGGATTTTTAACACTGCAAAGCAAAGGTATTAGGTTGGTGCAGATGTAACTTTGGTTTTGCATTTCTGAACTTTGCCATTTGATGCTGGAATACACTTTTAAATGTGGTTATGTTATACATCATTTTAATGTGCATTTCTTGCTTTATGTTTTTTTGCTAAGGAATTATTACTTGCTGTTTATTTTATATGTATTTTAGGCTATGGAAATTATGTTACACAAAAGGTAAATTCAAGCAATTTTCTTATTTGAGTTCAAAATGGGTGGTAAAGCAGTGGAGACAACTCGCAACATCAACAATGCATTTAGCCCAGGAACTGTTAATGAACATACAGTGCAGTGGTCGTTCAAGAAGTTCTGCAAAGGAGACAAGAGCCTTGAAGAAAAGGAATGCAGTGGCTGGCCATTGGAAGTTGACAACCAATGGAGAGAATCATTGAAGCTGATCCTCTTACAACTACATGAGAAGTTGCCCAAGTCAAAAATTCTATGATCGTCTGGCATTTGAAGCAAACTGGAAAGATGAAAAAGCTCAGTAAGTGGGTGCCTCATGACATGACCACCAATCAAAAAAACCCATCATTTTCAAGTGTTATCTTCTTCCTTTTTTTTTATCTTCTCTTATTCTATGCAATAATGAATCATTTTTTGACCAGATTGTGACATGCTACAAAAAGTGGATTTTATACAACCAGCAATGACCAGCTCAGTGGGTGGACCAAGAAGGAGTTTCAAAGCACTTACTAAAGTCAAACTTGCACCAAATAAAGGGCCATGGTCACTGTTTGGTGGTCTGATGCTGGTCTGATCCACTACAACTTTCTGAATCCTGGTGAAACCATTACATTCAAGAAGTATGATCAGCAAATGGATCAGATGCACCAAAAACTGCAATGCCTTCAGCCAGCATTGGTCAACAGAAAAGGCCCAATTCTTCTCCATAACACCCAACAGCAGGTCATACAACCAACGCTTCAAAAGTTGAACAAATTGGGCTACGAGGTTTTGTCTCATCTGCTGCATTCATCTGATATCTCACCAACTGACCACCACTTCTTTAAGCATCTCAACAATTTTTTTTTGCAGGGAAAATGCTTTCCAAGAGTTCATCAAATCTTGAAGCATGGATTTTTATGCTACAGGAATAAACAAACTTATTTCTCATTGGCAAAAGTGTGTTGACTGTGATGGTTCCTATTTTGATTAATAAAGATGTGTCTGAGCCTAGTTATAATGACTTAAAATTCAGGGTCCGAAACCATAGTTACTTTTGCACCAACCTAATAACACCATAGTGCAGATGAAAAGAAACAGGGAAACTATTGAACTTCATTGTGTCATTTTGGGATAACTTGAAGATCCTTGGGTTGGTCCATCATGGTTCAGTTCCCCACCTTCACACTTTAAACCCTGTGTGTAAATGCACTCCAGGCTTCCATGTGCATGCATGTGAGCACGCTTAGCTGTATCTCTTTTGTGACCTCATGGACTGTAGCATGCCAGGCTCCTCTGTCCATGGGATAACCCAGGAAAGAATACTGGAGTGGGTTACATTTCCTTCTCCACTCCATTTCCTTCTTCCACACTTGACCAGTATCATCATACTATTATATGCCATTAGGTATCAACAGAAAGAGCATTTATATGATTTTTTTTAGCCACAGTATCTCCCACATATGAAGTCGTCACTGGAACTCCCAGATGGAGCAAGCTGTTCTCTTGATTGTAGAACATATCAAATTTTACTTAAAATATTTTCTGAACCTTGGTATGTATTCCAGTAGACTGTAAGCTTCTTGAGGACAGATTTTGAATCTTGTAGCTCAACCATCAACCATAGCAGCTGGCACAGAGTGAATGCCAATGCCTCTTCTCTCACCTAAGAGATGTCTGCATATATTTGATGTATCATGACTGTCTTTTATAAAAGGGTATACTATATGTATCATTTATGAGCATTTTAAAGAAAACAAGACCAGACAGCCAAATTATCTAGGTTCATAGTCCAGAAGAAAATATTTATGGATATTTCTATTTGTAGAGTATATTAAAGTTGAATTTATTCTGTGGAAATGTTATTTAATGTTTTAAATAGTTATTTTCAGATTCTTTTGTTTATACAAATGAAAAATAAGAGATCCGTTATCATGGTATTCTGATGTGATAGGTACATCTTGGATAATTTCCAATTCTGAGAATGGTAGCAATTAATGATTATACTGGTATTTGGAAAGAAATAATTAAAGAGATATATTTTATTTCAAATCTCTTACCTAATAATGCAGAATATGACAACAAAGTGTCACAAACCAAAATTCAAGCTAACAGGGTCTATGAAAATAGTTTTGAAAGAAATGCTGTATTATTGAAACCTATCAGCTGCTTAGGGAATGCCAGCTCTGAAACATTTTATATACCATCAAAAGTGTGTTTTTAAAAAAGTATGTTATACTATTTTCCCTTATAATGAAAAAAATACAAACAAGTAAAAATAGTTTGTAAAATTAAATATATACTTATATTCATGATAAGTAAGTACAAACTAACATTTCCAGTTAAGATTTTTTTCTTTCCTTTCTTTCCAATACAATACACAGATAAATCTTTCCTTACTTCCAGATTGTTGTAACCTTTGTTCCCAGAATGTTTCTCCACACTGCAGTACCTGCCTTTAGTGTAGGAATACAATGAGTAGTATTCCTCTTGAGGGTCCCCATAGTAAATGTAGTTTAACCAACAGAGTAATCAGTTCTTACCATCATCAACCATCTATGAAAATCATGCATTTGACCTCTATAAAACGTAAGATTGCTAACACCCTATAACAGGAATTCCATGGCTACCATAAATGTTTTGGGCAATGCCTGTGATACCATAGGCTGGCAAACCAAATGTTTAATCCAATGCTTTTATTACCCTCAATTTAACTTCATCATATCGAACATCTGGTTAGTTGTGGCCATAAGTCAAGAAATAAACCATGATGGTGAGTAACCCCAAAGTAATAAAAATGAAAAACACCCTCTGATAAACTAAGCAGAGACAATGCTAGTGATGTCATGCAGTTTCTGAGATATTATAGAAAAACTGTTTCTTAATATTGATAAGAAAATTATGCATCAGTGAAAATGCAGACTTAGAAATATAGTACTGAGACTTTCAATTTGTGATGTCTTCACTGATGAGGGAAAATGGAATTCTTATTACTAAAGAGAGCTGATCTCTTGGGTGTTGCTGATGGCTCCCTAACTGAGCTTAGTGTTTAATGATGCTGTACAAATAAAAAGCAATGGGGGAAATACGAAATATCTGTATTAAATGCCATCCTGTAAAGTATTTGATGGATGGAAGAGTCTAATGCATTTTAAATAAATGCATATCATACTATCACATATAGTGAGTCTTAAAAAATTATTACTTAGATGCACAGTCCTTGTAGTGGTAGACATGGCACTGTGAAGAAAGTTTGATTTAGAAGCTATTTTCTATTATACTTGTCAAGTGATGGAGTTGTTGTTAGTCATATTATAATGTCCCTTCAACTTTGGTACATTCAGTGCAAAATATTTTGGGGAATTTTTTGTACCTTTATAAAAATAAAAGGCCCTTTTGTTCCCTTGAGAGTGCTTAAAAGGATACATACAAGCATGATGCCCGAATAAGCATGGTACATGAAAATGGAACAGATGGTACATATAGTATGATAGGTAGATTCTTACCTACATCTTAGAGAACATAAATATAATGAAACTATAAAAAATAAACAGAACTCACTGTGTACTTTTTTCCTGATACACTGTGATTAATTGCTAATTATTTTAAAATTGTTTTCATGCATTATAAAGCATAAAATCTGTCATTAGTAATTCATTGTTTAACAGTTTGTCTTCAGCCATAATTACACACATATCACTTTGCATATACATTGTCACAGACCACCTTATTGCAAATCTTAAAGGTTACCTCATATTGACTTGGTTTCATTTTCCACTTGTGTCCCATGAAAGCTGAAGCCTATGGTACACACCATGCAGGTACTCATAAGCAAGAAAATGAATATCCTGTTACAACTGAGGGCTTAAATGAATGTATTTTCAGGAAATATATTTGTTTTTATTATACTGTTTAACTTGCACTAATTTGGAGATTGGGCCAAGTGCTGTCAGTTTGGCTTGAACCATGTTCAAAGGTAAGTTTCATGATTCTCCTGAGTCTCTAAAAGTTACCATGGAGCTGATGGTGTACAGGTTCATCTTTGTCTTGGAACATAACAAATGGAAAAAAGTTTGGCAGTCAAGAACTGTTGATTGAAAGACTGTTGGGTGGTTCCCTGGGCATCAAGCTCACCCAAATCCTTCCAAGAGGATCATCATCACTAGCCAGTACCCAAATGTGACAGAGCATCCGTTCCTGGAAAATAACAGCATTCAGCTTTACTCTAATGGAAGCGACTCCTGAAACTTCCAACGTTCAGCCATTCTTCAGGAAGGCAGCTTCTGGAATTGCCTGTCTACACAGAGCTGGACATTTTGCCTCCAGGTCACTCAAGTCCAAAGGTACTGGTCTCTTCAACTGCTGTCAAGAGTTTTTCATAAAGCATGGAGAAGGATGGGTATGGAGGGAGATCCAGACGGTTAAAACAAGTGTGAGCTCTGCAAACAGAAGAAGCAGTACAGAGTTCAGAATGCTTTGAGTGAAATGAGATCCTTTCTTCTGGTGTCTGTGCATGCTTGTCTTTCATATTCAAATTGGTTTGTTGCCAATTTTCACACTCCTTTTGGAAACACTTTGAAAATGTTTTGACTTGAACAATTCAGAACTGAATTCTTTTAAGGGAAATAATATCTTTAAAAAATTTTTCTTTACATTTTCACAATCATTTAAAATCCATATGACATATATATTGCTATTTGTTTAGTTGTCTAGAATTACAAAGACAAGTTTGTATTTTTATTTCTCTTTTGATGTTAGGTTTTTTTTTTTTTTCCCCCTAAAAGTCATGAAGGTAAGCTCTTGCAAAGTAATTTGTTTTCAGAGTTGGCATTTGCCTGAATGTTTCTTAAAAAGTCAATGGTTTTGCATTTTTTCATTTTGTTGGTCAAGGAAGAGCACTGAGTGTCTCTGAAGACCTCATGGCTTAGAGTTTTGGGAAATTCCCTGGCTGGACTTTCCTGTCGTAGTCAGTAGACCATTGTTACTTCTTTGACTCCTGTGCTATAATCTGATTTCTCCTAATTCATGATGCAAAATAATGGCCATTTAAATCATTATGTTACATTCTTTTTTAGAAATACCTCCCCTTTGGCCAAGATAGGAAAAAATATGCTTTCCTGTTATTTGCACCTGAATCACAATAAAAAAATAGACAGCCTCCAAATAGCACATCTTATCAGGAAGCAAATCTGCACTTTTGACATGAAATAGGAAGCATTTTATTTGGAATGTACAACAGTTTGTTTGCAGGAGCTAAACAACTTTGCTTTTAAAAACTGCTCCTGAATTAATATGGAATTTTAGGAGCTGTGATCATTAACAGGCTGTTTTTACAAAATCACATGGTTTTAACCTTTTGTTCTTATAAATAACTTTAATATTTATGAGATAAATATAGTTATACTCCTAGCTACAGTGTAGTGTTGTGGGAAGATTAGAGGTTTGCAGTTGGAGAAACTTGTTTGAATTTCAGCATTACCAAACAGCTGTGTGATTTGCAGTGAATTATTAAAAACCTTCCACTCAATTTCTCATCTATAAAATGAGAATCATATTATTTGTTTCAGAAGGATATGAGGATTAAATGAAATCATAGAAACACCATTATTTGTCTCAGAGGATATGAGAATTAAATGAAATCACAGAAACACACTTAATACAATGCCTGGCTTACAGTGTTTGACCAATTAATAAGACTTGCATTTTTAGCTACATTTCATTACCATCAAAAACATTTACTCTAATTGTCTTCATTAAATTGCCAAAGGATAATCATGACTCGTGGAAACTGAGATAACAAAGAGATAATAAATAAAGCAGGTGTGTGGCCACATAGCTTATTAAAAACGTTAACACGAAGGGCTCTGTCATATTAGAAAAACCAGGTCTTCCTCAGCTTACAATGAGGTTACACCCTTGTAAACTGAAAATATCATAAGTCAAAAAAGCATGTGATACACCTAACTAACTGAACATCACAGCTTGGCCTAGACTACCTTGTACATCTCAGAACACTTACACTGGCCTACAGTTGGGCAACATCATCTAACACAAAGCCTCTTCTATAATAAAGAGTTGAATATCTCATGTAATTTATTGAGTTTCAGAATGTTTGTATGGGTATGGAATGGTTGTATGTGTACCATTTTTTTTTTTTTTAACCCTGGTGATCACATGGCTGACTAGGAGCTCAGGCTCAATGATGCTGTCCAGCATCATGAAAAAGTATAACACTGAATACTGTTAGCCTAGGAAAAGATCATGACTCAAAACTAAAAATATGATTTCTACTGAAAGTGTATCACTTTTGTGTGTGCGTGCTCAGTCATGTCCAACTATTTGTGACCCTATCAACTGTAGCTCTCCAGGAAATCTTCCTGACCCAGGGACTGAGCCCACGTCTCCTGCATTGGCAGGCAGGTTCTTCACCACTGAGCCACCAGGAAAGTCTCATATCATTTTCAAACCACTGTAAAGTCAAAAAATTCTAAGTCAAACCTTCCTGAGTCTGGGACTGTCTGTACCAATTTTAGGACACAGAAATAGAACTGGCTCAGAGTTTACAAGTTCTTAATATTACAAACTCTAGAATATATTGGGGGAAAATCATTTAATCAATCTTTGCAATCAAATACGTTTTCATAAACTATTTCAAAATTGCATTTGACATAGTACATATTATACCTCCTTACATCTGAGCCTTAACTTGGGTCTCAAGAAGAATATTTTACTTTTTTAAAGAAACTGAACTAGCATACTGAAAGTCTCAGAAATGGTTTAAATATCTATCTTGTGTAAAACACTGGTATAAAAATACTAACTGAAAACTTTAAATCTGTTACAGGGAAAGGGGAGGAAGAAGCAGAGAAATGAAGTATATTTTGAATATAATTATCATCCAGGCTTTGTGCGTGAGACCCATACATTCCTTATCCCATTAGACTAAAGACGGTACTTCTTTTAGATGAAATTTAAACACTTTCACTTCACTGGCTACCAACAAGGCTGAGACTCTTTCCCCAAGTCAGCTTATTTGTAACATTTCCCGTTTTGTGATCTACATGTTCATCTACTTGGCCCATTTATTTTTTCTTCAAAAATTTTTATTTTGATAAATATAAATCACATCACATTGATAACCATTATCAAGGACACAATTCTGTAGCATTAAGTACATTCACATTGTTCTGCAACCATCACCATTATCCATCTCTAGAAATTTTTTCTCTTTCCAAACTGAAAATCTGTACCCATTGAACACTAACTCCTATTTTCTTCCACCCCTGCAACCATCAATCTATTTCCTGTCTCTATGAATTTGACTACTCTAAGTACCTCATATAAGTGGAATCATACCATATTCATCCCTTGTGATTAGCTTATTTCCCTTAGCATTTTCCAGGTCCATGTTGTAGCATAGGCTGCAATTTCCTTTTTTCCCAGCTGAATAATATTCCATTGTTTGTATATATTATGTTTTGTTAATCCATTCATCCATTGATTGACACTTGGGTTGTTTTTACATTTTGACTATTGTAAAAAAGTATTTCTATGAATATGGGTTCCAATTTTTCTATATCCTCTCCAATACTTGTTATTTTTTTTAATAACAGTCATTCTTATGAGTGTGAAATAAATTTATCATCCAAAGTTTTAGGATTTCTTATTGACTTGTAAGAAATACTTCAAAATAAAGAGATTTACTCTTGTATTATCTCTCACTAAATTGCCAACATCCGCTGGATCATGGAAAAAGCAAGAGAGTTCCAGAAAAACATCTATTTCTGCTTTATTGACTATGCCAAAGCCTTTGACTGTGTGGATCACAATAAACTGTGGAAAATTCTGACCGAGATGGGAATACCAGACCACCTGACCTGCCTCTTGAGAAACCTATATGCAGGTCAGGAAGCAACAGTTAGAACTGGACATGGAACAACAGACTGGTTCCAAATAGGAAAAGGAGTACGTCAAGGCTGTATATTGTCACCCTGCTTATTTAACTTATACGCAGAGTACATCATGAGAAACACTGGGCTGGAAGAAGCACAAGCTGGAATCAAGATTGCCAGGAGAAATATCAATAACCTCAGATATGCAGATGACACCACCCTTATGGCAGAAAGTGAAGAGGAACTAAAAAGCCTCTTGATGAAAGTGAAAGAGGAGAGTAAAAAAGTTGGCTTAAAGCT
>NW_011495032.1:18929094-18997722 GCF_000754665.1 Bison bison bison
AACATTCAGAAAACTAAGATCATGGCATCTGGTCCCATCACTTCATGGCAAATAGATGGGGAAACAGTGGAAACAGTGTCAGACTTTATTTTTTTGGGCTTCAAAATCACTGCAGATGGTGACTGCAGCCATGAAATTAAAAGACACTTACCCCTTGGAAAGAAAGTTATGACCAACCTAGATAGCATATTGAAAAGCAGAGATATTACTTTGCCAACAAAGGTCCATCTAGTCAAGGCTATGGTTTTTCCAGTAGTCATGTATGGATGTGAGATTTGGACTGTGAAGAAAGCTGAGTGCCGAAGAATTGATGCTTTTGAACTGTGGTGTTGGAGAAGACTCCAGAGAGTCCCTTGGATTGCAAGGAGATCCAACCAGTCCATCCTAAAGGAGATCAGTCCTGGGTGTTCTTTGGAAGGAATGATGCTAAAGCTGAAACTCCAGTACTTTGGCCACCTCATGCGAAGAGTTGACTCATTGGAAAAGACTCTGATGCTGGGAGGGATTGGGGGCAGGAGGAGAAGGGGATGACAGACGATGAGATGGCTGGATGGCATCACCGACTCGATGGACATGAGTTTGAGTGAACTCCAGGAGTTGGTGATGGACAAGGAGGCCTGGCATGCTGCAATTCATGAGGTCGCAGAGTCGGACACTACTGAGCGACTGAACTGAACTGAATGTCTGAATCCTCCAATTAACTTCTTTTGCATACTTGGATTGAATGATGAATTTTAATTCATTGTGGTCTTGTGGTATGAAGAATTCTAAGATGATCTGCCATGACCCATGCCTTTGTATAATCCCTATCCTTTAAGTATGACAGGGGACCTGTATTTGTAACCAATAGAATATGGCAAGGGTGAGGATATATTGAAGATGTAATTAAGTCTCACATCAGTTTATTTTAAGTTAATTAAAAAGGTGATGATCCTGAACTTGGGCCTGACCTAATTAGGTGAGACTTTTAAAAGGAGCATCTAGAAATCAGAGTCTCACTGTTGCTAGATTTGAAGAGGTAGACTGCCATGAATTGTGTAGATTTAAGGAATAAATTCTATCAACAACCTAAAAGGGAGTTTGGAAGCAGGTCCTTCCCTAGTTGAGCTTCCAGATGAGAATGCAATCCAGCCGACATTTTGATTTCAGCTTTTAGATGCTGAGCAGAAGACCTGGCTCAATTGTGCTCGGACTCCTGATTACAGAAACAGTGACAGAGTAACCATGTTGTTTTAAGCTGCTAAATTGGTGGTAATTGGTTATGCAGCTTTGGAAAACTGCTACAGGTCTCAATGTAGTAGTGTAGCCTAAGAAGAGGTAGTTAAGGGTAATAAGTGTAATATAGTAGCATCACCCCTATCAAGGGCAGTGGTGGAAGCTGGGAGTCAGCAGCAGTCCTTTCATCCTCCCAGGTTTCTGAGCAAAAAAACAGGAACTCTGAATGTCTCTGCTGTTCAGTAACTTTTCCAGTAAATCCATAAGCCTGGATACTCATATTTTTAATTCAGTTCTCAATACAAAAGGAAGGACTGGACAACTTTTTTGATCCTCTTCAGTCACAAGACATAATCACCATCATTGATCCTCAACCTAAAGCTATCATGGATTCCTGAATTGCACCTGGTTGCACAATATATAGTTATCATAACAGAACTTTCCTTCTGAATAACATGAACAGCCCCTATGGAAAATGTTTCATGAGGATGGAGAAAGTATGTATTGTTGAGGGGGAAACTGTAGAAAGATTAAATGGTTCCCCCAAAGTCAAATCAAGAATAGACCACAATCTTGGGTTCCTAGGGGAAGTCCAACATTAAACTGAAAGCAGGGAAACTAATGCTTTGGTTTTTTCAGTTTTGGAAGCCTGAGTGTTCATTTCATCCTACTTCATGATTTTAAATTGCTAGTCCTCAACACCTTACCAGATTACACACATTTTGAGGACAGAAATTAGAAAAATAAAGCTTCAAATATTTTTTAAATGAATGACTCAATCAAAACATACAGGAGCTTCAGGGAAAATGGTCCAGATTTGGTCAGTTTAGAAAAGTCTGGGAGATACCAGGGGATTTTTCAGGTCCTCTAACCAACAAGTTCTATCTCAGGCTCACCACAAAGCAGAGATATTCAGAGAGATATATGGGGAATTAATCAGAATCATCCAAGAAACTTGTTTACAATGGAGATTTTAGGTGCACCCCCTGAAATTCTACTTTAGAAGGTCTGGGGTGGGCCTAGGGATCTGCTTTTTAACTATCACTCTAAATGAGTCTGACGCAGGTAGGCTCTACTATTGGAGAGACATCAATTACATTAGAAATAAGATATCTATATTGGCTATTCTTAGCAGAGTTTTGTGTGCTTGCAAAAATTTCAAAACTCCTTATAAACAAGACAGCATTGCTAATAAGGAAATTGAGGAATCGTGTGGTTAAATAAATTGCCCAATATTTACCATCAACTTGCTGTGTGAGCCAAGAACAGGGGAAAAAAAAAGGCAAAACAAAACACAATCCTCTGAGGCTTCTCACACCCCCCTCTCCCACCCCATTCCATGTCCTAAGAAAACTCTAGCAGAAAATAACAGAAGGGCCCTTGGACTATGTTGATATTGGCAGCAAAAGCACATCCAGTTATTCAGTCTCAATAAAAGAACATTTTTCAAATCTTTCAAAGCCAGCCACACTAAGGCTATAATGAGTTTACCTCATTTTACTCTATGCAGCCAGAACCACTCAAGGAGGGCAGGTCTGAACTAGTCTTTGGGAAATCATGCTGGCATTAATATAAAGAAGATTTAAAAGCCCTCCAGACATCTGGTCTGACTTAATAGATCTCTTGGTGCTTTCTGGATTCTTTAAATGTTAACCAGGAGGTCATATGCTTAACCCTCTTTTCTTTCCTATAGATATAGACAAGTCGATTATCCAAATCCAGTGAGCCCAAAGAATCACAATTATATCTGGTTTCATAGATCGATTGATTAATGTGTTTCTGTATGTGTATGCATTTATAAATTGATTCTCCCAGAAGTGACTTTTGGAAGCTTATAAGGACTTAAAATATGAGGCAAAGAAGAAATTAGAATCAAGATTCTAAAGAGAGAATGAGAAAACCATGGGCTTCATTTTATCTAGTAGATATAGCCCTAGAAATAAAATGTATATAAATCTAATAAATCCTTTTTATTTGCATTATCATTTAGAGTGTGTTTTATCAGTACCCTCTTTTCAATTGGCAGTGGTGCCTAATCCTTCTGATTTGTTTCCCTACTCCTCTTTCAACCTTTTCATCGAGTAATTAATAAATCAAAAACAAATACTTAAAAGCATCCTGGAAAATCCCTAAAGTATATTAGAATATCACACTTTAATGTCATGATTTCTTTGGAAATAGGAGCATTCCTGACCAAGTTTACTTGTCAAGCTCAAATTCTCCCCATCTGAGCCTGGCTTTCCCACAAGGGAATCAGGTGTTCAGGCAGTCTTGCTGGCAGGGCAGCCAGGATGAATGGCCAGAGTCGGCCAGGAGCTGGGCTGTGAGGTGGGCAAAGAGGGGCTCTCTTCTTAGGCTCTCCAGGGCCCCCGCATCTGCAGACTCTCTTTGATTATGTACCCCTTTGAAGGCCCCATATTTGAAAGCTTGGCATTCCTATACAAAGTGCCCTGATGAATAAAAATTAATTTTTCAACTTGCATTTCATTTATTCCTTAATTCATTGAACAAACAAGTTCTGAGGTCATACTGCATGCCAGACATTGAGCTGTCCCTTTGTATATGAGAATGAATAATCTGGTCTCTGCCTACGAGACGTTTATACTCTGACAACAAAATGTGCAGGCAAATGGGACCTGCCAAAGGTTACGCAGTCTGCGCTCTATACTAGGGTCTGAAATGCAGCCTACCTTTGACTCTGCTCAGCAACTCATAATCCCTAGCTCAGGGCTGCTTTTCTCCAGAAAACTGTAAGAAACCTTTGTCTACTCCAAAAAGATTCCTATGGGCCATTAGTGACCCTGCATACAACGAGTTACGAGTCTGCTCTGTGGAGTCAAGAAAGGCTTTAGAGAGGACACTATTTGTGCCAAGCCTTGAAGGATTTGTAGGTGTTGTAGGGTTTTTCTGGTTTAACAACAAAGAGAAGGACGTTCCCAGCAGACTGCCTGGAAGCGAGAGGAAGCACTGCAGGAAACTTGAGAACTAAAGTGCTTGAGTGACAGGAGCCCAGAATGGACGTGAATGCAGAGACCTTTTCCATCCATTCCATGCATTAAAGGCAGCTAGTGAGTGCGTGTGGAGCATGAGGTGGCACAGGCGCTGTTAAACACAACAGGCAATAGAGGAAATGGAGAAGGATGAAGGTGATGAATTTAGAGCTTGTAACTGGCATGAGAAATACACAGTTACCAGTCACACAGAGTGACCAATTCAACTGAAGTGATTCAGTGATTGCTTTGTTAGCCTAAATTTATTAACACAAATAAAGCTATAACTTTTGTCATGACTTTTATAAATATTCACAATTTCTCTTTTATCGCCACTAATATTTTCTTAGACCATGGGATTTAGGGCAGGAATCCTCACTAAGACTAGTTCACAAGTATTTGTGCAATCCTGGTGGCACAGCACAACTCTGACTCTTACCAGGTGTTCAGTAAATGTGAAACAATGGAAAGGAATTCTATGGCACTTACTACACCCACTACCTGTGTGTGATACACCATTTGGCAATGATGTTGGTTATCTGTTGATTGAAATATCTGTTAGTCCCTTCTCTAGGTTTTAAAGTCCATGTTGACAAGAGATCAACTTATATCTCCCACAAGGTAACTAGTATCTAAAGGCTTATTAAAGGAATTAGATTACTAACTAATATCTTATTCTAAAGTCTTATTAGGTTGCCTGGGTTAAAATGAACTGGATCTATAAATACAGAGTAGAATGTTCCTCCTGAATGGGGGATAATCAGCAGAAGAAACTCTTCAAACTGTGCCTGGTAAGCAGGTCATGTCTCACCTGTGGGTAGCCCTGGGAAAAGATGAAGAGTACATACTTTTCAAATGTAAGAATTTAAACCCAACAGAAGAAAACCCAGTAAGGAGTAGTTCCAGATTGAGAACTCAAACAAAATACAAATATCCTGGCTGGATACAGCACATTTCTTAAATATCTAAAAATTGTAAAATGCCAGGTGAGCTCTGAAGGCTAGGGATTAGTGACAACAGTCAAAACAGCTGAATTAATTGAATGATGTGTTAGGCATCATTTTAAGCACTTTGCCCATTGTAAGTGATGGCAAACCTAGGTAGCACATTAAAAAGCAAAGACGCCTGTTATACAGAGCAAAGTAAGTCAGAAAGAAAAACACCAATACAGTATATTAATGCATATATATGGAATTTAGAAAGATGGTAATGATGACCCTACATGCGAGACAGCAAAAGAGACACAGATGTAAAGAACAGACCATTGGACTCTGTGGGAGAAGATGAGGGTGGGATGATTTGAGAGAATAGCATTGAAACACGTATATTAGCATATGTGAAATAGATCGCCAGTTCAGGTTCGATGCATGAGGCAGGGTGCTCAGGGCTGGTGTACTGGGATGACCCTGAAGGATGGGATGGGGAGGGAGGTGGGAGGGAGGGTCAAGATGGGGAACACATATACACCCATGGCTGATTCATGTGAATGTATGGCAAAACCCACCATATTTAATATTTAATATTTACATATTTAATATTGTAAAGTAATTAGCCTCCAATTAAAATTTTAAAAAATACAAAAAAAAAAAAAAGCAAAGACATCACTTCACCAACAAAGGTTCATCTAGTCAAAGCTATGGTTTTTCCAGTAGTCATGTATGGATGTGAGAGCTGGACCATAAAGAAGGCTGAGTGCCAAAGAATTGATGCTTTGGAACTGTGGTACTGGAGAAGACTCTTGAGAGTCCCTTGGACTGCAAGGAGATCAAATCAGTCAATTCTAAAGAAAATCAACCCTGAATACTTATTGGAGGGACTGATGCTGAAGCTGAACCTCCAACACTTTGGCCACGTGATGCAAAAAGCTGAGTCATCAGAAAAGACCCTGATGTTGGGAAAAGATTGAAGGCAGAAAGAGGAGAGAGCAGCAGAGGATGAGATGGTTAACAGCATCACCGACTTAATGGACATGAATTTGAGCAAACTCTGGGAGATAGTGAAGGACAGGGAAGCCTGGCATGCTGCAGTCCATGGGGTGGAAGAGAGTCGGACATGACTTAGCAACTGAACAACAACAAAACATCTCACTTCATCTCCAAAATGACTTTGTAATATAATTACTAGTGCTTATCCCAATTGTTTAGATGAAGGTATAAAGACACAAAAGTGATTTTGGCATATCTTGTCTGGAATGGTCCAGAGTCGTATGTTAAACTTAAGAGCTTACCAAAAATATTATGTGCTATGGCTTAGCATGACAGGCAAAGCCACATTCAATTCAAATAAGCTCCTTGTTCTCACAGGGTTAGATCCTAGAGAGGGAAGACAGTCAGTAGGTATACAATGACAGAACGTAAGTAAGTCCTAGACAGTAAATAAGGTATAACAGAATGATAGGTACACTGGGAGCAGAGCCTGGAGGGCCTTTCTGAGCACTGAGCTGAGTCCTTAGGGATGACAAAGCCAGTCACATGCAGAACCAGCAGAAAAGAGATGGGGCAGCAAGTTCTAGAGTCTTGAGGCAGAGTTAAGTTTGGTCAATTTGAGGAACAAGGAGGAGGCTGGTGGCTGCAGCAGGTGAGGGGAGAGCGTATGAGTGGAGGTTGGGGTAGTAGGCCAGACCAGGCCACCTACCTGGTAGTCAGTCCTCGGCAAGGAGTCTGGATTTTACTATAAGTCATTGACGAGTATAAGTAGGGTAGGGAGGTGATATGGAGATTTCAGAAGCTCACTTTGGTTGCTAAGCACAGAATAAACTACAGTATGTATATACAGAAATAACCATGTAGACAGCAGGCTATGGCAATAGCCTCGTGGAGAGGGGCTTGTGAAGTGGACTATGGTGGTGGAAAGAGATGAGCCCAAAGTAGTTTTTGGTCCTGAAGCCACAGAGAAGGGGATGACCAAGTCCTTATCAGCAGTAATGTTTGTCATTCACAAATACATACTTTATGATTTACAGCTGTTGTGACCTGAAAGACTCGATTCTGTTGAAAGCAACAGTGAAAACTATCAACACTTTTACTCCATTTAGGAACTACAAATTATTTCAATAGTATTTTACATTATTTACTGCAGTTCTTTTTTTAGACAAAGTATGCTTTATGAACATTTTATCCATTTCCCAAGGTAAAGACCAATCCAAAAGGTATAGTATATTTAAGCATCTTTAATAAAGTAATACTCCTAGTCATCATGGGTATATCTTTGTTAGCACATGCTGATTCAATGGCAGGATACAATAAAACCTTAAAATATTATTATTAGAGAGCATGAATTGAGTAAAAAGGAAGAAAGGGAAAGAGTGGGAGATGGCCTTATATAAGAGATTAAACCATGGAGCAGACAACTTTATTATAGAGAATCTTCTACCAATTTCCTCTCAACCAAGGTCCCTCAGCTGACCAGCACATGGTGGGGAGTTGGGAGACCAGGGAGGGATGCCCCAAGACAAGTACAAAAACGAGGTGGCACCAAGGGATCCTTACAGTGTCTGTCTCTTGTTCTGAACTTTTTTTTAATTAAAGAAAGTGACATGAGCTCCTCACTTACTTTCCTATCTCCTAGTTTACAGTTCAATTTGCCAGTAGACAATGCTATCTGTACTAGAGGAGGAAGGGCTGAATTACTGATCACACTGTAAAGCAATATTTCATGGCACTGAAAGATGTTCATGATTAGTGATATTTGGTAAACAAAAAGCAGGTCATAAACAGTATATATGCTCTAATTGTATCTTGTTTTTAAATGTGTGTCATGTATGTGTATGCTGTATACAAATGAGTAGAAGTATGTTTAGAGGTTATCTCAGTAGTGGACTTTATATATTATTATTATATATTACTATATATGTATTTATATTATATACCCATCTTTTTATTTTTAACTTCTTGGCATTTTTGTGAAAATTTTACATGGGTCTTCCCTGGTGGCTCAGATGGTAAAGAATCTGCCTGCAGTGTGGGAGACCCAGGTTCAATCCCTGGGTTGGGAAGATCTCCTGGAGAAAGGAATGGCTACCCTCTCCAGTATTCTTGCCTGGAGAATCCCATGGACAGAGGAGCCTGGCGGGCTACGGTCCATGGGATCACAAAGAGTCAGATATGACTGAATAACTAACACTTTTCACTTTTCTTTACATAAGATTAAAAAGTGAAAAAATGACTAGCAATACAGGGGTTAGGGAGTAAGAGGTACAAACTTATGTAAAAAATAAGCTCTAAGGATATATTGTACAACATTGGGAATATAGCCAATAATTTATAATAACAATAAATGGAGAATAATCTTTAAAATTGTGAACTACTATATTGTATACTTGTAACTTACATAATATTGTATTATCAACTATACATCAATTAAAAATTTTTTTAATGAAAAAAATTTATCTTTAAAAATTATTTTATCTTTTAAAGTTCTATTCCACTGGAAAAGCTGTCTCCCTGAGACACTCATTTCTTTTTTTTTTTTTTTTAATTTTATTTTATTTTTAAACTTTACATAATTGTATTAGTTTTGCCAAATATCAAAATGAATCCGCCACAGGTATACATGTGTTCCCTCTCATTTCATAATTAACTCTTACTTTTTATTTTTTAATTTGGGTCAGCATTGCATTTATAATCATCTCCAGACACAGCCATTTTCTAAAATGAGTGTTTCCCTCTTCGGGCAAAACCAAACACTCCCCGATTACCACAGCAGCTCTCCCACTGCCTACCGGGCAAGAGCCTCTGGGAAGAATACATAAAGTCTACACCACCCTGGGAGAGAGGATCTGACCTGCATTTTCCTGGGGGCAAGTGAGCAGCCTGTTTTCAGAATGTTTAAGAGACCATTTGCCATAAAGTGAATTTACAGTCTCCTAAGCCCATCAGAGCACAGGGGACAGGAAATCTACAGAAATGCAACATACAGAGCTAACTACCAACCAGGAAGCAGAGGAAGTGCAGTAATGTGTTCAAGTTAGACACCTCCACAGAGACACCGGCCTATCTCCATCATTATTTATCATCTGGTCTCTGGTTACTTTATTACCAAAACACAGAAAAAGAGAGCCACAGATTCAACTTGTTCTGGCTTCAGAGACACCCCTATATACTTTAATACACTTATTGGCCCACGTTGTAAGTAGCATTATTTACTGCTACCACAATGAGGACTAGGACGTCTGAGAGAAAAAGAGACTCATTTGCTTCCTTGAAAGGCTGAAAGGCCCTCAGTCATCCATGTCTAGAATAAGATGCCCTCCCTTCTGCTGGGGCTGCCTGTCCTCATCCTTTACAGCTACTTCCACTTCCACTTCTCCAGGGTACAGCTTCCCCTGCCTGACACAAGATGATGCCAGACTTCCTAGGGAATACACATTTTAAGGAAGAAGCATATCCATTCATTTTGTATCCAGCGTGTACAATGTCACATTTTTAATGTTAGACATCATCTCACAAATAAGAAAAAGAAATACATTGGGGTTGAATACCTTGGTACAGACCAGTTCTTTAGTTCTACGACTTAAACCTAGTAGGAAACAGCAGGAATGATGGCGTTAGTATATCTGTGCTGATAGTAGGAAAAAATGGGCTTAGTCATAAATACCATCTCTTTAGACCAGAGCCAATCTTAAAGATCTTTTTGGCACTTAACACGCCATGATGTGTTTCATGATGACAGTTATCAGTGAAGAAATCACTTCTGATAAAACTGTATGGTCATGAGTTGAAGTTCTCCTTTTATGTTTTTCTTCCAATGTACCACTTTTGTGAAGCAGATTTTAATAGTTTCAGCAGTATGGTGGCTCCCAGAAGAATCATAATAAAAGGTTTAAAAGAACAAAGAAAACATACTATCCTTAAGGACTTTCATGCACATTATTCTCAAAAATACTCTTTGAGCATGGCATTGTTATTTCTATTTTTCAGAGATGGATCCAGGCTTTTAGGATCACATAACTAGTGTATCAAAAGGCTTAAATCTTCACTTATATCTCCTAACAAGGCTATGTAAGTTGATGAACTGGTGAAGTAGAATAGTCAAGTACCTCTTTCTTCCCACTGGATCTAAAATATTAGAGCCTGTTACAGGCAACGTATGAAAATGGTCTGCTTGCCTGATGTGCCTCATATCACCTTTATGTATGACTTTTACAATCTGGGTAGAACTGGAATCTAGAACCTAGAGCCTCAGGTCACAATGAAGAAAGGAAGAAACAACAATGCCTGTTACCCAACTGTATGTATGCAATGCTATGAAGAACCCCACCATTTATGATGAGTCAAGTATATGAACTTCCTGGAACTCCGGGGGAAGTACACAAGTAAATATGGCCTGACCCCCAAGATTCTTCAGCAACCTGTCAGTGCTACTTATTGATGAACTGAACCTAACAGACCACCCCTTCCCTGGCCATTTAAAGGTGGAGAAACAGGCTAAGAAATCAAGTGGTCTTTTTTTGGTCCCAGAGTCAGCTGGTGGCAGAGGTGGGCGAGAAATCCCAACCTCCCAAGAACTCTAGGTCTTCTAACTTCCAACCCTGTGCTGTTTCTAATAAGCTGCAGCCTGACATATATTACAGATGATGATGGCAGAAGTCATAATGGCAGCCATCATCAGCTGAGCCAGGGTCAGCAGTAAATGTTTTATATGCATAATTTCATTTAATCTTCAGAATTACTGACCTACAATGTAGATGAGGAAACAGAGGTTCAGAAAGATTAAGCAACTTCTCGAAGACTACACTGCAGGCAAGTAACAGAACTGGGGTAGAGCTTAGTCTCTCTGAAGCTAAAGTTTGTTGTTTACACCAAATTACCTTTCTTTGCTCACCAGGTTTGGTGAAAATTTCAGTGATTTAATATGAATAGCTGATATATATTCCTACTATTACAGTTTATTCCATCTACTTTACAAAAGTAAATCTTTACAAAAACAGATTTCAACAGAAAGAACACAATTCATCTTTCTTGCCTCTTTAATGCATCCTTGAGTTTCTCAGAAAGGTGAAAGGCCCTACTCAGAGAGTGTAAGTCTGCTTTTGTGTTGCAAATGTGGTTTAAGCAAGAAAAGCCATGTTTCAGACATAAGGAAAATAATATAAAATTCTTCTTTAAATAATGAAATTAAATCTTTTACATTTGGAACACAAGTCAGCTAGCTAATACTTAGATGTTTGCATGCAAGTACTTCTGTTCACAAATTGAGATGTACCCAAAGAGGTGGCTCAGGTCAGCCCTGAGTGAGCTCTATTCATTGCTCTCTGTATCTGTATTTTCAGCACCACTTTTTTACATGTTTATGCTTAGAACTCTATTCTTAAAAAACCAGTGCCTTACAACTGCTAAGAAGTCAGTCTGACTAATAAGTTTCTCAAAGTCATCTGTACAATTGTCTTGGTATCCCCAGGGGATGGTTCCAGAACTCCCTCAGAGATACCAAAATCCATGGATGCTCAAATATAAAATGGCGTATTATTTTCATCTAACCTATGCACGTCTTCCTGTATACTTTAAATCATCTTGTGTTCAGTTGTGTATGACTCTTTGTGACTCCATGGACTGTAGCATGCCAGGCTCCTCTGTCCATGGAATTTTCCAGGCAAGAACACTAGGGTGGGTTGCCATTTCCTACTCCAAGGGATCTTCCCGACCCAGGGACTGAACCCATGTCTCTTGTATCTCCTGCACTGGCAGGTGGATTCCTTACCACTGAGCCATCTGGGAAGCAAGTCATCTCTAGATTGCTTGAAATACCTAGTACAATGTAAATGCTAAGTAATGGTTTCCAGCATGCAGCAAATTCAAGTTTTGTTTCTGTAACTTTCTGGAAACTTTTCAAAAAAATATTTTTGACCTGTAGTTGTTGGGAATCTGTGGTTGGCTGAATCCGTAGATGCAGAAATCATGGATACAGATGGCTAACTGTACTTAAATGCAGGATAACATTATCAGGAACTTAATATCACTTGGGAAGATTTAACTTCCCCAGAAAGCAGTTTTATTATTAGTAAAATGAGAGGCAATCTGAAATCCTTTTTATTCAAAAATTCAATATATTACTGCTGATTGATAAAGGAGTTCTGAAACTAACTCTTCTCTGTTCCTCTTTATTTGCTCCCTGCTTTTCTTCTGCTTCAGTTCCAGTTTGCTCCATTCAACCCAGTTTTTAAATTCACAGATGCTGCCTTACTGGGAGAAGGCAATGGCACCCCACCCCAGTACTCTTGCCTGGAAAATCCCATGGGCAGAGGAGCATGGTGGGCTGCAGTTCTTGGGGTCGTTAGGAGTCGGACATGACTGAGCGACTTCACTTTCACTTTTCACTTTCATGCATTGGAGAAGGAAATGGCAACCCACTCCAGTGTTCTTGCCTGGAGAATCCCAGGGACGGGGAGCCTGTGGGCTGCCGTCTATGGGGTCGCACAGAGTCGGACACGACTGACGTGACTTAGCAGCAGCAGCCTTACTAGTCTTTTATATTTATTAGTAGCAGCAGAAAAGCAATTTTTTCCACTCAAGGAAATATATCATTTTGTTATGAATGAGAGTACAATGCAGAGAGCATTCACAAGGTGGTAAGGCATGTATGACAGATTGAAGAGGCATATTTACATGATTTAATTTTCCTTAGAAACCACAATGGTCATTTTTAGTGAAGGGATTCGAAATAGTTACCAATGATAAAACTAGAGCTTCTGAAACATAAACTAGAGCTACAAGTATGACAACATTGCTTCTCCTATCGCTAACAAATGCTTTGGTTCTGTTGTGTTTTGTATTTTAAGATATGTACATATGTACTTCAAGTATAATCAGGAATATCTTTCTTTACATCATTTAGAAAGGTAATCCAAGATCAATTCATTCTAAAAGCTTTTTCCACTCTTCCAAACTTTCAACATAAAAAAGGCAATAAGTCAACATACACTTAAGCTAAAGTTCCCCCCTAGAGCACTGTAGTGACAGTAAAGAAATGTTTTCTACTTTACCTGGGAAGAGCAGTGATTTTCCCCCATTTCTCCACACAGAATCTTCTTGGGCCATTACTGCCTCGGAGAGAAGCAAATCCTTCATAGGGAATGCTGGATGTGCCTGTAACAAACTATCAACCCAAGAAAACAGAAGGAGAAGGTGAAGCCAAGAGATCAGTCTCTAGGAAAGGCATCATTCATATACAGAGGTGCTGGGGAAGAGCAGCATGGTGCTCACTGGCGGTAAAGCTCAAAAGATAAAACCATAGAGACAGAATAACTATAATGTGAGAATTCTGACAAACAGCTGGAGAATCCCAAGGAAGGACAGTGCATTATAAAGGGAAAGGGGATGTAGACGGTTTGTAGAAAATACACCATCCTATATATCCTTTAACTTAAAAGCTTAAACCACGGATACTTTCCATTAGAGATTAATAAAGTGGACGTGTCAATTAACCTAAGTCTACTTAGCATCAGTCCCTGATCAATTTGAGGTGAATGAAAAACAAAAAGAACGTATAGGCCTGCAAATTTGAGACTCAGAGCTATAATCCAAAGGAGCTAAGATCCAGACTACTTGTAAGATTTTGTCTAAGCAAATAGAAGGCTTCCCCATGTCTGATATTTCTTTAGCTGCAATCAACAAACAAGTTCCCTGTATAACTATAACACCATAAGAAAATAATGAGTTAGTTTTCCCAGTATTCTTAAACTTCAATGTTATCTCACATTTGTGGAAAGTTAGATGGAAGAAAAGAAGGGACTCTCTATCAAGGAACTGGATCATTTCTTGATAAATGAGACTGAAGATTTATCTCTTTCTGTTGCCAGAGATGCTGGCCTGCAGAATACTTGGAGGGCCTCTGGATGAAGGGATCTAACTGCCCTGAAGGTGGATGTTGTTCTGAGGACTCTTGGATGGCAATCGGTACTTCCTCACAACTCTAATGAGATGCTTGGACTAGTTAGAGATGTTCTGCACAGTGATGGAACCAAAGAACCATGCAATCAGAAGAGTCTGAAAACAGTGTACTCAGAATATGCAGATAAACATGGGATATATTTACTGAGTATACTTAGCCATTATTAAAAATATGAAATTCCAACAAGAATTAATGCATTAAAAAGATTAACTAAAGGCATCTTACCTGTAACAACCTCAGTCGTTGTTCATTGTTGAATCTTTCCACTGCAGCCCAGAACCACCGAATTACAATGTGATTGTCATGATATCCTATCAAACCAATCATGAAAGGTAGTATTACTTTGAGTGTTCCATCTTAAGTCACTATGACCATGGCATGTCAACAAAAGACTCTCAGACATAAATCATCATCTTGGATTCGTTAAAGGTTATTTACAATTTTAGACGAGGAATAACACTGTTAATGTGATCACATGAGTGTCAAAAGTAAAACAAAACACTAAATGGAACCAAGAAATCTGTTTCCATTTAGAGGTCACTAAATGAGACTAGCAGAGAGAACAAGTGAGTTATCGTTAACCATATCATTTTTGAAAAGTATAGTTGCTGGTATTGGAAATGCTTGAAACTTTCATTCCTTCATTTAAGAAATAATTTTGTATAGGAGTCTGAGCAAACTCCAGGAGATAGTGAAAGACAGGGAAGCCTTGCGTGCTGCAGTCCACGGGGTCACAAAGCGTTGGATACAACTGTGAGCTGAACAACAAACCACCATGCCAAGCACTGTACTACGCCTGAGGGTTGAGGGAACAATAGCAGAGGAAACAGACCCGCACAGGGCTTCCGGTACAGAGAGAGACATAAATCAAATAATTATACAAATAAACATATATTGTAAACTATTTTAAAACTATATATAATGTTCATATTTTAAAATCAAATTACTTTTTGTTAACAAAAAGGGAAAATAATTATACTACTTTCATTCCTTCAATGAGTAAATTTCAAACAATCATCAACCTAAATGTTATTTTTATTCCACACTGCAGTAGAGTTTAATAAAATGTCAATAGTATCATCCCACAGGAGGATTAAGGGAGTAGCTGCCGCAGCTGCTGCTGCTAAGTCGCGTCAGTCGTGTCCAACTCTGTGCAACCCCATAGACGGCAGCCCACCAGGCTCCTCTGTCCCTGAGATTCTCCAGGCAAGAATACTGGAGTGGGTTGCCATTTCCTTCTCCAATGCATGAAAGTGAAAAGTGAAAGTGAAGTCGCTCAGTCGTGTCCGACTCTTAGGGACCCCATGGACTGCAGCCCACCAGGCTCCTCCATCCATGGGATTCTCCAGGCAAGAACACTGGAGTGGGTTGCCATTTCCTTCTCCAATGCATGAAAGTGAAAAGTGAAAGTGAAGTCGTTCAGTCGTGTCCGACTCTTAGCGACCCCATGGAGATTCTCCAGGCAAGAGTACTGGAGTAAAGGGAGTAGCAGTGGATTCCCAAAACTCAATGGAGAAAAATTAAGTTCAGAGAGAAGGTGGACAAAGATTACAGCACAGTTAGTGATTCAGACCAGCTGAGTGACATATTCAGTGTGCAGAGAGCTACTCTAATTCTGAATCAGTAGCAGTTAGTCCTGAAGATAAGCTGGGTAGAAACCATTTTCCTGCAAATTTTTCCACACATGGGTTTTGAGGGGACTCTTGCCTTACTGTTTACCATTTGGTCAGTGATGCCCTTTGGAGAAGAAAGGGATCCAAATGGAGGGTAAATACAGCTAGACTGGACACGGAAATCCAGAGGGTCATTGTCCTGCTTTTGGCAAAGATTAGCTATTTGGTGCTGAGAAAAGAGTTTTGTCATCTATAAAATAAGTGCATTGGCTCTTTAAAGCTTTAAAGTTTTCTGACCCTTTGAACTGGCCCTTTTATGCCTCTCCTTTGCTGTCTGTGCCAAAACCATTTATAGAAGGAGCAGGAGTGAAAGTATCTCATCATATTCTCTACAAACAGCTGCCCTGTGAACATATGGCAAATGGCAGCAAAGCCGCACCTTCATTCAGTGCCAACTAGCTGGGTTAGCAAACATGGCAACTGGGTATCTTGCCCTTTTCCTGCCCCTCCCTCCCCCCAGCACTCTGTTCCCAAGGATTTTATTTGATAAGATTGACAATAAGCAAAGAAATAGGTACTTGATTCGTCATACACAGAGAATAAAAGTCTATCCTATGGAAACACAAAACTGGCTGATGTGATTGAATGTTATTAGAATCACCTGAGGGTGTGTGTGGTGGGTAAAAGAACGAGCTAATAGTATTTATGGCAACACATAAGTTACGCAGCATGTTGAAGAAATTGTATTTTAGTGAACGAAACTGGTTTAGTTAACAGTTATAACAGCCAAGGCCTATGTGGATTGACAGAGGGTCAATTGGTCAAGACTTATTACAGCAACTGGACTTCAGAAATAGCAGCAATGGACACTGCAGTTTAATCCTGCCTTTCAGAGAAAATGAGCAGTCAAAGCCAGCCGGGGCAATGGTGATGGATTGGAAGAGCCGAGCATAAGCCAAAATAAAAGCATCGGGGCCAATGTTAAGGTGTATCTTTACTCCATAGTTTTATGTTTTTTTTCCTTTAAATCTCTGTTTCAATTTACTGATAACTGGAGAACTGCTCAGCTCTAATTTTAGTCTGCTAAGTGATTAATTCAGTGACTTAAAGCTTGTATTCTTCACTCTCCAAGTTCACAATTACTGCTCACCTCTTACATTCTAAGTTAAAAGACAAAAGCAAAACCCAACTGTCATTTATCATGACTTTCTGAAGACTTAATAACACTACAATAAATTTCAGAAAATGTATTTGTTCTTTGTTTGAAAGTATTGAATAAAACTAACTCTGGGTTAGCATCAGGTCCCTTTCCAAGTGTATTGATTCAGCAATCAAATCACAGTGGCTTTAATGCCAATGCTAATTGAAAACTTGTACTGATCTGTAGAAATGCCAGCCCTAAAGCTTCCTATCTGGTGACATGTCCAGTTTTAAGCTGCTTCCCCAGTGGCTCAGCAGTAAAGAATCCACCTGCAATTCAGGAGATGGAGGAGATGTGGGTTTGATCCCTGGGTGGGAAAGATCCCCTGGAAGAGGGTATGGCAACCCACTCTAGTATTCTTGCCTGGGAAATCCCATGGACAGAGGAGCCTTATGGGCTACAGTCCATAGGGTCACAAAGAGTCAAACATAATTGAAGACACTGGGCACGAATACAGTTTTAAGCTAATCTTACAGCAGTTTCCTTTTTGGTTGAACCTAATGCTTGAATTCTAAAAGGGTTTGTTCAACAAATTTGAAATCTGAGAACTGTATCTTATTATATTCATGAGTTTCAACTGTGAATTACAACTGGTAAGTAGTTCAAGTGAAATGTAGAAAAACTGTTTGCTCATTAAGAAGTTAAGAGGTTAAAAAAAAAAAAAAAGAAGTTAAGAGGTGTGCCTCTTCAGGTTTGAGAATGAAGACAGAATAGGTGGAGTCTAACCAGTCCAATATGAGCTCCTTGATGCTTCACTAACAACACTATAAAACAATTAATTACTGTTCCTATGGTCATATTTCTTCACCAACAATTAAGACTTATGACATCCTCAGACGGTGCGTAAACAGTCGTCCTTCCACTTGACAGACGAGACAGCTAGGGGAAGAAGGGCATGCACTTGCTCATGGTCTCAAAGGAGAGTGCGTCAGACCTATGATTAGAGTGCAAGTGCCCCTGCCTGTCCTGGATCCAGATCCATGTGCTGAACCACTTGCCTCCCCTTAGTCTGAAACTAAAAATCCAGCCATCTTTAAGTCAAATTTCACCTCCTCTGTATTCTGTGTTGTTTCTCCAATCACTTAGGTCTATTTCAGCTGTGCCTGCGATGACCAGTTCTAGTTCTCTTGCATCAAAAACAGATACCAGCCTGGCATCCACCACCTGCAGAATAAAAAGAATACAGGACGTGGCTTAAGAACCTGGAGAAGCCTCAGCTACAATTACACTTCATCAAAAAAGGAGGGCACAAGGAGTGTTGGGAATACATGGATGCATTCTGTGGAGGCACTTTTAAAACTGTAAAGTTCTCTACAAATATATTTTTAGTACAAGGTTGATGAAATTTTCAACAGAATTTTTGTTTTATAATTGGTCATTAATGAATTCTTTTCTTTTCTTTTTTTTCTCTTGGAGAAGATCTAGTGCTCCAGTCATTTTCATAGTTTATTTTTATTTTAGCTATGGGGGCTTTTTCACAAAAGAAGTCACATGAAATACTTGTAACAACTCATTCTGACCCTCAGATATTATCATTTGCATGCTATCTCATTAGCATGAGATTTGATTACCCATATCTAAGCATGAGTAAGATGCATGACTTAAATGTTATTACTGGTCATTCAACTCTCAAATGCTATTTGAATTCAGGTCATTTTATTTCAATGATTTCTTGTAACAGGGCAATAAATTTTTTGTATTCTTGAAACATACAGGAAAAATTATTGAAGTTTTTAAATTGAATTAGCAACAGTAAATACAACAAAAGAGAAATGAGAATATGACACAGATATGAAGTAGAATGAGAGGGACCAAGGTATAACTGGGGTCAGCCGAGAACCGCACTATAGCTGGTTGTCTTTACCTCATAGAAGCCACGCACTAAGCTCTCTGTCTGCTGCACGACACCCCTCTCAATCCTCCATTTCACCATCCTCTCAATGTACTCCTTCTTGTTCTTCTCTGTGACTGGGATGTTGGCACCCCCTGGTTTTAATTCTCGTTCAGTAATCTGCGATTAAAAAAACAGAAAGGCTGACCATAAAGCAATATGTTTGATGATGTAAGACTACTGCTACCAATGAGCTGGAATCAGCCTCTACCTGTCCCAGCCCTGGGAACATCTTACAAGCAGGAGGTCAGCACCAGCACAGAGCTGGGCGTACAGCGGTGCTCAGGGAAAACAGGCAACGAGTTGATGTCTGAGCGCCTCCATGGCTAAATATATATGTGTCACAAGTGCTCCAGGTTAAGCTTTAAACCCACAAATAAATCTTCTAAATGAAAATGAAGAGGTTTCAAATTCTGTGCCACTGCTATTTGAATGTCTGATAAGACATTATCACACATTTCTTTAGGATTCAGAATTAACTACATATAGAAAGCAAATATTTACATAAAGGTCTACCTTAAGGAAGCAGAAATATATTCAAGCAAATGTTAACTTGAGACCTACTTACCAAAATATGAAATTCAGGAGACCAGCCAGGTATTAATGTCTAACTAAGAATATTACTTATGAACCAGTATACAATTTCTGAAAGAAATCTTTTAACCAACTCTTTTACTAATTAAAAAAAAAAAAGTATTTTCAAGCCTTCACCAAAATAGAGTTTACTTTCCCCTAGCTTCAAAACAATCCACTTTAGTTCTTAACCATGAATGAGAATTAAGTACAAGTGCCAACTGAATATTTTAATATTCAACTCTGAGGTAGCATGCATTTTTAAAAACTATATTTTATATCAGATACATTCTCATATCTTATGAGGATATTATAGTTGGAAATAAAAAGAAGATTGCTTACAACACACAAATAGTTATCACTATCTATAAATTAAAACATCTTATAATAACCTTTGTAACCAAGATTATTGTTCAGTTCAGTTCAGTCGCTCAGTCGTGTCTGACTCTTTGCGACCCCATGAATCGCAGCACGTCAGGCCTCCCTGTCCATCACAAACTCCCGGAGTTCACTCAGACTCACATCCATCAAGTCAGTGATGCCATCCAGCCATCTCATCCTCTGTCGTCCCCTTCTCCTCCTGCCCCCAATCCCTCCCAGCATCAGAGTCTTTTCCAATGAGTCAACTCTTTGCATGAGGTGGCCAAAGTACTGGAGTTTCAGCTTTAGCATCATTCCTTCCAAAGAAATCCCAGGGCTGATCTCCTTCAGAATGGACTGGTTGGATCTCCTTGCAGTCCAAGGGACTCTCAAGAGTCTTCTCCAACACCACAGTTCAAAAGCATCAATTCTTTGGTGCTCAGCCTTCTTCACAGTCCAACTCTCACATCCATACATGACCCCAGGACAAACCATAGCCTTGACTAGACGGAATTGTAACTACATAAATCTGGGTTTAAACCACCCAACCATCCACAAATATATAAACATTTGATCTTAGCCACTGAATTAATCCTTCACCAAGCAATAGTCTTCCCACACACAATCACCATTATTCACAACAGACCTGCCCAAAAACTTCTTCGTTCACAGTAAATGTGAGGTCCAGGATGTCATGGATGTCATTGTCTTTCATCCACTGCAGGCTCTGATGGAACTCTTCATCAAGGTATTCTAGATCACTCAGGTCACAGAGACTAAGATGACAAAGAGAAACAAATATGTAGGCATGGATATTAGCTAAACCCAGAATCGTGAAGAAATACACTAAGAATTAGTGACAAGTACAATATCAACTAAATAGGCAGTGATTTCTGGAATGTATTTTGTCAAAGTCAGTAACCAAAGCAGTGAAATAATTCAGAAATGTATAAAATTTTAAAATCCTGATATGTAAAATGCCTTAGGAATCACTCAATTTGTTTTATCTTTTACAGACACAGAACTGGAGGTACAAAAAGTGGCTGCCGTTTGCACAGCCACCCACAAATAATGCCAGAGGTAAAACTGGGACTTGGGTTGACAACTTGGGTTCAGTATTCTTTGGCTAGGTTAAACTATTTTAAATTATCATTTTCCTAATTAGAAATTCTTTGTACATTTCTATACTGTACTTTAACTTTTTTTTTTCCCCAAAGCTTCCCCCCCGCAAAGACTAGAATCTATGATCCACATTCACATATATCCCTTTTTTCTTCAGGGTTCTTACTCTTTCTATGATTCTGAAAACTGAAAGCCACAGAATTGCTCTACAGTTTTAATAGTTTTCTATATTTCTCTCTTCTTTCTTCTTTGCTGAGAGAAGTTCTACATGAGGTGGAGCTACTATTACATGTCCCTGTTGTAAAGGTGGTAGCAACTAATTCGCTTTATTGTTTTGGAATTTCCTTTGCTCAGCCCAGTTTCAAAGATGATTTTGTTTAGTTCAGTCTACACATGTAACAGACACCAAGTATGTGCCAAACATCTTAATAGCTACTTGATAAACAGTTACTGCCCTCAAGGAGCTAATGTAGACCATTAGAGAAACAAAGACACAAATAGATAAGTTGATTTAAGGTGATAAGGAATAGCCTAGGGTGGATAACACATTATTTGTGTCCTTTTTTATATGTATGTTATACTTCAGTTAAAATTTAAAAAGGTACGTAAGGTAGATACTGGGACCTCCCACAGCAAACATGCAAGCCATTTATTTTGACCTGGAGACTGACTGATTTTTCTGATTATATTCTTCATTTAGTAAGACAAATAAATTTCTATATAATATTTTATTGGTTCCATAATGCTTTCACATATAGGGTCTCCACCAAAATGTTACAGAGTAGGAATACTTATCTCAATTTTACTGATGAGAAACTCAGCTCAGGAATGTTATATAAGTTGCCTGATGTCACACAGCCAGTAGGTAGCTGGGACAGAGCTTGAAATCAGATCAACATTTAAAAAACATTTCCTCATTTTTAAGATGAGAAAACTGCAAATCAGTAACTAAGTCAAGATCAAAAGTGGCTGGGGAAAAGCTGTTTTGATCTCCTGATTTCTTGTCCAGTGCAAATTCTACTCCCTCCCCCTCTCCCACAATGGTATTACATTTTCTCCAGCAACAAATGACATCTTCAGTTTACTCTGTAGAGTTGATTTAAGACACAGCTCAACCTAATCCATGAAACATTTGAAGATCAAAACTAATCTTCAGACGGTTTTTAAATAGATTATTAATCAAGCACTATAAGTGCCAAGTGTTGAAGCTATAATATCTGATATAAACAACCAAGCTACATAATCATGACCTGGAGATTTAGAAGAAGCTTTTTGGAGTAGATGATACCTATACTAAAGTCTTCAGGATGTTTCAAGCTAAAGAGGTAAAGGGGAATAAATAAAAAGGAGAAAGGGAGAAAAGAGAGGCAGGAGAAGACAACCTGAGCAAAGCACAAAGGGATGGAGTATACAGATATTCCAAGCATATGCGCAGCACCAGAGGGTTAACCATAAGACAGAATATCCAGAGAATGAGGCTGGAAATGTATCTAAAAGCTGGTCTTGAAGTCATTCTAAGGAGCTTGGTGATTCAGAACTACTGAAAAGTTTTAAAACAGGCAATGACATGATCAGACATGAGGTGTGACTTTAAATTGTTTATCCGGAAGTGGCAGTATAGAGGATTTACTTATAATGGGGGGTGGGGGTGGGTATCATTGGGTGGAAACCAGTTAATAGACCACTACAGTAACCTGTCCAAAGTAATATACGGATTTCAGTTAGAGCACAGCTATCAGGGTAGACTGGGTATGTGTTCGATCGTGCCTGACTCTGCAACCTCCTGGAATGTAGCCCACCAGGCTCCTCTGTCCATGGCATTTTCCAGGCAAGAATATTAGGATAGAGAAGATGAACTTTAGAATTATTGAGGAGGCAAATGTGGAAATGAGTAAACCATTTTAGTGAGTGGGTAAAAAGAAGCATATCTAAAATGAGACAGCAAATGAACTCAAGTTGCAAGATAACTCTGATTCACTGCCAGTCTTGAGGGCCACTAGACGAAAAATTCCTAAGGCCACAAGTTTAGCAGGAAAAACAACCTGAATGATTTGTGACCTGTACCATGGGAATGGGGCAGGAGGTGGGGAAGAGAAGAAACTGTGCTGTGCATTTACTAACCCTGTTTAAGGGTGACTCCCAACTTCTGACCAGGGTGATTTGAGAATGTTGGCACTATGAACTATGACTAGGCACATGGGGGAAGGTATATTTTTAGGTCAGGAGAAAATGATGAATCTAGTTTTAATCATGTTGGTTTTGAGGTACCTGTGAGACATACAAGAGACATTAAGTAAAATATTGACTGCTTGAGCTTACAACTCAAGAGAGACCATATCCAAGGGTGTGGACTGGAGAGTCAGTAGATGAGACAGCTAAAGAGGTTTCCCATGAGAACATATATATAGAGAGAGAAGAGGGGAAACCAGAATGGAAACTTCAGGAACACCAAGGTTAAGGGCAAGTCAGGACACCCACAAAGGAGGCTTAAAAGTAAAAGGTGAACCCAGAGAGCATAGTGTCATGGACACCAGAGAAGGAAGAACTCAAGAAAAATGGATGGGTCTGGGAGGGATCAATACTATCAAAAACAGCAGAGTGGTCTATTAAAATAGAGACTAAAAAACATTCTATAAAAGCTTCCATAGGTTATTGGTGGGAAACAAGCTAGATTGAAGTGTGTTGAGGGCATGTCAACACTCAGTATAGACTACTCTTTCAGGAAGTTTAAATGGGAAGATGAACGATAAGGCAATGAAATGGAAAGATGCAAATGGGCCAGAAGAACCAGAGAGGCAGAAGGCCAGTGTTCAGGTGCTCAGGGCTTTATTGGCCTATATATCAAAAGAGACGATGGCAAAAGTCTTCCTACTGGCCCTCTTTAAGAATCCATTAGAAATACTTTCAGTTGAGGTCTAGGCTTACAGAAAGCAGATACATGGGTACATGGCCTTGGTTAGGGAATGAGCTGGTCAGAACCATGCAATCCTGCTGCACTTTCTTGTTGCAAGTTTGAGCTACTACTCTCACAGACAGTTGCCTTCTATTCAGCCTTGTAAATGACTACTAATTACAGGACAGAAACTGTTGGCTCTACATTTTACAATAATTGCAATCTTTCACTGTGGTAACAATGAAGAAAAAGTCCTGTGAATGCTAAATTTTCATCTGCCATCATAAATTACTGCCTTGCATATAGAGAGATTTCAAGAAAAATATGGGACTTGAAAAATACGGCCCACCTCTAACAAACAAATGTTGAAAAAGGAGAGTGAAAATTTGAACCAAGAATAAGCAGTTGAACATTTGCTTAAGGCAAAATATAAAAGGCATCTTGTGAAAGACGGGGGGCTATGAGTCACCAAGACTAATCCACAACTATTCTATTAATAATTGGCATTAATTCCACAGGAATTTCAGCACTGTATTTGAAGTACAATTGTTTTGAAGAAACATGTGTAGCAACAAATGAGAATCAATTACTCAGAGTAGAGCAAAACTAAGCCTTTGGGAACAAGACAGGAATAAAGGATCAGAAGCTGGAAAAATCCAGTAACCATATTTGAAATTAGATTAGTTGATTAGTTTCAGAAATCTAAACCACTATTAAGTAAATAATAATAGATTTGAGATAGTGAGTCAAAACATGACCTTGACAAAAGATTCTTTTGGATAAAGGAAATACTTCATTCTCTACATGCAAATTACACAAGCAATAAAAATACTCTTACATTCTGAGAAGAGCCTTATAAAAGGGCCGTGTGAAGAAGGCATCCAACAAATACTGGTGAATTAGTGCAAGACCAAGGATCCTACCACTGAACCGGAACCTGTGAAGGAAAAACAGGAGATGGTTTATATGGAGCAGTTGGAGCAGTTTCTAAATGTTTCTGTTTCCTCTCAAGAATGCCTTCCAGTTCTAACCACCTAAGATTTTCTAAGAAGAACTGCCTTCCAGGTTCATGAGAATTTGTATGCACTGTAGGCTGTGTCTTCATTAGTTGATTTTCACATCTACTTATAGAAGACATCTGTTTCAATCTGATATTCAGAGAGATACTGCTGCACCTTCTCCTCATGTCAGTGATGTCCAGCATGTAGCACTCTACATGGCCAACATGAACTCCCTGTTAGCATGACAGTGAAATTTCCTTAAATCACTTGTAAGAAATGTTGACAGAATGAGACCAGTAATGGTGGGGAAAATGTCCCCTTGTAGTTTGCGTGCATGAATATCAGCGGGATTTCTCTAGTGCAAACCTAGCAGCAATTCCCTTTTGAGGAAAAGCCCAGTCTCGGAGTGAGAAAGTTCCTAGTTCTACTCTCTCTCAAACCCCTCTCTTAACAGTAACTGTCATCATCCAAGAATTATGCATGTGTACATTTGAGGGAGTTTCCACATGGGACATTCTGTTCTCTAAAATTTCAGTGCTCAATTCTATTCTGAATCACTTTGGAAACTTTATTAGATATATGTCATGACTGGATTTGCTGAGATGTACATATATTTTCTTTTTCAAAAATATTCAAGTTTCTAGCCTTTTGAAAGCCTGATGCCTTCTGAAAGTGTAAATGCACACTGAGGTTCATAGTGTCCAACTACAATTCTAGTGTCAGGCAACCATCTTAAGATCAATGTCCAGCAGCTTTGTTTTTCTTTATTTCCACTTAGGTTAGCATAACTGCAATAGCTACTCTTAGGAGGACTTCTAACTGTAGTTAACCGGAAGTTAATTTGAAGAATAAGTCCTAAACCTTAATGCCCTCCACCCACCAATATTAACCTCATGACTCAAAGAAATTTTTTCCATGATTCCTATTCACGTTCTTTTTTTTGTTACTATAGTGAAAATGAACAGAAACAAGCAAACGGGTTATATAGATACTTCAAGTCTATAAATGCAGGCATGTAAAACATGTCACAGAGTGCAATTTGAGGTTTTAAGAATAAATAATTCCCAGATGGGAATCCTATACCAGCTTTACTTGATTTTGTGTGAAAAATTAGGAGCAGGGCAATTCCTGGCTACAAACTTGAAATAGTGACTGGGATAAGTGGCCACTGCTGTGACCCCACACTCCTGCTTGCCTGCCAGGATTCTCTTCCACCATCGGTTCCTCTAAGCCACTCTGTCTTCCTGTCCTCCCTCCCATTAGAAAACCAACAGACCCAGCTGCTCTGCCCCTCCCTACATGTTAGCCACTTCCCCAAGGACTGTTCTAGAAACTGCCTGTCCTTTGGGTCAGGATTTTGCCCTACTCACCCCCACCAGTCCCCTGTCACAGCTCAGAGTCACCCAAAGCTTCAGACAAGGATTTAGGGTCTTGCTAAGAACCTAACATCATCTGCAACGTTCTCTCAGGAAAAAACCTTTTGGATTCTACCCAACTCACTTAAAATTGGTCTTACAGAACATAATCTATTCCTAGACTGGAAAGTGCCTGTATGTTAAATTTGATAATGCAAACAAGAGTCAAATGAGATATTTAACTGAAAATATGATTTTCTCAAAAAAAAAAACAAAAACTTTTTTTTTTTTTTTTTAAGTTTAGGTGCTTATAAAAACTAATATCACAAAAATCAGCTAAAGAAAAACGGGGAGAAAAATACTTACCATTCATGGTGATTGTCTACAAAGGCAGACATGGGACTTATTTGTACTGTGTATGTGTCATTGGCTGAATATTCAAATAAGCCATAATATGGGTTAAAGAGTTCTCTGGATACCAGGAAGAAAAACTCTCTGGAAGGTCCACTGTAATCCAGCCTTTAAAAAATTCACAAAAAGAGCAGTCATTATTTTTTTTCTGTTTATTACACACATTTAACACAGTGCTCAACTTTCTGTAAAACAGGAAGTATAATTATCAAGTTTGGTGGTGGTGGTTTAGTCATTAAATCATGTTGCAAAAGGTAAAATAACTTAAGTGCCCAGAGTCAGGCCATGCGGAGAGAGATTGCAGTGGGAATGCCTTATTTAAGTAGGTTAAACCTGAGGGCATCCGTTACATACATCCATGGGAATATGGAGTCCTCATGTTTTTCCAAAACACTTTTAAATGCAGGCAAAAAGAGACTTAAGTGAATTGGTGAGAGGATATTACAGATATAAGGCCTCCTAGGGAGATCAGAGGCAAAAGATGGAATGATAGGGTTCAGATGAAAATTTTAAATTATAAAACACCAAGGAAAATTATAGACAAGAAAAGTGAGGGTGTCTAAAGCTTCCTTGGGAAGGTAGTTGAGAAGAGGCCGAAATTCTAGCACCTGAACAACAGTGTAAATTCCATTTTACTTACAAAAAGACATCAGGGTCAAAGCAAAATCTGAGAACGATTGTGCGAGGTTTGCGGACTGACAAGCAGCAAACAATGCTGAGAACAAAAAATGCACCAAAGAGGAGTATGTAATAAAGCAATTTGATATGCTCAAATTAAAATGAAAAATGTAAAGTACATCTATCTACCCTATGGTAAAAAGTTGACATAAGGGTTCAAAGACAGGAAGGAATTCTGAGGGGGGAATGAAAGCAATGGATAAGTTGGGGTGGTGGGATTTAATAAGACTTCCTTTGTTCACTCTATTTTTTTCCCTCTATGGAATTTCCTTCAATGGCCACTTCTGTATTTTTTTATGACAAAGAAAAAATTCCATATGTGTGGTATGGAATTGTGTGATAGAGAAAAGGATCTTATTATAGGTAGAAGAGGGAGCTGGAATAATAGTAAGGAAAATTAAAAGGCCTTCATATATCTTAGTTGAAAGTTTAATAGAATTTTCTTAAAACAGACATCAGCTATCCACATACTAAGTTCTTAATTTTTGCCATATCTGAATATATATGCACTACTATTTACTTAATATTTCCAGCTTTACTTGCTTTTCCGATGTAGCCTTGTCTTAACACAATATTTTGAAATTGTGATGTGTTAGCTTTATTTCTTTTCTAATACACATGAAAACAAATACATAAATATTAACATAAAAAATATGAGTCTATGCAATAGGCCAAGGCAGCTTCTTGTGGTTTCTTTCCACTGTCCTAGTTCTGGTCTCTGACACCACCAAGAACAAGTAGATTACTTGTTCCACTTGAACATTCTTCACACATTTAGAGGCTTTCCTTCAACAAATATGTGAGTGCCTATTAGGTTTGGGGTATTAATCTAGATGCTAAAGATGCAAAGTTTTATTTTTACGTCATTTTCGACAAGATTCTAAGTTCAGCAGTGTCTGTATTCCTGATCCCTGTCCCCTCCTCACTCATGAACAACCTCCTCTCATGGCAGGGCAGGGAAGTCCCCTGTCATGTTGGTCCTCTGCTCTGAACACTCTCCAGGTGTCAAAGTCTGACCTAAGGGGTGTGTCTCTACTGATCACAATACTCAAGGTGTGGTCTTGTCAGCAAAAACTTAGGGCTCTTGACCTCTCTTCTTGGACACTTTTCTCCACTACTGCAGCTTAACGTCACCCTGCCTTGTGGGCAGTCCCTTTACTTTGTTGACTCATCACAAGCTCGTCATCAGCTCAAACCTTTCACCTATGTTACTTTAAACTAGGACTCTCCCACCCTGTCTGCACGTCACTCTATCTTTTTAAAACCTAAGCACTAGACACAAATATTAATACTTGCCATACTAAATTTCACTTTGTGAGACTGAGTCCATGATTCTAGTCTACCTAGATCCCTGTGGATGCAAAACTTCTCTCCAAATTTCCTGCTGATGATGAATTACATCAGCAGACCCCTGTGTCTTTTCAGAAACAGAGAATACCAATCAAAATATCTTAGTGGTCATTTTGTCCATCCTCTCACCTCACTGAGGAGATGACTGGCGCTGAAGGAAATCGCTGACTTGTATCAAATGAAAGCTGCAGTGGAGGATCCAGGCCTTGACACAGGTTTCCTGACCCCGTGTGTGATGTTCATTACTCTTTACAGTCCACTCTTCAATATATTTAAAACGTTCACGAGGACTAAATAGAACATTACTTATAGAGGAGAGGTCGGAAAACTGTGACTTGCAGGCCAAGTCTGGTCCAGGCCCTTACATTGTAAAAAAAGTTTTATTGGAACATAGCCATGCTCATTTGTTTATGTGTTGTCTGGCGCTGTTATGATGGCAAAGTGAGTAGGTACAACAGGGAATGGCCTGAAAAGCTGAAAATAATATGGCTCTTTACGGAAAAAGTTTGCCAACCTCTGTTACAGAAGAAAGTAGGAGGAGAATGTTACTTTATTAAAAAGCCTAGCTTACTCTAAATCCTCTTCTTTAGTGAAGATCATTTCAAGAAAAGGTAAAATCACAACAATGTCCTAGAGAGTATGAAATCTTCAGGAGTGGTCACAACTATTAAGCAGGAAGCCAGGAGCCCTGGCCTGGAGGCAATGTAGGAGGAAAATATATCTTCCTCAACTGGTCAGGCTTTTATCTGCTCTTTTTTTTTAACTCCAGCAGCACTGATAGAGTTACTCTAAAGTGAAGACATTTTTAAAGTTTGATTTGATTATAATCTGAACTTTAGAACCACATATCTGAGAGCAGGTTGTTGATTACAAATTACATACGCCTACCTAATTCAATAAGACGTGTCCCAGCAGGATACCTTATGCATGCGCTTCCTATAATGTCTTAGCAACCTCTTCCATATAAATAGTTAATATGACTCATATCACAGGGATCATTTGTTACATTCCTGTTTTGCCAGTTAGGTTGGTTCCACAGCTAAAGACTTGGCACAGAAATACAGAAACTCTGGACAACGGGTGTGTAGCCACACAACAGCTGCATCTGAGGGCATTTTGGAATAAGCACAGATGTCTTTAGGGTGGCAATGTCTTTTTGAACCCCATGAAACGCTGATAAGGCATTTTAAACACCATCACGTTGCTGGGCTGACACCACCCGAGTTGTTAGTGGCATCCAATATTTCTTAAATAATTTTATTCTCTGGTTCTTTATGTTCAACTAAAAATTGCCAAAAACAAAGTATCCCAAAGGAAGCAGACTATAAAATGAAAGAGGATAGTGGCATTGGGCAGTCTGACTGCCATTTCCTACACATTTTCTGGGAGACAGAAAGGTTTTCTTTCTTACAAGCTGGTTCAGGCACACATGGTCTACATACCTTCTGATTCACTCTTACGTTTGTATCAGCAAGGCATTAGTTCTTGAGCCACTAAAGAAGTGATAGGTGAGTAGGGAATTTTGTGAGCAATTAATATGACAAAGTTTTACCTGCAGATACCAAGCCAAAGCCTGGAAATAGAAGCACCTTTCTTCAGTATGGTTTGGGTCAGTTAGGTTATCCTGCAAATATCTCTCTTTAGACAAAAACAAGCAACACCTTAGTTTCACTTGAAGCTTTACAAATATTTGAGGAAACATTGGTCAAGGCCAGTACCCGAAACAACTTCTAGACCAGTCAGATGTAAGAGCTGCTGGTTATTTTATAAGTAGGGACTCAAAAAAACCTTTCAGATCTCATCCCCCGCTAGTTTCTTGCATTTGCCTAAGTAGAAATATCATAGGAAGAGCTCACCTGTACTTAAATCCCCAAACTAAAACTGTTTGCACACCTCCCCTCCCTAGTCCAAGTATGGCTTTGCAAGACGGATGACTGATATCATATAGAAGGCACCTTACATATAATGAACTCATTCTTTCTTAAAGAAAGGTGCCTTTTATAGAGTTGGCCATGGAGGACAAAAAACAGAGGCAATCACAGTGTAAACATCCTCTCTTGATCCAGGCCATTATTTCCTTACTTGTTGTGGGTACTAAGAAGTGAATGTAAACCTGAAACTAACGCACTATTATAAATCAACTCTACTTCAATAAAAAGAAAAAGAAGTGAATGCCCCAGGATGTCCTATGTGAACACAATAGTCTACGTAGCTAACTTCTGACACCAACAAGCTTTAGTTGCTAAAACTTTTAATTCAGAAGAAAATAATACACTGAAGAATATGCAGTACTTGTGGCTCCCCTCTTAAAGAAGCAATGTCCAGGCAGACAGAAGCCCAAGAGGCAAGCAGACCATGCAATTTCCCGCCACACTCAGTCCAGACGACTCAGTTTCCAAATCATTCCTCCACTGCTGTTTTCTCCTACTCCCCACTTTGCAAGAGGAGATAACCAAATTAAGCTGGGTGGAAATTTAAATGACTAGAACAAAGTCTCCAGCTCTGACCAAATTAAATCACAGTGTTTGCTTAGAAATTGTCCGTATTTCATAAAAAGCCAAGCATAACAGGACATTAATTTAGTGAGATATACTAATCACTTGTCAACTAGCATAACTACATAAAAAGGCTCTAGAATTATTTTTGCATTTTTAATTGAATACAGGTATCTCTAATATTCTGGGGTTAATTCTACCTCACATGGAATTTGTAGCTGTCCTATACATTTACGACTATGACACTTCTCATCAATTTCTCTTGACTCAGCTCTTCCATTTCAGGAAAAATCTATATATGATGTGTCAAGACCTACACAAAGAAACATCTTAGAGCAGAACTGAAGTCTCTGAGTGAATCTGCTAATTCACACTTTTTTGGAGAGTAGGCAGACACATTATTCTGAAAAGATAAATCCTTTCTCTTTATGCCCTCACTAATATATTGTAAATAAAGACCCTGATCATGACAGGTAGAAAATACTATCAGTGAGATGGTATCAATAGAAATTGCAAGATATTATTTCCTCATAGATAACAAAGTTGACTTTAGCAACATAAAATAATACTCTATACATACCAATACCTCTACTAATTTGGACTTTCCACAGAATTAATTCTCTCTATAGACTTACTACTCTACTGACCTCAAATGCAAAAGGAAGCATACACATACCAAAATTACCCTGGTGGCCCCCATCACGCAACAACAAAATAAGAAAGTTGTTCAGGGAGTTTCTGAATCTCCCTAAATCTTGTCTCTATGCTTTCTTTTAATAAGTGATCTTTTTAGAATAGTTTTTGATTTATAGAAAGGTTACAAAGACAGTAGGGAGAATTCTCATACACCTCACACCAGCACTTCTTAGGTGCTTCTGGTTTTTGATGACCTTGACAGCTTTAAGGGGCACTGGTAAGGTAATCTGGTAGAACGTCCCTCAGTTTGGATTTATCTGATATTTTCCTCCTGATTAGACTGGTGTTACATGTTTTTGGGAGGAAGACAATAAAGGTAGTGCCATTCTCATCACATCATACCAAGGATATATACTATCAACAGGATATATCACTTTTTTACTTTAGCCTTGATCAGCTGCCTGTGTGTTTGTAAGGCTTCTCCACTGGAGGCTTACTTCTTTCCCACCCCTTTTCACAGGGTACTGTTTGGAAGGAAGTCACTCTGTGCAACTCATAAGGAGCACTGAATTATGCAGAAAATTATTTGGAAACCTTCTGCAGAGGAGATTTGTCTATTCTCCTTCATTTAATTATTCAATTGTATATTTATATCAATATATATGTATCTTATACTTCAGGGTTCTAATCCAATACTACTTTATTTTGTTGCTCAAATTATTCCAGCTTTGACCACTGGGAGTTCTTTCAGATGGTTCTTGTGTCCCTTTGACATCACTGTGAATTGTTTTGAGTTTCCCTATACTTTCTGGTACAAGATACTTCAGACACTGTCTTGTATGATTCCTGCCCCAGTCCAAGAATCATCCATGTCTACAAGGAGCCCTAGTCCCCTTTACTAAAGAACAATACTAAAAACCAACATCTACACACTAGTTGTATATTCTTGTTTAATACCTATTACTAGAGCTAAACATGAAAAACTTCCAAAATAACACATTTTGAGGACATTAAAATTAATGAAGGAAAAGGGACAGAAAATTTTCAGCTCCATTCTAGAATTCCACAGAAAAACCTAGGTAGCTTTTCTCTTTGGATACTTATTAGAAACCAGAAAGAAATATTATGATCTTTAATTTTAATGTAATAAGATGGCAAAGGCTAAAATAACTTCTTAATTTTATGTTGTTTTGAGGTTAATCTTGCAAAACATATGATGTGTTCCTAATGACTTAATAGCAAAATAAATTTGATATCTAATAATACATATGTATGATACTGACATGATAAAGCATGAGATCAGAAATAACCTGGCCCTATTCCAGCCTCAATAAGCCTCATGCAGAGATTGTCCCTGAGGGCCAAGGTCACGCCTCAAAATATCTTCCATCTTATTTTCCTCCTGGGGTTACAAGAAGAAGACAGGTAATGGAGGCAGAAAACATTTGGGCATTAGTAGCAATTAAATAAAGAGGTTTCAATCCCCACTCTGTCTGGGCCTCCTCCTAGGAACGGATGTCAGTCCAGATCATGGGGAGACAGCTTTAAGATGATAAAGCATGATCAGCATCTGTTCTATTCAAACCTAAGTAACAGCGCTTCCAAAGACTCATGACTACATCTCTGAGATCTCAACAAACTGTGGTCTAACAATTATGGAAGACAGCTGGAGCTCTGAGGGAGGAAAAGTATTCTCATCCAAACTAGGCTGGTTATGTAAGGAAATACTTGGAATCCCATGCATATCTGTGATCAGACTAAAAACATTTGCCTTCATTTTCAACTGTGCACCTGCATCTTTAAGGCAACTAACAAAAGCTAGAAGTCCACTAAGGCTCATCAGCAACAAAAGGATCAAGACTCAGGCAAGCTTCTCAGACTTTCTCACATTATATTGTTTTCCCATCTATTATTTTAATCTAGGCACAGCTGGGAGACACTACATTTAGCAAGATAAATTATCAGTTACTAGCTGAAATAGTGAAAAGGCCCATGGGTAGGAAAAAATTCAGATAGATTAGAGTTCAAGAAGTGAAGTGAAAATGTTAGTAGCTTAGTCGTGTCCTGCTCTGCAATCCCATGGACTGTAGCAATTCAGACCCCTCTGTCCATGGAATTCTCCAGGCAAGAATACTGGAGTGGGTTGTCATTACCTTCTCCAGGGGATCTTCCCAACCCAGGGATTGAACCGGGGTCTCCCACCTTACAGGCAGATTCTTTACCGTCTGAGCCACCAAAGAAGCCCAGAGTTCAGGAGTTTTGCCTAAATCCCAATATTGGTCTAAGAATCCTATATGGAAGACAAGAGGCCTAATTTTGAATTTTAATTTTGCTATTATCTAGTTCAACTAGCACATGAAAATTATTTTATACTTTGACAGCTCCATTTCATCAACCAAACACCACATGGCTGAATTTGTTGAATATTATTAAGATTCCATAATCTACTTTATTCCTGGGCAAGACTGAGCGTGTAGCCTTAGAATGATCCAAATCAATAGGAGTTAAGCAGTTAAAGAGAAGACAACTGGAATTCCAGCAATCATGTGATATTTTTAAAATTCACTCTAGTGATGTTTACAAAGAAGGTGCTAAGACTCCAAACTTAAACCTGAAATGAGGAAAGAGGAATGACTCTAGGAGAGGTGAGAGCTGCCATCCTCTGAAGAGTCAGAAAACCACCAGTATGCCTATTTGAATGGAATAAACACTGTGTAGGAGTCTTCATTGCATTCATTTCCTAACTTCATCTCCACGAGCACACTCATGGAAGAGTCATAGAAGGCTGGACTCTCTTTATGGTAGGTAGTTATTTTGGTAGGTGTGCCAAAGAAAGAGAAAAAGTGGGGACAGAAAAATAAGAACTAAGGCCTAAAAGTTACTGCTGGGGAAGTGTCCAGGTAGAATAGGAGGATTTTTTTCCCCTCTTTTTCTTTTTGTCTCTCTTTCTTTTTAATCGAAGTATAGTTGACATACAGTATCAGTGTCAGATGTACAACATAGTGATTCCACATTTTTATACACTGTATGATAACCACCAGACCACCATGAGTCTAGTTACCATCTCGTCAGCATGGAAAGCTATTACTGACAATATTGTTACTGACAATATTCCTTGCTATATATTACATCCTGTGACTTATTTATTTTAAAACTGCAAGTCTGCACTTCTTAATACCCTTTGTCTATTTCACCCATTCCCCCATCCTCACATCCCCTCCCCTCTAGCAAACACTGGTTTCTAACTCGTGATTCTAAAACTGAACTTTTTTGACAGGTGAAGTATGATTTACTTTGCATTCCAGTGCACATAACAAGATTATAGATGTTAAAATGCAATTTCTTGCTTTTTCTCTCAAAGTCCATGTCTTGAACCTTCTTATGTTGTTGGTGGGAATGTAAAATGGTGAAGCCACCATGGAAAATAGTATGCGGGTTCCTCAAAAGAACCAAAACTAGAGTTACCATATGATCCAGCAATCCCACTTCTGGGCATCTAACCAGACAAAACTCTAATTTGAAAAGATACACGCTCCCTATGTTCACAGCAGCACTATTCACAATAGCCAAGACATGGAAACAACCAAATGTCCATCAACAGATGAATGGGGAAAGACGTGGCACATATATACAATGGAATACTACTTAGCCATAAAAAGAATTATGCCATTTGTAGCAACATGGACAGACTTAGAGATGATCATACTAAGTGAAGTGAGTCAGAAAGAGAAAAACAAATACCATACGATACCACTTACATGTGGAATCTAAAAGATGACACAAATGAGCTTGTCTACAAAACAGAATTGACTCACAGACACACAAAACAGATTCGTGGTTTCCAAGGGGAGGGGTTGGGAGGGTGGAGTGGACTTTGGGATTAGCAGATGCAAACCATTATATAGAATGGATAAACAACAAGATCCTACTGTATAGCACAAGGCACTATATTCAGTATCCTGGGATACACCATAACGGAAAACAATTTTAAAAAGAATGTACATATATATAACTGAATCACTTTGCTCTACAGCAGAGATTAATACAACACTATAAATCAACTATACTTCAATTTTTTCAAAAGCAAATTGTCCTTTTCAGAGAAAGAGTTAAAGAGAGAAGAAATGAAACTATGATTCTGCTCTCAAAAATGATCTATAGTTATGAGCTTTTACCAAAGAATCTTTATGTCAAATGATTTAAAAACCAGGGGAAGCTTTAAAAAAAATAGCTGAGAGGTTTGTGTATGAGAACAGCATTTTCTGCCAGAAGGATTTCCTGTTTTAGGCAACCACAGGGGACGTTGTGGGGAAACATCCGCCTGCGGCCACAGCCCACGCTTCAAAGGCCACTTCTCTGTGCTACTCACCCTTCCTCTCCGACGAATGTGACGTACAGCTTATTTCTCTGCAGGTCCTTTCTGGAGTAGCCCATAATTTGATTAAAAGCATCTTCAAGCAAGTGATCTCTTCTGATAATTAACCTGTCCGTAAAGAGACAATTTGAAAAAATACAGATGATTTCCTAATCCTTATCTTTCCAGAACTGAGCACTTGCTATTTAATTTCCATTTACCACAACTAGGTGAAAAGCGGGATGACTTACTATCATCGCTGTCTGCAATAAAGCACATGTCTGTCTTTAACTCTTAATAGCATTAACAAAAGTTACATCAGAGAATCATTGGTAAATAGAGCACCCTACCTAAGACCTGTAGAAACAATGCAAAAGTTCTTCTGGTGGTCAAATTCATTTATCCTGGGAGGAAAATGATTAAAAAACAACACACACACTTACAAAACTTTTGTTTATGAAAGGAAGATTAAACCTAGGAGGTCATGTTTTAAGCATTCTATGTAATGAATGCACCTAGACCAGGAATTCAACTCTTAAGTAGCTAGAAAGATAACAGTGAGACCAAGAAAGATGAATTCTTAGTGTCCTTTAAAGAAGAGGAGTTTACGTAAACTTTTCTAACTTTAAAATTAGGTGAACCTTGAAACTCTCTAGGTGACAGATAAAAATGAATGATACTTGCAGTTGATTAATCTACTTATGACAATGGCAATTTAAGTCATCTTTAAACAGGCGTCAATTTGCCCTTAATGCAAATAGTAATGGAAAGGGAGATGATAGGGAAGCCAGAGGCATGAAAGTTCGATCAGCAAGATTTTCATTAAGTGAAGCTCAGAGACGTACAGTGTTTGGAGCAGGTTGATTTTTTTTTTTAATTTTATTTTTAAACTTTACATAATTGTATTAGTTTTGCCAAATATCAAACTGAATCCGCCACAGGTATACATGTGTTCCCCATCCTGAACCCTCCTCCCTCCCCATACCATCCCTCTGGGTCGTCCCAGTGCACTAGCCCCAAGCATCCAGTGTCATGCATCGAACCTGGACTGGCAACTCGTTTCTTACATGATATTTTACATGTTTCAATGTCATTCTCCCAAATCTTCCCACCCTCTTCCTCTCCCACAGAGTCCATAAGACTGTTCTATACATCACTGTCTCTTTTGCTGTCTCATACACAGGGTTATTGTTACCATCTTTCTAAATTCCATATATATGCGTTAGTATACTGTATTGGTGTTTTTCCTTCTGGCTTACTTCACTCTGTATAATAGGCTCCAGTTTCATCCACCTCATTAGAACTGATTCAAATGTATTCTTTTTAACGGCTGAGTAATACTCCATTGTGTATATGTACCACAGCTTTCTTATCCATTCATCTGCTGATGGACATCTAGGTTGCTTCCATGTCCTGGCTATTATAAACAGTGCTGCGATGAACATTGGGGTACACGTGTCTCTTTCCCTTCTGGTTTCCTCAGTGTGTATGATGTTTTTTGAAGGCGATGAAAGGGGAACCCGCAAGTTCAGTGGAGCAAGCCCTGCAGGAGGGCAGTGAGCTGTGCAGCTGTTGGGCTGGGCATTTTTTCCGGCACGCCCAGGTCATGGTGGTGCCACAGTCAGACCCCCTCTTCTGTCCTCTCTCAAGTGGCATAGTGATCTTTAGTGGAGACATGAGATGGGGTGGGGGTGGGGCTGAAGGGAGTATGGGTAAGTGGGATATTCACATTATTCTGGGCCAAACAACTTGACAATCTTTCAATTTCCCCATTTAAAGGGAGGTAGATAAAGACAGGCAGAAACAACATTCATGCCATATTCTGTTGGACAAATGAAGCATATTTCACGGAAGGAAACAGAGCTAAGCAGTGGTGGTACTATACTCCAATCAGCCAGGCAGTGATGTGCAACACAGGACTCTGTGACAGCCTTATATCTAGTGAATATGTGAACAGTCAACAAAGAGGTACTTTTCAAGAGAACAAAATAAATCAGCTGTTAATTTTGCTTGTATTTTTACATGAAACATGATTGTCACTTTCCTGTCTGCTTTAAAACCTTAAGTTTAATTGTGCTTAATTCAACAACTATGTTTTAGGTGATACTGTGATTTATACAGATCAAAATAATTATGTCAACTAAACAAACCCTGGTTATCCCAAACCACACTCTATTTCCTATAATCCCCAAAGCATTGCATCCTATTACCATCTACCAATCCTGGGGTTTGTATCATTTTGACTTACTTTAATTTCCCTGGGCCTTGTCCATATCCTTTAGTCTCTAACTTCCTGTAAAAGTTCCTTAGTTTGGCTTCAAAGTCTCGCTTGTAAGGGGCTGGAGCGCGGGCATTGGCACGCTGAGTACCTACAACAAACCACAAAGAGACAAGGGAGTGGATTTGATTTCATCACATCACCATGAAAAAAATATTACCATGGGGTTGAGACCACAGTTAACAAGTAAAAGGAGGCTACACTTTCGGGTTCCTGCACTTTCACCTCTCCAAGTCGAAGGACATCACAGGGCTTAACCAGGATCTTAAGATGTCTTAGATGCCTTCCCTGGGGCCTTTTGGTTGAGAATAGCAATTCTGTAATAGAATTAATGGTGCCTATGTGTTACTCAAGTACATTCCTCTTTTCAGCCCAAACTAATATGAGTCAAACAGAGTTACTCATATCTAATGGTGAGATGGTATCGTGGCAGTTAGACAGGAAGTTACGATGTGAAAGTACGTGGTACACAAAGCAAGAACAGTGAGTTTCCATACTTGACGAAAAACCTTCAAAAACTTATTTTTGATATGTACTATAATGTAACTAAGAAATACTGTAGATACACAATTACATACATTTCATACTACAGGGTAGAATAATACTGATCTGAAACAAAATTCAGCCATAACTGCAGAAAGCCCACGTCTCCTGGTTGTGTAAATAATACTATGATTTGTTGTGTTCTTAATATGTGCCAAGTACTGTGATTACCTACAGATTATCTAAAGATGTTTTACATGTCATTCCACAGCAAGCATAATTAATAAATATAAAAGCAACATCGTTTGTTCCCCTTTCCATAAAAAAATCTGATTCTCTGTTACACTGTGACTAACTGACAAGCTGGGATACAAAATTGATGATGAATATGGGAATCAGCCACCATGACAAAAATATGGGGTATTTCCGCTAAATTTCACAACACAATAAAAGACACAAGAAAACAAAACTTGTGATGTGTCTTACATTACACACCATGTAAGCTCCTTACATATATCCTTATGCATGAATCAACTAAGTGATGATTATTTTTTGCTAATACTGTTCAGCAACAGATGCTCAAAATGAACAAGGTCAGGTTGCTGGAGTGGATATCTTGGTTGGGAAGACAGAAATAGTACATATCAAACAACTAGAGAATGGTTAAGTCCTAAACTAGATGGTATACAAACTCCTATAAAGCAGAAGGAATAAAACTATAGCCCAGCCCTATAAAACTAAAACTAAAAAATAAAACTATAAAAATAAAAAAATAAAACTATTTATTTTTTAAAATATTAATAAAAAGTAAAAACAAAAAATAAAACTATAGCTTGGGTATGGCCGAGCTGTACCTGGCCCTATTGATCTATTCTGTTTGCCATGTAATGTTTTTAAATTAACTGTCAACATTTAAAATTTAGATTTTAAGTTAAAAAAAAAATCTGATTTCTCCTGAAAATTATCTAGGGACTTTTGTAACAACTGGCTTGCATTTCCCTAGGAGGACAGTCACCCCGTGAGGTAAAGCCTGTGCTCCCCACTGTGCCCCAGCCTTTCAGTGACAATGCATTTGAGACCAGTGTTACAGAAAAGTAATAGTAAGTGAGGATAAACAGAGATCAAAATGTTATTGGAACCAGGCTTTATAAACATGGGAGAACCCATAGTCTATACTGAGGCAGGGCAACAAGAGCTGGAATAAGCATTGCCTGCATGTTCAGAAGACAGTGTGGAGACCCCACTAACCTAGAGCAGATGGGGAATGCTGGAAAGTAGAATATTACATCGGTCAGAAGTTTGATACAAAATTATGAGAAGACTTTTTTTAAAAACCTAGCCAAGAAGTCTGAGCATGATGCAGCAAGCAGGGGGAACCCTTTATAGGTTCTTGAGCAAGGAAATAACAAACGAGCGATGCTTTCTTTCAGAAATGATTTTCAAAGTGTGTTGAGTAGATTAAGGACGGGAAGGAGGAAAGACGAGGGAGGAGATTCAGTTAGGAGTAGTTGCCGAAACAGAAGCCTGAGGGGATGAGGACTAGCCTGGACTGTGGTGACTCAGTGGGGCTTTTACAATGTGAAATAAGAACTGGTAACCATAGATAAGTAAGGAAGAGAAATAGGAAGCTCACGTGGTAATATAAAACCTTTTAAACAGTAACAGGAGTTGCCATTTGTTGTGTCTGCTATGCAATAGGGACCATTCACTTCACAAAGCGGATCTTGGGAAATTCTCACAAGTCTAAGAAGCAGGCATTGTTAATACTACCGTCACCACCACTTTGTAACTAAGGAAGCTGAAGGCATATGCCAGTGAATGGCAGATTTAGGATCTGAGCCCCTTCTGACTGACGCTGGAGGACTGGGGGCATGTGAGGCTTTATACATACTAAGCTGGAGATGACAGCTGTTCAGGTGGATATACCCTATCAGCACTTGAAAATAGAGTACTGGAGTTTCAGTGTGAGATCCAGGCCACACTTGGGGAGTAAATGAGTCAGTGTCTGTGTGGTACCTCACTTCATGCAGTGCCTGCTACATCAGCAGCCCCATGTAAATGTTGCTGCGATTATCTGCATAGAGGTGAATACCAAACACATGGGGAAATGCAGTGGGATTTGGGGAATGGAATTTAATAAAATCATCTATTGATTAGTAATATGTGCAGAGTTCTGTTGGCATAATTATGAATCTTACCCAAAAAGCTATGCCATAAAGGAAACAAATAAACTTGACCTTAAAAGGCCTGGGATACAGAAGGCTCCTAGGCAGTAGTTCTCAATCTTGAAGGTATATCAGAATCACTGAGGATGCAAAAATCCAATGTTCAGGCCACAACCAGGACACACTACATGAGAATCGGTGGGGATAAGACATAGACATACGTGTGTCATGCAGGTCTCCAGATGATTCCAACATGCAGCCAAGGCTGAGAACCATTATTTCCCACAAGAAGGTCAAAACTAACCAATGAAATCCCTGGGCACCATCCAGGGACAAAGTGGGGGTGCTTCCTATGGGTTTGTAATACATCGTCTGCAACATGAAGGAACACGATCTGCATGAACTCTAGTCTCCTCTCTTGGATAGCTGAGGGACAGAGCCCTGCAGCACAACTCCAGTCAGAGTGGCAGAATAAAGCTATAATAGCTGCAGTCTGAGTAACTGCAGACTAGAAAACCCAGACAGCTCAGAAAGCAGCCATGATGAATCAGCTTTCAAGAGCACAGACATTGATAGGGAAGAGGAAAAAGAGGAACAAAAGACTGAAAATCTTTTCAGACACAAAAGAAACACAATTCTTTAAGAGCTGATTACTTTTTAAAAACAGCACATATTCTACTGCCATATAATTTGAGATGCTTAAAAGGATGTGGGAAATGCCATAATGCATTCCATCAATATCAACACAGACACTTAATAAAAATTAGCTCTAACTCCATTTAAGCTCTAGGTAAAGGAATTCAATTACGGAAACTCTGGAGACAGAAACTGTTAAACGCAAATATTCTTTTGCTAATAGTTCTATTATGAAAAAAATAATTTACACATTACATCATGGTTTAAAAATTACAGTAAATTATGCTGCTGGCCCTTGTCAAATTCTTAATGCAAGTCAGGTGCAACTGCCAAGAAAATCCATGGCAGAAACAATATTACTTCCTCTTTGGAAATAAAAAAAAATCTTGGAGAGTGAGCTCACACAACTGAATAAGAATCATAACTGCAAGTGAAGTTCTAGGATATGATTCACTTAGAGAGAGTCATGTCATAGTCTTCATGGTCTTAAAAAAGGAAGTCAGATACAAAAAGTCAACACTGCATACAAGAAGTGATCAAATAAAAGGCTGATTTTATGAAGAGTCAGTATTATGTTAATTATTTGCAGGAAAAAATTCAGTAACAGATGTAAGACTTGAAAAAAAAACATTGCTAAGCAGTTCTAAAGCACTCCCATATAATGCTGTTAACATTACTCCCACAGACTCTTACAAAACTGCACAATCCTATACAAACTTAAAGAATTCTACCAGACAGAGGATTTCTTTTCTAGGTAATACTAAGAAAAATCTTGGCATCAAACTTCTAAGAATTCTGGGTCTTCTTTGATGCTGGGTGTGACACCCAGAACCCAGAATGCTCCGATGACTGGCTCTTGGTCTGTGGTGGAAGGGTGAAGCTCAGCCCAGTTCAGCAAGGTTCCAGGCTCTTAACTGGGATGCCTCAGAAGAGCATTTCTTTTCTGTTCACTTTCTATAAACAATAAATGCTATGATTTTCTTTTATATAATTCCCTGTTAATGAATGAGAATAAACTATCAAGCACTAAAATAATTTCTGGAAAACTATCTTCTGGAACATAGATCAACAATGGAATCAACAAAAAACTCAAAAGTAGCTGGTACAGAGCACAAGCAAGGAAGTCCTAGCATTTTTACTTTATTCTCTAAGAGTAATGAAAGGCCCTCATGTCACTGTTTTGACCTTGTTGATGATTCTACTTACATACCATTTGTTTTTGTTTTTTTTTTAAACAATCTGATATCTGATTTTTCAAATGTTGGCAAATTAAAAGCAGTTTATTAAAAAAGCAAGGCTGGAGGGCATGCCAGGGACCGGCATCCTCTGAGAACACCAAGAGTGGGAAACAAGGAAGAGTAACAACAGAAACACAAAAATAAAAACACCTGCATATTGTGACAGAGACAGTAGTATTTGGTTCTCCTTCAGTCTTTGGAATCTTACCCGCCGCGCCCCCATCCCCACCCACTAATGAAGAGCTTCCTTCATTTGTATTGTTTGGTTCCTAGATCATCTTTGTGGGGCTGAGCAAAGAGCCCCACAAATATACAGCTAAAACAAGCAGAAAGCTGCTGCGCTGCTGCTACGTCGCTTCAGTCGTGTCCGACTCTGTGCGACCCATAGACGGCAGCCCACCAGGCTCCCCCGTCCCTGGGATTCTCCAGGCAAGAACACTGGAGTGGGTTGCCATTTCCTTCTCCAAGTAGAAAGCTAGGATACTAAAACCAAAGCAAGGATAAAACTACTTTTCTAAAAACAAGTATAAAGCTACTTCAGAGACTGTGAGGGAAAGGAGGGAAGGGAGAGGGCGAAGGAAAGGTGGGAGGAAGGCAAGAGGGAAGGAGGGAGAAGGGGGAGAGAGAGACAGAGAGAAACAGGAAAAGAGGAAGTCAGGGAGAAAGGGAGGGAGGAGGGGGAGAGAAGGGAAGAGAAGGATGGATTTTCGTGAAAAGAGCTGACAAGACAAGCAAAAGCTGGGATGATGAGACTTTGGAGGGAAAGGGGAAAAGAGGGTCCTTAAGGAGTTGCACTGTGTGTTGGGAGAAATAACTGCCCTCAAGACAGTCTTCAGGAGAGACCCACATGGCTCTTCAGTGCTCTTTGGTCTGGTTACTTCCCTTGAGCATGACCTGGTTCTCTACTGGCTTCCAGAGGTTCCAGTTCCAGTCAAGTAATAACAGCTCTGTCTGAAGATGCCCTCAAATATGAAACAGCCTCAAGGCACTGAGGATAGGGAAGCAGGGAGAGATATAATGTATTGATTAAAAAGTCTCAGCAAACGATAGGTTAAACAAATTCTCTGATGTTCAACATTATAGCTTTGGTCACGTGGAAAATTCACATAAGTGAGCTCATCTCCAACAATATCAGATAAATGAGGTGTTCTTGCATTTAAATTCCTAGAAATGTGTAGCTACAAAAAGTCCTGAAATAAACTTCTGGGTCCTATATTTGGAATAATAAACCATACGGTAAGTGGAAAGGTCTTTTCCTTCTGGCATAACTAAGGTCAGGACTGGCACTATAATGGACCTAGAAAAACAAACCTTCACATTCCAAAATTTTGACAACTTTAGGTGAGGACTATAACAGCTGCAAAAAGCAGTGAGTCAAAATTTCCAAAGCCCTTCTCTCCCCTGCACTTGAAAAGACATGCAAATGTGCTTGGAATGAGGAAAAGTGTGGAAAGTTTAGCAGGTTCCTAGGCATTCCGAAAGATCATTAAAATTTATGACTGTCATAATTTTCACAATATTATTTCTCACACCACTAAAAGGGATGAAATTCTAGTCATAAGAAAGAGTATAAGACAACTTTCAAAAATCCGTTTGAAATGTTTTCATAAGAACTTCAGGAGTATTGGTAGAAGAAGAGGCTATTTTACTCAAAGAAACAGAGATTCTTCCACAGGGTAAATGAGGCTAGTCCTGCCTTTGTATCATGTGGAATTAGTTATAGTTACTTCCGTTGATATCAGGCAGTACATCCCAACTTCAAGATCAAATAAAGCCCACTGAAAGAGAGTAGGCCAAAAATATGGAGATGATTCTTCCTGAAAATTAAAACCACCACAAACACTGCAAGCAATTTAGATATCTTTGGAAATCATATAACTCTCAATCTGCTTCCAGAATGCATTTATTGCCACCATGAATTACTCATGTACATTTGTGATGCTACATAAAAAGAAGAAACTTAGTCACTATTTAGAATGTTCATAGAGTCTCAAGAATGTCAAACTCGTCATTGAGAGAATATGCCTTTGTAGGCCCAGAAGGGACAGAATCTGGAGATCTACCTTTTTCTCTGGGAGGATGGGGCCACAGTAAAGGTCTGGAAAGGAGAGCTTTGACTGGAATGAGCAGTACTCCAAAGAGCTTCATTAATTTAACCATAAAGCATGAAGTGAAGGGACAACCCATTTAAACCCCTATAGGTTACAGCTAAGATTAAGACCAGTCAGAATGATGAAAACTCTAGGCAGCTAGTTCAGTAAATCAGGACTAAGTAGATTCATACAGACCATTATTGGTGGTTCAAATACTGACAAATTATACTTCTCAATTTCCAGAAAGAAAGAAAAAGGGATAAACTAACATTTATTGGATGCTTGTCATATTCTAGGTACCAGGCAAGGTGTTCTTCTCCAGATAACTATGGGAGGTGATTGTTATTATTTCCATATTAAAGAAAAAGAAATTCAAATTCAGGAAAGACAGTAAATTGCCCAAAGTCACACACAGTTGGTAAATGACCAAGGCCAGTAATGAATTCCATTAATCTTTCTCCTACTCCTTTAACTACCCCCTAGAGTCACATACTTTTTTCCCATCCTGTATCATCAAAACAGGGTCCCTACTTTGTTCTAAAGTTGGCCTGTGCTTTTGTCTCCAGTGTCCTGACTTCCCACAGGCCTGTGCTTGCTGAATGCTGCTTCTTCACCCCATTCAACAAACCACTTTCCTCCCACCCACACGATCTGACCTTAACACATACACAAACACTTCCACATCCTAAAATCCTTTCCTTAATTCTTCTCCTTCTAAGCATTGCCTTATTTTGCTTTATTCTCACTTCCATGTTTCATGAAAAGAGTATTTTTTACACCCTTTTTCTACTTCACATCTCCTATCATCCTGTAACTGGTAACATTCCAGTTTATGACCTATTAGTTCATGGCAACTGCTCTGGGAAATGTTATATAAAACTTCATGATCTTCAAATCTAATAGACTCTTCTCAGGCCTCATCCTTCTTGACTCCTCTGAGCACCTGGCCCTGGAAGCCGGTCCTTCCTCCTCGAAACCTGGCTTCCCTGAAAAGATGTTCCTAATTCTCTTCCAAAATCCACTGACTCTCTCACTTGCATCCTCAACCCCTTCTTGAATACTGGAGCTGCTCATGTCATCATCCTTTATTTTCTCTTGTTTTCCACTGACCTGTCCTCCCTAGTTCCTATAATCTACCCTGTGGGCTTCACCTGCCACCAGCAAACCTGTGTTCCTAACTGCTAACCTCTCCTGAGCTTCAAGACTGTTTCTCCAGCTGTCTCTGGGCATCTCCAGTTGGGTGGTCCAAAGATTCCTCAATAAAACGTGTCCCAAATCAGTTTCCTTTAATCCCCTCCCCTCTTCAGTTTAACCTTTCCCCTTTCTTGCTAAATGGCATTACCATCTGCCAGGCAGTCCATGTGGTGAGGACCTCAGAATCTGCCTTCACTCATCCCCGCCTAGACTCAAAGTTCTAGAATCTACGTAGATCCAATATAGTCATTGAATTAACTTCCTTTTCTCCATCATCATTGCATGCTAAGTCGCTTCAGTCATGTCCAACTCTTTGCGATCCTATGGACTGTAGCCCATCAGGCTCCTCTGTCCACGGGATTCTCCAGGGGAAAGGATACTGGAGTGGGTTGCCATGCCCTCCTCCAGGGGATCTTCCTGACCTAGGGATCAAACCCACTTCTCTTACATCTCCTGCATTCACAGGCAGGTTCTGGTAAAGAACCTAGTGCCACCTGGGAAGCCCTATAGTCCATCCCTTTATCGTGTCTCCTGAATTAATGCAACAGCTTCCCAGATGGTTTCTCTAACTCTAGTCTCTCATATTCTAATACATTCTGCACATGGCCACCAAACTGAACTTTGTAAAGCAAGTTCTACTCTTCTGTTTGTAAATTTTCAGTGGCTCTACATGGAGTACCAAGTGAGGCTTTAGTAACCAACCAACTCTAGCCTCTTTTCCCAACCTGAGCTCTGAGAACTTGCCTTCACTTGAAGGTATTAATTTGTCCTAAACTGCTTTATCCTTCCGTGGTTTAGCCCTGCTACTTCTTTACTCACAATGTCCTCGTTCTTCTGGACCACCTGGTAAAACCCTATTCATCATTCTTCAAGGCTTCCCTTCACACCTGTTGTAGTCACCTTTCCCTAAACTCCCCACCCCCACACCTTGAAAGAAGAGTCATTCCCACATCTGTGTTCCCAATACATCTCTTCATTACAGGACTAACCACAGAGCTTTCCGTCACTTGTTGACTCACTGCTCCACCATGAATTTTCAAAGGCAGAGACGGTACTATTCATCTTTGTAGCACCAGGGTCTAATTCAGTGCTTGGATCATAGCTGGATGCTCATTAAATCTCTGTTACATGAACAAATTAATAGACCTTTTCCTGTTTGTGGTATTCAGTTAGTCTGTAGCTTCATTATGATACCAGTATATGAAAACAAAAGTTATATGTCAAAGAACACAAAGCAACTTTTAGTGACACAGAGTTTGGATTTCCATTAAAATAGTTTTAAATTCTGATAGCTGCTATGGTGTGAACAACATATAGCTTATAATAAGGATAAAGATAGCTGATGTTTCGTCAACGTCATGACTACTTTCCTTAAAAAAATACTCATTTACTAAGCTGCATTACTTACTTTTTATTCGTTCATTCATTCATTCTTCTGTTTACATCACACCTCTTTCAAAAAGAATTTAAACTTAAAATTTTTAGTTTATTTCATTTATCAACATGTTCTACCTGTCCCTGAATCTCTGGTCTTCCTACCTAATGCAATTAGTGACTACTGAAGGGAAAAAATTATCTCTGAAACTGGAGATTTCTTTTTATTATTCGCTGAATCAATCTCCTAACTAGAATTTTTTAAATCCAAAAAGCTAACATAGTATTTTGTGCTTTAATATTTTCTAAGACATAGTAGACACCACATGACATAATGAAAAGTAAGTTCTGTATCAGTGTATTTCATACTGTTAATATTTATCCTCCTATTTTGGAATGTCATTATCTTCCTGTCAAAATGTTTCCCCATAGAAACAAGCCATTTTAAGAGACAGGAAGTGCCACAGAAACCTGTGCTAACACTACAGATGTACCCAAAGTGTTCCCTTACTGTCCTTTAGGAGGACAGAACATTTGACTTCAGGGCTCATTCCTTAGAGAATTCACTGCACACAGCAGGTGGACTCACCTGGTGAGTTCTGGGGAGAGGACACAGGGGAGCCACGTGGGGACTGACAGTAGCTGGGATGGAGTAAGGCATGTGGAGGCACATATGACATTATCTCTTCTTCAAATAAACTGGGGAAAGACAAGAAACAAAATGCATACTTTAGCCAAAGATACAGGTAAACGCTTTGTTTCCACAATGAGTAAGCTGATTTCTCCCTTTGGCTCATTCCATCTGAGGTCCAGTTCACATCCCAAAGAAAGCATCCGTCCCCTTTCTCCTGTGGGTAATCCTTGGGACAAAACGCTGGCTGTTTGCAGCTTTTGTGAAACCTGCAGTTATTTACCTGTTTTCCCACCAGCTTTGGACAACATAATTTCTATTGTGTCATTTAAATAGTGAGTTTCAGTTTGTGTATTCATTTGCAAATAGACTGGATTTTTGATTTTTACACTTGAGAATAAGATTCAAACACAAGAGATGGTGTTTATTGAGGACCCATAATTAATACACAAAGTATGTTCTCTATTTTCATTCCAAGACATATAGAACAGGATCTTGGCCTTCAAAGAACTCAGCATTTCATTGGAGAATTAAAAGCAAAATATAACAAAACACCTTTAAAATAATTACAACTGCTAAATAATTAGCTTTCTTATTTACTCTGACTTTATAATATTTTTCAAATGTGAGGATTTTGATTTATTCAATCGAGTGTCTTCTTTCTGCTCCATAGTGCAGTTTCTATTTCTAAATACTCTCCTAAAAGATAGTAATCAGGAATCTGAGATCTTGAAATCCTAGACTTTGAATTAACTGCTATAATAAAGAAACATACTGTTGATTGTCAAATATACAAACACTTGACAAAATAGAATCAACAACCTAAGTAAGAGTACTTGTGCTTTTTAATTAAGAGGTAGAAGTGGCTTTTTTTTAAAATTAGTCAAATCTAGAAATCTGTTAAATTTGTTTTCAGAAAACGTTGAGAAAAGGTGGCAGCAGTTTAGTCTTCAGAGATTTAAGGAAAGAACTCCTGAGGATTATAGAAATGGCTTTCTTTTTTTTTTTTTTTTATTTTTAAACTTTACATAATTGTATTAGTTTTGCCAAATATCAAAATGAATCCGCCACAGGTATACATGTGTTCCCCATCCTGAACCCTCCTCCCTCCTCCCTCCCCATACCATCCCTCTGGGTCGTCCCAGTGCACTAGCCCCAAGCATCCAGTATCGTGCATCGAACCTGGACTGGCAACTCGTTTCTTACATGATATTTTACATGTTTCAATGTCATTCTCCCAAATCTTCCCACCCTCTCCCTCTCCCACAGAGTCCATAAGACTGTTCTATACATCAGTGTCTCTTTTGCTATCAACTGAGGCAATTCTGCCCTCCCCTGTACTCTCTGAGGACATTGGACAATGTCTGAGGACATTTTTGGTTCTGATAACTGAGAAGGGAGTACTTTTGGCATCTAATGAGGGGGGTCAGAATGCTGATAAACATCTTACAATGCACAGAAGAGTGCCCTGCAACAAAGGCATATCCAGTCTGAAATGTCAGTAATTTGAAGGCTGAAACTCTGGGCTATATTAATAACAATACAATAACATCTTGATAGTTCTTTTCTGGTCCTCATTCATCTGCACATGTCTGCTAAACCACTATAGTAAAAGCATTTTTAGATACCATATTGTTAAGCCATCTATCCACTTTTAAACTATAAAGTCAAAAGATTTAGAACCAGAAGCAACAAGTAACTGTATTTGTAATACCAAATTAAGCCCCAAAACAATCAATTCTCTTTCTCAATAAATCAATAACCATTAGAATAATGTGAATTTAAAGTTGATTGCTAAGGAAAAATGCCACATAAAACAGTTGATACCACAAAGGTTTAGAAACTCACAGCAAAATTAAGAGTAGCAATTAGCACCCTCTCCTTGGACATCTATATCTGTGTCCCTTTGCTCCATGACACGTATCATTTCCTTTAAATACAACCAATATGTGGAAAACTTTCATACCAAGAGAGAAAATTTTCTACTTGAAAAATTTAACACAGAGACAGAGAGCAATATAAAAACACTCAATACATATCATCCAGGATTAATACATATTTACACTATTATCTTTTGCTTCAAACATATATACATACTTACAGAGGTGAATATACCTATATATAGCTGTATCTATACATCTGTATATGTGCATATTGTATAGGAAGTCCCTTTTGAGCTCCTCTATCATGATTTTAACATATCCTTCCAGAATTTTAAATTTTCAACATATGTATACAGGAAAAATATACAGTTTTGCCTTATGTGTTGCTAGAAATTATATAAATGATTTATAAGTGTATTACATTCTTAAACTATTTTACTCAACAATATATTTCTGATATCCATCTGTGTTGCTATATAAGGGGTCTACTTTACTACTTTTACCTGCCATGTAACATACAGTCCATTCTATGAATGTTTGTGCACGTGTGTTCAGTCCCTTCTGTCATATTCGACTCTTTGCGACGCTATGGACAGTAGCCCACCAAGCTTATCTGTCCATGGGGTTCTTCAGGAAAGAATACTGGAGTGGGTTGCTGTGTCCTCCTCCAGGGGATCTTCCTGACTCTGGGATCAAACCCCCATCTCCTGTGGCTCCTGCATAGCAGGAGGATTCTTTACTGCTGCGCCACCAGGGAAGCCCTATCTATGAATATATCCGTGTATTTATCCATAACTTCCTTGACAAATGCTGACTTTTCCCCCAACTGTGTGTTTTTATCAATAATGGTGCAATGATTATACTGTATGTATCACCTTGTATACACATAATAGAGTTTCTTAGTATACATATGACGTGAAGTGAAGCTGCTCAGCCGTGTCTGACTCTTTGCGACCCTATGGATTGTAGCCTACAGGCTCCTCTGTCCATGGAATTTTCCAGGCAAGAGTACTGGAGTGGGTTGCCATTTCCTTCTCCACGTACACTTATGGTATATATCTAAAAGCAGAGCGTGCTCAGTCATTCGTGTAGGTTTTCTATCCGTACAAGATACTGTCAAATTGTTCTTTGAAGAGGTTGTAGAACTGCAATACCACCAAATACAGACAATATGGAGTTCCCATTTCTCACTTGGTGTTATCAGACTTTTTTATTTTTTCAATTGAATAACATGAAATAGTGTCTCGTTATTTGAAATTGCATTTTATGATTACTATCATCTTTCCATGAGTTTATTGGCTATTCATGCTTTGATTCTTTTGAAATGCCTTTTTATATCCTTTATTCATTTTTCTTTGGGGTTATTTTCTTTCAAATTGATTTAAAAGCATGCTTTCTGTATTCATGATATCTTTGTTTTATATCATGTGAACATAGTCTTCTAGTTTATTGCCTTTCTTTATGTCTTTATGTGTGATGGCTTTCATTACATAAATTAACAATTCCAATGTAGCCAAATTTATCAATCATTTCTTATATAAGCTCTGCACATTTTTTATAATTTAACAGAATAGAAATAGAATGCGTGCTAAGGTGCTTCAGTCATGTTTGACTCTTTTATGACCCCATGGACTGTAGCCCACCAGGCTCCTCTGTCCATGAGATTCTCCAGGCAAGAACTGGAGTGAGTTGCCATTTCCTCCTCCAGGGGATCTTCCGGATGCAGGGATCAAACCCATGTTGCTTATGTCGTCTGCACTGGCAGGCAGGTTCTTTACCACTAATGCCAAAATAGAATAACCAATAACAAATATAGAAAAGTTATTTTACAAGTCTTAAGTTTATAATAGCTATATTGGAAAACAACTTTACATGGGTTTATTTTGAAATGAATAATTTCCTGGAGCTGTATCATCTCTATATTGCAGCTTGCTTATATTCAAGTCCATTTGTATCAGGAATGACTTTCTTTTTTAAGAAACAGACAATGTATATAGGTTAAAAAATAAATCCGATACAAGGATATAAAGTACAGCACAGAAAATCTGGCCAATATTTTTATAATAATTTAAAATGGAATACAATAAATGAAAACATTGAATCATTACATTGTACAACTAAAACTAATATAGTTTTGTAAAAATCAATTATGGGCTTCCCTAGTGGCTCAGTCGGAGAAGACAATGGCACCCCCCTCCAGTAGTCTTGCTTGGAAAATCCCATGGACGGAGGAGCCTGATAGGCTGCAATCCATGGGGTCGCTAAGAGTCGGACACGACTGAGTGACTTCACTTTCACTTTTCACTTTCATGCATTAGAGAAGGAAATGGCAACCCACTCCAGTGTTCTTGCCTGGAGAATCCCAGGGACGGGGGAGCCCAGTGGGCTGCTGTCTATGAGGTCACACAGAGTCGGACACGACTGAAGTGACTTAGCATTAGCAGTGGCTCAGTGGTAAAGAATATGCCTGCAATGCAGGAGTTGCAGGAGACATGGTTTCGATCCCTGGGTTGGAAAGATGCCCTGGAGAAGGGCATGGCAACCCACTCCAGTATTCTTGTCTGGAGAATCCCATGGACATAGGAACCTGGAGGGCTATAGTCCATAGGGTCACAAAGAGTAGGACACAACTGAAGCAACTCAGCATGCACACACACAAATCAATTATACATTAATAAAAATATTTTTATTAAAAAATAATTCATGTTCTACAAAGTTCACCCAAGAAAATATTTTTAAATGGAAAGAAAAAACAAACAAAGTATAAAAACAGACATAGAGATTCCATCTATGTAACAAACAAATCCACTGCCTGAGTTTATAGTAACTGATAGAAATGATTCAAACTCCAAAGCAAAATAAAAAATAAAGAAATGAGAATATCCCAAAATGTTTCAATAATCATTAAATATTATTTATTAAGCATGCACATGTAATATATTGTTACAGTGTAAAACCATTTATTTGCTAATCCAAATGAAGTAAAAGTCTAGAATTAAATATCATTTATCACGTGTATGTAATAATTATAAAGCTAATAATATATAAGTAAATTTCTCATGTTTCTCCAAAGGCTTCAGAAAACATGTCTATTTTCCTAAAGGTGAAAAATGTAGTCTTTCTCTATATACAAATCACTTTTCAAATATTTTAAAATTCAAGCACATAACACATAGAAACTCATGCAAATTATAGTGCTTACCAACATACAAATATTATAAACTATATTGTAACTCAAAATATTTAGGGCTATATCATTAAAGGTTACTTAACCAAAACAAGGTATACAATAATTGTGATTTCTGTTTTGTAATCATTTTTGTTTTTACTAATTCCAACAGTAGAATTCTTTAAATAAAAAACCACGGACTTCTATAAGGAATCAAAAGAGTCCTATCCCAGCCAGAATTTTGTAATAAAACTTGCTATTTTATCAACAACCCAACTATGGTAGAAACATCGTATTCCACATTATTGACCAAGAATCTTCATGAATATCTAGCATGCCACATCCTGCTTTCAGAACTGCCTAAACACCACAGTTGAGGGTTAGCATCTAGCCTGAGAAGTGACCCTTATCCATCAAATAGGTCATGTTCAGGATAAAATGAAGGAAAATATCCATGAAAAATGGTTATATCCCTTTGAGTTATGTTCCAACTGTAGAGTAAAAGAAAATGACTTTTTGACTTTAGTTTTACAAATATGGCAGCAATCAAGCATGCAGTATAAATGGTTAGAGTTAAGATTCTCATGAATAATATGAATGAGACTAGTAATACTTTGGAATAAATAAAACATTGCTTGATAATGGCCCAGTATGACTTCCCTTTAATTCTATGGAGATTATAATAGTGGGTGTCCCAACCACTAGGTAAAGCAAAATATTATTTTACTCTGGTCTCCTACATTTGAAAAATAATCAAAACTGAAAAAGTTTCTTAAAAACTTGCCAGGTTTCCATTCTAAACTCCCCTAAAGTTCAAAACCAAAGCCCATCTAACCATTAAAAAAGAAAATATAATTGGTCAGTTTTATGAAAGTCTATCAAGTTGGCAGTGAGTACCAGTGACCAAATTCCAACTTTCTTCTCTGATTTCCCAAACTTAAATTCCCAAAGCCATAAAGTAAATAAATAACTTCAAATCAGCAAAAGGGGACAAAAGACATTCTGAGAAAAAAATTTTGGATGAAAATACAAATACAACCTCTCTTTTACTCTCACGCGGTAAGCGAGGTATAACCTTCTGCCTTATTCTGTGGCGGGACATTCTACTCATTGGTCTCTTTCCCCTTCCTAATACTGCATCCTCTGCCAGCAGGGTAAAACAAAAATCAAGCTGATTCTAGTGATAAGAAATGAAATCTGAAATGACTTATCACTAAATCAGTATCCTGTATCTCCATCATGAGTATTCCACAAGTCTTTTAGAATAAAAGAAGCACTTACTGGCTGCCAATTCTAGTACATTATTTTCTAAAGTGCTTCAGAATGCCTGATGATAGGAGATTTCCCACTTTGAAAAGGCGTTACATACCTCAGCAGCATGACAAGGTCAGCATCACTTGAAAGACGCACCAATCCTGGAGTCCCTTCAGTTCGGATAAATTGGATCTTCTCCCTATTCAAGCAAATAAAGAATTCAAATATGCGTAGTAAACGTTGGCAACATAATTCAGTACTTAAGGCACCATTTTTTAAAAAAAGAATGGTCACCACATTTTTTTTGGTACCTATTGTGTGGTAGCTACTGTGCCCTAGGAATACACATCCAAGTAAAACGTGGTCCTTGTCTTCAAGGAGGACCCTCATGAGCATCAGCATCACCCATTTCTAACAATGATAAAAAAAAAATTTATTGCTCTCATCTTTTGCTACTCAAATACTACTACAGGTAGCAGTACCAACCAACCAGTAAAATTCAGTCTCTGCTTTGAGTTAAAGCCTTATTGCGGGCTTGACTTTAAGTAACAGTCTGGACCATTCAGATTAATTCCTTGTTATTCCAAATAGGATATTCATTTGTTTTCCTGAGGATATACCTCTACATTATGCATGATGAGCACATTTCTACTTGGAAGTAGGTACTATCTGTAAATTATATATTCGGTATAAAAGCATGTGGCTCTTTCAGATAACTGAAACCTAAAACATCTTCAGTTACTACAGTTGGTGAAACAGACTATATGTACACTAGTGCAAATGTGTATATACTTATATATACACACACAAAACACAATTTTGGACCATTGTTTATTATAGATACATGTGATAACACCAGCGTTCATTTGTTTACAGAGTCACTGTTTTGTTAATCTCAATTCTTTATATGAATATAAATTAAATATAAATTTTTTTGGTTGTTTCCGCTCATTTACATTATGCCGTTTCCAAGTACACCATATCAATTTCGATAAGAAGACAAAAAATAAGAACATAAACTGGGTACTGAAAGCATTGCTTTTGATAGGAACATACAGTCAACACAAATACACAATTTTACTCTAAGTGCTAAATGATGATATATTCTGATTTCTGTATACTATGAAATAAAGTATCAATATCTGATATAAATATTTGTTTAGATTTAGTTATTTTCTATAGAGTATCTTGTTTTCCTATTTGACAGTTTAATAAAGTTCTAATTAGATTTTATAATCCCAAATTTCAAATTCTAATTTACCCGTAGGCTTGAAAGTAATGAGGTGAAGACAAGGTTCAACTGTTGAGATGAAAAATTCGCTAATGTGTGCTCTTAACCACATAGCTTACTGGAAATGATAAACTGAGCTTAGTCCTAGGCTGCTTCTGCTTAGATCCATTTTACAGAATGTGCTAGTACATGAAGCACCTAATCTTTGATATTTTCAACTTTTCTGCCTTTTATTGCCAGTATAAATATTATGTTTTACATAATTGTATATACTATTACAGCCATATTATATATACCATATAGCAGCTAGCTACTGGAAATACAGATATAGATATACATTTAGGTAAATGGTAGGCATATATATAAAGGAACTAAGAAAAGAAAAGTCAGCCTCTCCTCTCTGCTTATGGTTATTTCAGTCTGAAGTCTCAAACCAAGCAGAACATTTTCCCTCACGTGTTATAATCATATGTCTGAAGCACATGATGGAAACCAAGGCCCATTATCAGGTAAATTCTATTTTGATAAGAGATATAAAAGTTGGTTTAAAGAAAGCTAAATCAGAAAAAAATTATCTTGGAAAAAAAATGAACTTGACCAAAGAAGTACTCTTATAAGTGTGACTAACAATATGTTGTGATCTTGAAGAAACAAAAGCTACCTCTAGTCTATCACCACAATGGACTAGGCAAACAACAAAACCAGAACAAACAGGCTGAACTCTCTCTTCTACTCATTTAACTGGAACCACACGGAACGGGGTGAGTGATGAAAAAGATAGCATGCTCTTGACTGTTGCTTGTATGGAGCCTATGATATCCTGTGGATAAGGAAGAGATCATAGCTTCCTGAGTCAGAAAGATGACAGGGTGAGGGAAAGAAAGGGAAAGACAATGGAGGAAATATGCCAATTGGGAAACTTCTCATCACTTTCCAGATATCAACTATGAGGCAGTGAAGACAACTGGCCTGATTCTTTAGGCCAAAAAATACAGAGGTGTGGCCTTCCTTGGTGGCTCAGAGAGTAAAAAATCCACCTGCAATGTGGGACACCTGGGTTTGATCCCTGGGTTGGGAAGGTCCCTTGGAGGAAGAAATGGCAACCCACTCCAGTATACTTGCCTGTAGAATCCCCATGGACAGAGGAGCCTGGCGGGCTACAGTTCATGGGGTTGCAACGAGTTGGACACGACTAAGTGACTAAGAACATATCAGAGGCAGGCTGAGACTAGTTCTCTACAGGGCCAGCTAATTTATCACAATGACAAGAGATGGGTCATATGCTTCCAGGAACAGGGCAGTGGAACGTGTTATTTGATACACATCATATCACTGTTGTTGTTGTTCAGTCGCCAAGTCATGTCTGACTCTGCGACCCCATGGACTGCAGCAGCAGGCTTCCCTGTCCTTCACCATCTTCCAGAGTTCGCCCAAATTCATGTCAATATTCATTCATTCAGCAAACAATTTCTGAGTACCTACTATGTGCTAGGCATGGTATCATACACCAGGAATCAAATAGGATGTAAGATACTGCCCCTTTCTCAAAGAGTTCATGGTGCAGTGGAAGAGAGAGAGTCCATGGGAAATGCCAGCATGACATGAATATATTTAAGTTATTCCATTCATTTAACTGAGCCCTGTTTAGGCCTTCTCTTCTATTAACTCCTTCATAGAGTTCTTTCAGGTAAAAACAAAGAAGGCATTGGTTTATTGACTGCCAAGAAAGAAGATCAAGGCTGAGGAAGAGAAAAAAGTGTGTAGTTATCCTCAGAAATATCACCAATCTTTCCTGATGGGGGGGAAAATGGGAACTATTCCTTGGTTATCAGGTATTTGCCCAATATTCTTTAGTCCAGCATTTCTTTAACTGGCATCATTGCCTACTAGAAATCTACAGATGTGATCTTGAATACTAGGAGAATTTTAAAATGCTATGTTTCCACTTTGATGATTAAAACTGCTAATATGAGGTAAGCATATTTTGGACAAGCTGGATGACATTTATGACTAGACATCACAAAGTGACTTCAACTCCCAGGTTTGCATTTACAAGACACTTGTTGCCAAGTGATCAGAGGTGAACTTTTAGTGTTGATGAGCAGGGCTTGATGTTAAATATGATAGCTGCACCTGTCTGCTACTAATATGCAATTCTTTCACCATTTAAAAAGACAAAACTTTTCTTTGGTAGTATTAAATTGCAAATTAAATGATCATGATGAAATAAGGCAAGGTAATATATATGTAAATTGCCACAGGCTAAAGAGAAAACAAAATAAATGGACTTAAAATATGCTAAATAAAGCATACGTTATGGTTTTTTCTAAGAACAAAAGTTTTTAAATAGTTTATAAGTAGAAAAATGGCAGTAGAATCATCACAGGATATGTTTAATGATATATTTTTCTTCAGTATTGTACTTGGGGGTATACTATTAAGTGAATTGACTCATCACATAGATAAAAGTAAGCTATTTGTTACGCAAGAAAAATTATGACCAAGATAATGCCACAGATGCATATGATAGACCATTAGACACAAAAATCAAAAGAATGAAGTCAAACACAAGTGAAACAAAAAGCACAAATATATCTTTCCACTGACACTGGTCTCAACATTGGTGATTTGGCTTCTGCAAACAAAATCTTCTCGCAATATCATTAATTCAAATGTTATTTTTTTTGTTTTTACTTAATTTAATATTTCTTTTGGCTTTATAGCTTATAAGCTGTAAGGATATGGAGTTCATGCATGTTTTATATTTGTACACATTTTGTTTCACTAAATACACATGGTTAAAAATCACTATTGTAGATCTGAAATGTTTGTTTTCCTTTTAGGATGGAAAATAACAGAGTGGATTCTAAAAAATTTCCATGAGTCCACCCAGTGTCTGAAATAACCATAACAAGTTTGAGAAATATTGTTGAAGATTCACATGACTCTGATTAGAAGGACTTTTGAAAGTTACATTAATATATTTACTCAAGTTTATTTTATAAATTTACAGAGTTAGAAGAAATCTATGGTAATCCTCTAATTTCTTTCTTTATTGCCTTCACTTTAATGAAGAAATTCTATTCAATTTTAGTGGTTTATAATGAGAATTAAGATTATATTGGCTTCCCTGTTGGCTCGGTGGTAAAGAATCTGCCTGTAATACAGGAGACATAGGTTCAATCCCTGGGTTGAGAAGATCACCTGGAGGAGGAAATGGCAACCACTCCAGTATCGTTGCCTGGAAAAATCTCATGGACAGAGGAGCCTGGTGGGCTATAGTCTATGGGGTTGCAAAGAGTCAGACATGACTGAGTGACTGAGCATGCAAGATTATATTCAAAGAATATTTTATCATCGGACCATTTCCTCATGGGCATGTTGCTCACTGTACCCTTTACAACACACTCCAGCACTTCCTCCAGCATTGCACTTTCTCACACAGCCCTCAGTTATAACTTCAGTTCATTTTGAGTCGTGAGATTCTGGAGGGCAAAAGTCCTTCCTCCTTTATCTCTGTGCCTTCCAGTACCCAGCACTATGCTGTGCACATAAGAAGGGCTTAGCAAAATCAAACCAGGCAAATGAGCCGTTAATACCAAAATACATTTGGCTCCAAACAAATTTCCCTGAGTCCATTCAGTATTTGGAATAAATTTATCTTTATACCATTTTTTTGTTGTGGTGGAGAAAACAGAACCAGAGAGCTAACATTATTTACTAAAACAGAACCCACTGCAGGAAGTACAAAACAGGTAATGACAACTTCTTCATAAGAAAACACAACTGTTATAGAACTAAGAGATTCATACAGATACCAGACTGTATACACAGTGACATCTCAGGAAAAAGTCACTGGCTATTACTGTCTCTCAAATGCCTGTCGAATTCAGACCTTGGTAACCACTTCCTCCCAACGCGTAGAATCACCCCAGAAGATCAACTCAAGCAGAAGATCATTTGAGGACAAGGGAACATAGTCTCAAGACCGGAATTCCCACAGAAAATAGCCTCACTGAAACCAACCAACATTTTGGTGCAGTTAAAGTAGGGCACGTGATCAAAAACAATCAGAAGCACCAATGCCTCTAAACCACAACACTCTCTGGATTTCAGACTCTGCACACATGTTTCCTGTATGATGTTGTTGCTATTGTTCAGTCGCCCAGTCGTGTCTGATTCTTTGCGACCCCACGGACTGTAGCATGCCAGGCCTCTCTGTCCCTCACTATTTGTTTGCCCAAGTTCATGTCCATTGCATCGGTGATGCCATCCAGCCATCTCATCCTCTGACACCTTTTTCTTCTGTAAACAGAAGGTTTCTGTATACAGTTTAGAAAACCTTCAAAAATATATATGTTGTGAAAAATCGCCTCAGGGCAATTTTAGAGAAATCCCCAGGACTTTTCTGATGGAGTAATGTCAAGAAAGGAAAATCAGTACTAATGATTCATATTTCTGATTACAGTCACAGGGCATGGTCTGGCTTGAGGTAAGAACCAAGCAGTAGAAAGGTCAACTTTTCTTTCTACTTCCCATTACATAGGTAAGGTTTGGAAATACAGATCTATTATTATCTCACAATGCTTATGGACACACAGAGGTGAAATCAATTAGTCATATATTTAGAAGCAATATTTGTTCTAAGTGGATATAAATCAGCTCTGTGCTAAGAATTCAGAGAGTTACTTAACTCTCTCTGCTTGTTTTCTCATCTTGAAATAAGCATAGTTACAGTATTTGCCTCATAGGTTGATGGAAAGGATTCAATGAACAAATGTAAATAAAAGCCTTAGCACAGTATATAGCAGCATGCAAAAATCTCAAAATATTGAGTATATTATCAGATAGGTCTCATAATTATTTATTCCTTTTTCAACAGACAGAATGATCTATTGAAAATAGAGCCAAATTAGATGTCTGGTCATATATTCCTTTTTCTGCTTCTATTGTTGGCAAGTTGTTTTAATCTTGGTATTTATCTTGGTTAATTCCACAAATACCTATTGAGTACTTCTATGATATGCACTAGATAAGACTCTGGCCTCTCTGTAATACTGAAATTAATGCTGTGAGGACCAAAGAGATAATCATATGAAGGGTTTAAAATCCTCATAATTTAACAGATAATGGGAAACATTATTCTCAGTAAAGCAAACTAAAGCAAAACTATTTTAAGACTAACAAAAGGAATTTAGTTATTACATGCAAAAAACATGTGGCTATAAGACACCTTAATCAGACATTCTTAACAGCTTGTACCCTAAATCCATCATTATTCTGAAGAATATCTAGGTTATGCTAAAATGTATAGCTAGAGGTTTATATTTTTGTATGAATTATAATAATTTATTATGTATTTGATACAAGTGTTTTAACTGAAAAGATATTCAGGAATTGAAACTGTGTTATATAGGCATATATTTTATTTTAAAATATATGTATGAAATAAAAAACAAATGGGTTACAATATAACCCATTAACATTAGAATGGACAAGTCTGTTAAACAGTATGTAAAGGGGTAGACAAGGATACAGCAGTATTTTTTAAACAGTGATATAAAATGTCAAGGTAAATGAAAAAAATAACTTGAGACACCAATTTCCAGAAAATCATACTAGCAGTTTTCTAGATTTGGCAGTCATTATTTAAAAAACTATAAAAAAAGTCCACTCATAACAGAAACAAAAATATAAAATACTTTTGGAAAACCTAGACACAAAACTTTCAGTGCCTATATAAATAAATAAATAAGAAAACTGTATTGTAAGAAATGCAAAGGTTGAATGCATGAAAAATTATACCTGTAGAAGAAAAAATGGAAAACGAAATATCTTAATCATATGCAAAGTAACTTAAACTTTTTAAAAATGTCCATCAAAATCCCAATGTAATTTTAAAAGTAAATAACATTATTCAAAATTTCATCTTAATATTCAAAATAATGCTACATGCTAGAGAATTCTAGCCAAGTTTTTAAAATAAATAATTTTATGCTACTATTTCCTGGGATCTAAAGTAATTATTGGAATATACAAAGATATATACATTGATTTATTAAAAAGAGGGATTCTGTATCTTTATATATGTGATTTTGTACACTGGAAATGTAGTTACTTACCCCTTTGAGGTAACTAATTTTAGGGGCTATCATTAAGTCCCAAATATACTGCTATGAAATTGATTAATTTATCAAATATTTCTTAAATACCCACTTTTTACAATATAAGATGTGAGGTACTATGAGAAGTAAGAAGTTATAAAATGAGTAAAATATAAGTTGATTTCATTTAGCTTATACTTGATTTGGAATATAAGTGTAATAAAACATATGGTAGAAAAATATAAGATGTTTTTAAACATTTTAAGCACCGGTGGTAATATTATGCCATTTTTATTGTAAATATAAAATTCAGACACATATGATACCTGAGTTTTGGTATGATGGTACTCTGATGGGTCTGCAAGAATGTTTACTATAAAATGTACCTTCAAGGTACAGACAGTAATAACGTATTCAGTGGGATGTATTAATAGTATCCATTTGTATGTAGGACAATGTGCTTGAAATAAGGGCATTTTAATTTTAACCAAATTAATTTTTCTGAAGACAGTTTCCATAACTACTCAAATTCATTGAGAAAGACAAAAAATACATTATTAACATAGAGGCTATGTATATTTTATTTGCTCTGTAAGACTCACTAATAATTTTGCAATTAAATGTAGATGTAAAAATCAGATTTCATTAAAATCCATTTTTAATATCAGAAATAGTAACACATTGTTCTCTATGATTAAAGAAATGTTTTATTATTCTCGGGTTTAGGGAAAGCATTGAGGCTAGAATCCTTCCTGATACTGTACTTTAGTCCACACAGAGACCACATCTGATGAGCTACTGAAGAAGGATGCCATTCTGCTTAACTCTTTTTTGATATGTGCAACAGAATATAGCAAAAATCAACAATAGAACAGACATACCTAAAACATGGTTATTCTTCATGCAAGAAAATGGTTTGAAAATCCTAACTGAGTCCTTTGTTAGCCAGAAAATATAATGCTTTGGAGAAATATCCAGTAGATGAATATATTTAAGAACTTTATTTATGGAAAAATTTAACAAATACCTGGGTATAATATTTTAAGCAAATCTAATCTAACCTTGGCTATGAGAATTTTTCTTTTGGGCCTTTTCTAACCTTAAGTGATTGACTGTCTAGTTATTTTAAAATTAATAGTTATGAAATTCCACATAGGGAAAATGTGAAAACTAGACAATTAGGTACATTTTGATGTACATGTCAAAAATCTATACACTACTACACATTGGCATATCCATTTGCATAAAACATAAGTAGCAATTATTTCTTCTGCAGAAGCTGTGGAATAGAGACCTAGGACTAAGGATCTGTGTTCCTTACTATCCTAGGTAACAATATTTCAAGCCTCTCATTAGATCTACAAGAAGATTACTGCCTGAGAAGATGGGTATAATTCACCTTTGGATGACTTCTAAAATGTTATGTCAATGACTCTGCCATGATGGTTGGCCCTCAGTAATTTGCACTGAATCTTGAACCAAAAGACTCACTCCTCTGTGCAAACCTGGAGCAGTCAAGGCTGGTTTCATTGCTTACATGTAAAAAATTTTAGAACAAAGTTTCCTAAAGAACATAGTGTAAGCGCAACACTAGAAAGCTGTCCAACATAGAAATTAGTGATGGAATGCAAGAGACCATTTCTGTATTTTAACTATGCCCACAGAATTATACGATGGCATTTATACATATGATCCATCTTAAGAAGAGTGGTTTAGAAAACCAGTAAATTTAGGGGAAACTACTTTAAACTGAGTCCTTGTGATATAATTAAGAAGGGAAGGACAGGCTACTAATATAATACTACTTTAAATTTACTGTATCCTTTGTATTTGCTTACATAGTACCAGGGCAGTAAATATACTATCTCATTTAATCTTCAAAAGGACACTGCAAGTTAGAAACTCCTATCCCCATCCAGATGAGGAAACTATGACTTGGAGGAGCTAAATGCCTCATTCAGTCTGGTGAGTAAACCACAGAGCCAGAATTCAAACCAAGTCTCTTTGACCCTCAACTCTTAAGATCTATATTCTACTACTTTTTAAGTGTCATTATTAATGCTGATCTCCCAGTTGGGAAACAGACCAGGACTCTCCAATAACATTATGTGGTTGTCAGTGAATTATCTTAAGTATTTTTTAAAAATTCAATAGTTGAGCCTATGTAATTTTTTCATAAGAAAAAGTTTCAATGCAGATTTCCTGTTACATATAACTTGGTAAACAAAGTTCAGAAGTTTGTCACGTCGGTTCCAGACATCTGAAAGAACAGTAAACAAATGAGGAGAAAACGATGAGAGAGCTAGGCAGGTTGTAACAGGAAATGCATAAGGATCGGCAAGGGGAAATCTATGCTATTTTGAACCAGTAGATCAGATGTTAACTGAGATTAATATTGTAGCCAATATTAAATGCAGAAAAACTCATCTGTTAGAAAACTGAACAAAAAACAGGTTAGAAATTTTGAACACTGGGGTTTGTTTTAAGAAAGGTAGCTTTTGGAAATTTTAACTTTTTATTTCACAAAATTCTGTATTATTTGATAATTTCACAATGGCATGCACTGTTTTTAAAAACGAAAACAAAATTAACCATATAATTTGAACAATAACGAAATTCCAGGGCTCTTAAAATAGGGTTATGGGAAGAAACAGAAGGTCAGAGTCTGTGTTTGCTTCTATTCTGGTGAACCCTGGGACACACATTCATTTGCCTTTTGTAGCTCAGAATTTCTTGACTTCCAATTTATTGATTTACTAGTGACCTAAATAGGAAATGGCCCAATTTATTTAGAACAGAAAAAAAGCATCATAGATTATTCTCACGGGAAGGAAATTTTTCAAAGAACATGCTCATGGAGGAATTGACCTATAGTCCGAAATAATTATCATCACGGTTTGAGGAAAGTTGGGTTAGTAGGGTGGAGACAGCGATGGCACCCCACTCCAGTACTCTTGCCTGGAAAATCCCACGGGCAGAGGAGCCTGGTAGGCTGCAGTCCATGGGGTCGCGAAGGGTCGGACACGACTGAGCGACTTCACTTTCACTTTCATGCATTGGAGAAGGAAATGGCAACCCACTCCAGTATTCTTGCCTGGAAAATCCCAGGGACGGTGGAGCCTGGTGGGCTGCCGTCTATGAGGTCGCACAGAGTCAGACACGACTGAAGCGACTTAGCAGCAGCAGCAGGGTTAGTAGGGAGTAGATCTACTGGTTAAATTCAACTATTACACAAAAGGGAATTCTCAACTCTTAAGTCAGTTTTACGGTACTTGGTTCCTTGTTCATAATACAATATTGTAGAAGTACCAACACCAAAATTTTATTGACTTTGTACGTATTCCATTCATCTATAAAATATTCTTAAAAGGTTGTGTTTTTAATGAATAGATTTGTCTTTGGATAAAATCTTAAAACATTTTGTATCAGTCTTTATTTTAATGTTATAGAGCTTCTTAGTAGGATTACTCTCTTTCACTAAGAACCAATGTAATCCAATGAGACACAATCCATTTGACGGAGCTACGACTTCTGGATGTTGAGTTTTCTGAGCCAATAGATCTCTTCTGAGATTAAAAAAAAAAAGAGAAAACAACTTGGTAGCATGTACATTTGCTTGACAGATGAAGTTAGACGAAGCAGAATTTTAAAAATAGCAATGGAAAGCAAAAGCTATATCCCAATGCATGAAAACCCATAACCATTCTACAGGAAAAGGTATTCAAGGTGCGTCTCAAGGAAGAGAAAGCTGTGTATGGATACAAACTAAACAAATTGCTTGCCATCTTCTGGAGGGCAAGGAATCATATGAGAAAAATGAAAAAAACACAAAGCACAGAGGTGTACCTATTTGAATTTCCCAAAGGCTGACACTTAATTCCTCATCATATTATGGAGAAAATAAGAAGGCATATTTTTATCTGTGCCACCGATGAGGAACAATGTACACACAGCTCAGGATAGGCTCACAGTTATCTTTGCTACTTTTGAGCCATGACTCAGCAGTTCCATTCCATGCATAAATCTCTTATCAAATATATGACTGAAATATGAGATTAAAGAACCCCAGCTTCCCCGCCTTCATTTGTGGGAATGTTCCTTACAATGCAGTTTTTAACTATATGAAACAGAGTGTTCCTTTAGATGTACAAACTTCCCCATCATGTAGTTACGATAAGCAAAGTGCTGAACTATCAACAAATTTTCAGGCTAAAAGTACATAGTGACACACACTCTATGTAAGAGCAACATTATTCCACTGACTGAAGTTCCTGCTTCTTCCTACTTGTCATGACTGCTCAAGCCTTCTATGGTCAAATTCTATAAACAGTTATAGAAAATATAAATGGAAATTTATTAACAAGTTTTGAAATAAGATGGAAACTTATTTTAAAATCTATCAAATAATATCTTAGCAATAGATTATCACATGAGATTTTCCTTAATTGAGGACCCCAGGTGTCACTAAAAAATAAAAACCTTCAGCAATTTTTAGGAGATTAGAGACTTTAAAGACTCTAAAAAGCAGAAGGAATAAACAAAACTGGAAGCTTCCAGTGGCTGCAGGTTTTCCCTCTGTTAGGACCTGTTAAGGTTCTGTCAAGTCATTAAGGAATAATGATAATGTGAGATGCCTTGTTCAGGTAGATTATATCATCTTATTTCTCTAACAATAGAGATCTTAAGATATGTTAAATTAATAATAATGCAGAGTTGTAGAGCAAAACTGGAAAATTTTGTGAGTTTCCTTTTTCTTGTTCTTTTTTGTTGGGACAGGGTTCTTTCAGAGGAATGAATATTGACTACAAGTAAGGGGAGGAGCAGGTTGGAGCTGAAGATGGTAAAGAGAGAAAACAGAGTTCTCCTTATTTTCTGATTTGCAAAAGAGGAGGGATTTTGTTTGTATGTTTGTTTGTTTTGCTTTGCAGCCCAGAACCTCTAAGATCTCTCATTACAGAACTGAGGGGCTCATTTCTACAAAGTTATTTTTACAGAAGACTCTCTAGAGGCCCATGGGTTGCTGAGTAGATGCTATAATATAAAATATACAAAATGACAGCTTGTATAATTTTTATAATTTTTCCTGACTGAGAACAGCATGCTTGTCAAGTTGGGGAAAACACTGATACCTGAGTTAGATGCTAGTTAACTATGTGAAACCAGGATTTCTATATAAGCAACATTAGTAGTATCATACTTGAAATTATGTGAAGTTTTAGCCTTTAGAAACTTTACAAAGTTTTAATGATGACTTTTAAGATACGAGAGACTAAGAACATCATAAGAAGAATATTTGGTAATTTATCGCCATATCAACATATACGTACATTCACTATATTTGCAAAATGTTACTAGATATTTTAGCAGTAAGGAAGGAGAAATAATGAATTGGGTAAGATCCCTATTTGCAAAGATCTTATAATCTAATTGGAAAATAAAGCATAAGCACTTGAAAAGTCAAAGCATAAAAGTCACATAACCAAAATAGTAGGAAGGACAGCTTGATATATTAAATAATTAACGATCAAATTAGTGTCTAGACCAGAGGCTATTACACCTGGATGTGCCATTGAAATTATGTGGAGAAGTTTTAAGAAATTAAATGCTTGAACTTTACCTAGACCTCTTGAACTAAATTTCTGGGCAGGGCATGGGAGGATAGAGGGCATAAATTAAGAGAAGGGAGATAAGTTGGGGGAAGCAAGACCTGGCATTTTGGACTTTATAAAACTCCCCAGTAATACTGACAAAAACAGTTCGACACAGCTTAGTGGAACAGTATTTGAGAACTGCTGTCATGGGCCAGGATGGCACCACTGGGCAAACATATTTTTGCCATTACAAGTAGCATATAGACTAAATGGGCTTTGAGTTATGTAGGATTTCAGCAATTCTCTCCATCTCCACCTCTGTGATGCTGAGCACAGCAAAGGTGAGAAAGACTAGACTACATCATGAGAGTGAGAGTCCACCAGGGAAATTCTTACATTGAATTTAAAAAGAAAGATCTTGCCACACACAGAAGAAGAGCTCACCAGGGAAAAGGAACAGCATGTATTCAGGAAAGTAAAACTGGGTTTGAAGCATGATGCACTGAAGAGTTGTTCAGAAGAGAGGGGTCATACAGGGGAATACCGGACTCTGGAGAGGATCAGATTTCTTCTTTTGAGTTCCATTGTGTTTTTATTATGGAAAAATGTCAGTGCCAAGTCTAAGATTTTATGTCTCAATTCAATAAACATTATGCTACTTTTGCTTATTCATATTACATCCAAATAGTTAGTGTCTTACTATATTCATTATAGTCTACACATCTAGGATGCATTCTTGGCTGTGAAAGTTTGTTTCTTTTTCATATTCTTTAAAGATGGTTCTAGGTTCTTTAGTCAAATTCATTCAATTCTCATACTTAACAGCAAAAAGCCAGGACTGCACTGATCTGCTATTGGTGACGAAGTATTTGTTCACAAGATGCCTTTGTTCAGAATGCCAGAAAGCAAAAGTGAATCTCCAAGACGATTATCAGTGTTACTGAAGATTTAACAGTTGGGGCTTATGCAACTTGAATTAAATACCAATATTTTGGTTACCTGAGTGAGTGATTCCTGGTAAGATCAGGTTGACGTTCCTGCAGAATTTCAAAGATGTTGGGCTGGCGCAGAAATGCAACAATCTTGTCATTGTAAGCTGGAAAAAAAAAAAATATATATATATATAGTATGTAACAATATTTTCAAATCTGTTAGTTTTATTCACATAAATCCAGACTTCTTTTGTTTTCCTGATTAATATTTCCTGTATTCAGAGTCATAGTTTAGAGCCCCTGTGCTGTGCTGTGCTTGGTTGCTCAGTTATGTCCAATTCTTTGA
>NW_011495032.1:18997822-19002340 GCF_000754665.1 Bison bison bison
GGACTGTAGCTCACCAGGCTACTCTGTCCATGGGGATTCTCCAGACAAGAATACTGGAGTAGGTTGCCATGCCCTCCTCCAGGGGATCTTTCTAACCTAGGGATCAAACCCAGGTCTCCCGCATTGCAGGCAGATTTTTTACTCTCTCAGCCACCAGGGAAGCCCAAGAATACTGGAGTGGGTAAGCCTATCCCTTCTCCAGGGGATCATCCCAACCCAGGAATCAAACCAGGGCCTCCTGCATTGCAGGCAGATTCTTTACCATCTGAGATACCAGGGAAGCCCTTAGAACCACTATAGATAACTAAATTCCAATTTGTGTCTGTCCTGCTGTATGAGTATTGGACATGTTAGGTGTGATTGATTTATGCACTCATTAAACTCATTTGATGAGCCATATTTATTATCAAATTGCAAGATGAGATCATCAACAAGATTCTAGATACTGATACTCATACTGATTCTAGACACTGAGACTTATCAATCTCATAAACAACTGCTAGAAACGGAAAACCATCTTCTGATTAAATGTCAGCCACCCACAGGGGTAAAGAGGCAGAGCAAGAGTTGCCAACAGCAACTACTGAAATGCAGAGGCAAGCCATTCCCAAATTCTGGGTGGAAATAAATGCCACTAAGTCACAGGGTAGCTCTTTACCAAATCAACTACACCAACAGCTACAATAGAACCAGCATCATCAATTATGTACATAATATTTTAAAAGGAAAATCTATATCATAGTTAAGGTTGGCTAATGTCTATAGAAATTTTAAATGTAATTAAAATTTATTAAAGGCTCTGCTAATATTCTTTTATCAAGAAAACTAACTTGCTTACTTAAGATAATTCATCTTCATTACATTTCTATTTCTAATCTGAAATATAGATACATTTAAATCACAGAACTGAGTATCTGAATCCTCAAACACCAGAGATTTCTAGTTCAGTTAATACTCCCGTGTTCATAAATATGATCAAGAAACATGCCTTACTTAAAAATATCAGTCAAAAGAAACATAATTCTCTAGTCATCTGCCACTTCAAATTTTAACTACATCATGCTTATCTTAAATGCGAATGAAATTTTAAAAAATACTACCTGCTAAAATGGAATCTCATTATTGAACTCAATGTGTCCTAACTGCACTTTTCACCACATATAAATAATAAACATACTTTTATAGTTGAAATCTTATCACTAGATTTTTTACATTTCATCTAAGATCAGAGACTAGATAATTTTTAAACTACAATTTTATAGTACTTAAAAATTCTATGTGTAGTATTTAGCATCAAATTAGTAATTATACAATAAAATATAGACTATTTGATTTCTACTCAGAATTTCTTCTTATATCAGTGGTTCTCAAACTTCTTTCGGACGTGTGCACTGCATTATATTTCACGGTAAATCTTTCTTTAAAAAATTAAACATTTAAGATAAAACCAGACAAATGAAGAGCTGCTCAAATTGAAGATGGAACAGCCCACTTGCCAGCCTATCCATTCCATCTACCTTAGGGGCTCCAGGTTTGAAAACTGATCTACTTCAATCTCACCATTTTACTAACAACTCAAACTGTTCTTTAGGCCTACTGGCCTGTATTCATTTATATTTATTTTACAATTTTGGCACTTTTGCTATCTTGAATTTGCCACAAAACCCCTTAAGAATGTGCCCTCATGACTACTACAGGCTCACACACCATTTAAACTCTGTCTCAAGTATTGGATATATATTAAACAAATATGTTTGTCCAAATGCCTAATTTAAAATGGCCACACAACCCAGTTGCTTTAACAACCTATTTTTCCTTAACTTCAAGAATCTAGCATAAAGACTTCACACAGAAAAGGCAGAGTAGTATAAAAATTCTCAGCCTACAGGATTTTACAAGACATAAGTGTTTGATACTCAAATCAGTTTTTTAAGGATAATGCAACTGTTCCTCTGCTGTCAGAGAGGCTGACAACAGGGAAGCATCAGCAGAGAATGCGTGGTGCACACTGACATGAAAGCAAACATGAAGACTTTGAGGAAGAGGTGACATACCCACTGGAACCATGTCCTGGTACTGCGGCCTGCTGACTGTATTGAACGTACTCGACGGCCTGGGAAGAACTGGTGGTCCTGCATGTCGAGAATCTTCTCCTACCTGCAAACACAAGCAGTGTTTACATTCTACACTAAATCCCAGAGTACTTTACAACGGTATCCTAAGCCAAGTTGTTCAGAATACCGACAACAAGCATTGCTAAGTACCAACTGATCAGAACAGAGGCTAGCTTGAAGAGCGGACATAGGACTCTCAAAAGCTCTGCTTCAGTTGTTGAACTGAGGGGAGTGGTTGGGGTATCCATGTCCCTGAGAGGGGCCAGAGCTGTGACTACTGACCAAGCATAGAGAAGGAGCTCAATATGCCTATGGGGATGTAGATGCTGAATACATGTTCCTCTGAATTAACTTCTACCTGACCTACCTGTTGCAGGTCTGAACACAGACCTGCAACAATACATCAGAGAGAACACTTGGGTGCAACAGAATTCACTGGGGCAGTGCCAGGATATGCCTTCTTTTGGCCAAGCAAGTCAGGGAATCCCTTGCCTCAGCAGAGGAGGAGCTGAAGAGCAGCAGTCTTTGTGAGGGTTTCCGAGTTGAGTATTATCTCCTCAGAAGCAATTGTACATGCTTATTAGTGCACCCAGAGCAACAGCTCTTTTTGGTTTGAACCTCCCACACCAGCAAGCTAATCATAGCAGGTGTGGAGGAGCTAAATAGGGTTGCCCCAACCCAAATTAGTTTTTTTACCTACTATAGACTTAGAAACTCATATATATAAGTAGATAAACAAAAATGTCCATTAATAGTCTTACCAGAAAACTCTAACACTGCTTTAGCTTCTGTTTTAGCATTTTCCCCCCACGTTACAGAAATATTTCATGACAACAGTAGAACAATCATATGAGAGAGTTAAGAGAACAAGAGGCAAAATAACTTCCTGGATTTATAAATTTGTACATTTATTTTTTAATAAGTTTTTGTTTTATTTTTATATTTTTAAATTTTAGTTAATTTGTTTATTTTTAATTGGAGGATGACTGCTTTACAATATTGTGTTAGCTTCTGCCATATATCAACATGAATCAACCACAGGTGTACATATGTCCCCTCCTCCTGAGCCTCCCTCCCACCTCCCACTCCATCCTACCGTCTGGGTTATCACAGAGCACCAGATTTGAGCTCCCTGCATCCTATAGTAAATTTCCGCTGGCCATCTAATTCTACATATGGCAATGTACATGTCTCAAAGCTACTCTCTCAATTCATCCCACCCTCTCCTTCCCCTCTCGGGTCCACAAGTCTCTTCTCTGTGCCTGCGTCTCCACTGCTGCCCTGCAGATAGGTTCATCAGTACCGTCTTTCTAGATTCCATATATATGTGTCAATATGCGATATCTGTCTTTCTCTTTCTGACTTACTTCACTCTGTATAGGCTTTAGGTTCATCCACCTTACTAGAACTGAGTCAAGCATGCTCCTTTTTATGTCTGAATAATATTCTGCTGTGTATATGTATCACGACTTCTTTATCCATTTATCTGTCAATGAACATCTAATTGTTTCCATGTCTTAGCTATTGTAAACAGTGTTGTGATGAACAGTGGGGTACATGAGTCTTTTTCAATTATAGTTTCCTTAGGGTACATGGTCAGTAGTGGGATTATTGGGTCATGTGGTAGTTTTATTCCTAGTTTTTTAAGGAATCTCTATACTGTATGCAGGTCAAGAAGCAACAGTTAGAACTGGACATGGTACAACAGACTGGTTCCAAATTGGGAAAGGAGTACGTCAAGGCTATATATTGTCACCCTGCTTATTTAACTTATATGCAGAGTACATTATGAGAAATGCTAAGCTGGATGAAGCACAAACTGGAATCAAGATTACTGGGAGAAATATCAATAACCTCAGATATGCAGATGACACCACCCTAATGGCAGAAAGCAAAGAGGAACTAAAGAGCCTCTTGATGAAAGTGAAAGGGGAGACTGAAAATGTTGGCTTAAAACTCAACATTCAGAAAACTAAGATCATGGCATCTGGTCCCATCACTTCATGGCAAATAGATGGGGAAATAATGGAAACAATGGCCATCATCAAAAAATCTGCAAACAATAAATGCTGGAGAGGGTATAGAGAAGAGGGAATCCTCTTGCACTGTTGGTGGGAGTGCAAGAGGATTCTTGCACTTGGGCTCCAAATTTTCTTGGGCTCCAAAATCACTGCAGATGGTAATTGCAGCCATGAAATTAAAAAACACTTGCCTCTTGGAAGAAAGGTTATGACCAACCTAGACAGTATATTAAAAAGCACAGACACTACTCTGTCAACAAAGGTACCTCTAGGCAAAGCTATGGTTTTTCCAGTAGTCATGTATGGATATGAGAGTTGGACTATAAAGAAAGCTGAGCGCGGAAGAACTGATGCTTTTGAACTGTGGTGTTAGAGAAGACTCT
>NW_011495032.1:19002440-19002670 GCF_000754665.1 Bison bison bison
TATTAAAAAGCACAGACACTACTCTGTCAACAAAGGTACCTCTAGGCAAAGCTATGGTTTTTCCAGTAGTCATGTATGGATATGAGAGTTGGACTATAAAGAAAGCTGAGCGCGGAAGAACTGATGCTTTTGAACTGTGGTGTTAGAGAAGACTCTTGAGAGTCCCTTGGACTGCAAGGAGATCTAACCAGTCCATCCTAAATGAAATCAGTCCTGAATATTCACTGGAA
>NW_011495032.1:19002770-19030268 GCF_000754665.1 Bison bison bison
CAGGAGGATGAGATAGCTGGATGGCATCACTGACTCAATGCACATGAGTTTGAGTAAGCTCTGGGAGTTGGTGATGGACAGGGAAGCCTGGCCTGCTGCAGTCCATGGGGTTGCAAAGAGTCAGACATGACTGAGCGACTGAACTAACTATACTGTTCTCCATAGTGGCTGTATTAATTTGCATTCCCACCAACAGTGCAAGAGGATTCCCTCTTCTCTATACCCTCTAAAGCATTTATTGTTTGCAGATTATTTGATGATGGTCATTCTGGCTGGTGTAAGGTGATACTCATTGTAGTTCTGATTTGCATTTCTCTAATAATGAGTGATACTGAGCATCTGTTCATGTATTTATTAGCCATCTGTATGTCTTTGGAGAAATGTCTATTTAGGACTTCTGCCCACCTTTGGATGGGGCTGTTTGTTTTTCTGGTATTGAGTTGAATGAGTTGCTTGTATACTTTGGAGATTAATCCTTTGTCAGTTTTTTCACTTGCTATTATTTTCTCTCATTGTGAGCATTTTCTTTTCACCTTGTTGATAGTTTCCTTTGCTGTGCAAAAACTTTTAAGTTTAATTAGGCCCTGCTTGTTTATTATTGTTTTTATTTCCATTACTCTAGGAGGTGGGTCATAGAGGATCTTTCTGTGATTTATGTCAAAGAGTGTTTTATAAATGTTTTCCTCTAAGAGTTTAACAGTTTCTTTGAGTTTATCTTTGTGTATGTTTTTAGGAAGTGTTCAAATTTCATTGTTTTATACATAGCTGTCCAGTTTTCCCAGCACTACTTAATAAATCAGTACTTTTAAAATACAGTTTCTACTACTACCCACTCAAAGCCTCATAATCATTTTATCACACTGCTTCAGTTACGTGTTTGGTGGAGGTTTTTCTAAAGGCCCTAAAGTGAAAACGTTGTCCCCGTCCTTCACTGCCTGTTTATTCTTCAGAATGTTCTCACTCATTCTTCAAAGTGCAGTTCAAACAGCCTCTCCTCGATAAAGCTTTCCCTTCCCTTCAAGCTGATGTCAAATGCCACCTTCTCTGACTGCCATAGCACTTGGGGGACATTTTAAAAGCAGCTGCCATTATTAACAGTCTGTAAAGCACTTTTCACTTGTATTGTTATTCATCTGGATTATAGTTAGTTTTATATATTCTCTCTGTCATTTTTTTGTATACCTCACATTAACCATGTTTCTACACTACTGGTGTTCAATAAGTATTCATTTGTTGGATGGAAGAGATACCCGAATTTCTACTACCTGGAATATTTGCTAAATGAGTCTAAGAGAACGGCTGAGAAGACTTGTGAATGTAACTAGAATTTTCCCACTGCACTTCTCTTGAGTTATTGGCTTTGAGAAATGAAGCCAATATATACATGAAGCCAATGAAATCTCCTCTTGGGGGAGATTTTGATCATTAACTACATCTTGTTCGTCATTCACCAAACTTATCGTTTCAATCTACCAATATATACTTTCCATTCTGTCAGTAGGGTGCCTTTTGTCATCATTTCCTAGAATAGTCAAAGTTCTTCTTGACACCCTGCTTCTTCAAGCCAGACCATCAGTCTGTGGGCAAGCCATGATAGATGTGCAATTACTACAGGATGTGCGTGCTTCCAACAGCTGGGCCAGAAGGCACATTCACCTCAAAGGTTTAACAATGCTGGGGCTAAATGCTGAGACTTCATAGGGTCATCTTAGTGCCACTGCTCAGTTTCCATCCACAAGAAGAAAAATTGTCATTCAAATTTTAAGGTGGATCTTAGTATCCTTACTATTAGACCATGAAAATAATTCGAATTCTGAGGCAGAGGAGTTGAAAGAAAGTATAAATAAAGTTACTAATCTCTCGCACGTTGTTCTGATCAGACTGAACAGTCAGCATCATATGGTGGAGTGGAGATAAGGCAAGTGTCTAAAGGGCACAGGTTGTGTGATAAAACCAGGCACGGCCCTAATATGCTACATATGATGTACAAAGTCCAAAGGTAAGAGGTCTATACTGCTTTTTAGGTGAATGTATTAGCATCGTCCAGTTTACCACTAATGGTTTATATGACAGCCAGGTAGAGATTTATTAGCTACTCATAAAACATACATATTTTTGTGCATACCTCATCCTGCAATATATTTATATATCATTTTTATATGAGCTTCTTGTGTGTACTCGTCTATGTCTGCACTTTTAACCAGCAAACACACGTGATCCTTACAGCCAGTATGTAAATCATGAGGGGAAATTCCAAGAGTGGAATTCTGGTAAATCAAATCCAGTTATTTATTGCATTCATAATCTTTTCTTATAATAGAAGCTACAAAAATATTTGACATACAATATAATACTGAAAAGATGATACGCTCATAGACAAAACCTGGAAGAGGAATGCAGGAAAAGAATCTTAATTCTACTCGTCTAAGGGAATTTTTATGGCATTGAAACATGTATAATATCATGTATGAAACGAGTCGCCAGTCCAGGTTCGATGCACGATACTGGATGCTTGGGGCTGGTGCACTGGGACGACCCAGAGGGAGGGTATGGGGAGGGAGGAGGGAGGAGGGTTCAGGATGGGGAACGCAGGTATACATGTGGCGGATTCATTTCGATGTTTGGCAAAACTAATACAATATTGTAAAGTTTAAAAAATAAATAAATAAAATACAAAAGAAAAAAAAAGAAACAGTGTATATAAAGTGATGATATATGACATTCAAAGCATAAGTCTATTGTTGCTGTTGGTCAGTCACTAAGCCGTGTCTGACTCTTGCAACTCCACGTCCTGTGTATAGCACACCAGGCTTTTCTGTCCTTCACTATCTCCTGGAGTTTGCTCAAATTCATGTTCATTGAGTTGGTGATGCTACCTAACCATCTCACCCTCTATTGCCCTCTTGTCTTGTACTGAGGAGAGAATATTTGACATAAAACATTCTTCTTTTATTTATTTAACCTGCAACCGAAAAAGGGAAACAGAAAGAGAGTATTCCTTTTTTCTGTTCTTTTTTGGTTAGGTTATTGGAGAGCCCTCATGTGGTTACCATGGGTCACTGCAAACCAGCAAAGTAGAGTACAGTAGAGCTTTTAATTCTGCCCATTTTCTCTGGGCATTTCATGTATAGAAATCAACTGTCTTATATACCCTAATTTTAAAGAAGATTAGAGAGGATCACAACCTCATAGCCTAGGCCAGAGATTTTCATCTAATCCTACAATCCTCACTTAAGAAACGTCCCTACCTTTAACCCAATTTTAATCCCCAATTAAAATCTCAGGGACAGAGAAGCCTGGCAGGCTACAGTCGCAAAAGTCAGACACGACTGAGTGACGGAGCAAAAGCTATGTTCATTTCTTCCTATGAAGTTGCTATCAGGTATGCCAAAGGGCTCCCCATCACCCTCTCTTGAACACTGTATTGCATTATGAATCTTCTCTCATCACCCACTGAACTTTAAAAAAAAAAAAAAATCTAATTTCTTCAACCTTTCCTCTAATGTCTTACTTTTAAATTTGCAATTTAGGTTCTATTTGTTTCCAGAGAAGCCCTGTCAACATTCCAGTACTTTTCAGCCTCCAAATGATAGCCTCAAACTAGAAAAACAAAGCAATATGAAAGAGCCAGCAGAATTCAATAAATCCCATATCCTGCATTCCTACCAACCAACGGGTCACTTGCTACAGCTGGGACTCACCTCGCCTGCGCTGTGGCTGCGCTGCCGGGTCAGGTGTTGTCGATGCACCAGTGCGCTCGTGGGTCTGCTGCTCTGAAGCGGGAGTCGGGGATCGATGAAAGTGGTGGTTCGGGAGTTGTGGTCAACAAAAAATGCCTAGGAAGCAATCCACTGAGTCAACAGTCCATACATGCCACAGACTTGTCCTATCGTTTCACACATTCAGGAAGAGACCCACTTTGCAGCAATAACCTTAGCTCTGTTTTCTCGTAATTTCAAATCTTCGGGAGAATTACTCCTTCCTCCCTCGGGACAGACCAGAACACAGGAAGCAACGCTTAGACTGGATTCAGAGTGAAGAGAGCAGGAAGGAACATGGCCCCTGTGTTTAGGAAATATTCTTAAGAGACAGTCATCAAGTTAGGATCTTAGAAAAAAATCACCTGATTGGACATTTGGGCTTCTCTTAATTGATGCTAAGTGCATACTGCTATGGAATGTTACCAAGTTCTTCTTTCAAACATCATTGACTTCTCTTTTCCTTTTATGCAATCAGCTACCAAGTCCTCCCCCCATTTTCCCAATATAAAGTCTCCTCTATTTCTCCCATCCCAGCCTGGCTACCATTCATTCCATTATTTCAGGACTTTCTCTTAAATGTAAAATTATTAATAGTTTCTCGGTTGTTTCACATCTCTAACAACCTTGATTCACTGAATTGGCACATCACTATGAGAATATATTTTTCTAAAAGCTTTGACTATATCTCCACTCCAATCCAAAACCTCTACTGGCTACCTGTTATCTACAAAAAAAAAAAAAAAAAAAATTCCAACCCTTTGGTCACTTTCTAAGACTCTTTAAAGTCTCATTTGCTCTTCAGTTTCGTCATCAGTTACACATCTAAATTCTATCACATTCAATGACTCTGGGCAAGTCACTTAAGTTCTCTGGGCTACAGATTTCTTATAAAAACATGTCTCCTTCTCTCCCTCATCCATAACAAATATTTCTCCCCCATAATGTGACAGGAGGGAGGAAACCATGTCTGACACATTTACTGCAGAATCCCTAGTGACATGAAATCATGAATGAGCATAAGCCATTTCCCTCAGTTTCGCAGTAAAGTCTGCAAGCAATGTAGAAAGGCCTTTAAAAATTCTTTTTAATTCTAATGCTCTTCACAAGAGCTATTTTTCATTATCAGTAAGAACCAAATGGTAGTAAGTTTTCAAAGAAAAATTCATTCAAGGCAATAATGAAGCCCATTATCTCAAGGACAATTAAAAATGTAAGTTTTCCATGACCAGGTAAAGTTAATTAGGTCATCAAAGATAAAAAGGACTATTAGGAAAGCCTGGAAACTCACTACTGATTAAAATGTCAGGACACAAGCTATGTGTCAAATAACCTAAATGAGCAAAATAGAACTGACAACTCAAACTGATGGAGCTCCTTTAACAAAGTACTATACCTTAAAGACTAGGAAAGAACATATCTAGATAAATCCCAGGGGCAGATAGTATATTTATGCCAATTTAAATAATCACCTTTCCATTATGAAACAAAATGTTTCTGCAGATACAGAATCAGGGAACAGGGCACAACAATCTGTAAGTAGCTCCCAAATAGGCAGAAAATGACTTCTTTAAAAAATAACTTTAAGTAGAAAGTGCACTAGAAACAAAGCAGAGAAATAACCAGAACCAGAATCCTTGTTGGCCCTTTTCTCAATGTCTGATTTCTAGGTACAAAGATTAGATTAAATGGAAGTCGTGTAGGAGATGGTGTCATCAACCTTATATCCCTGGGTAATGTTCCCTTTTTTCATAACCTACCAGGTGGAATGTCTTACTTCTCTGATCCTGTTAAAAAAAAAGTACATCAATTGTAAACCCTACACAGGTTTGTATTGACAGGCTCTGGTCTCAAATGTGACACCAGTTCCTGTTTGATTTGAGCTTCTAATCAATATCTGGATATTACTTCTGCCACTATTTAAAATGTCATAAAATAGAAATTCAATTATTTTTATAAGTGGACATTTCAAAATAATATATCAATCTCACATCCTCTTTAAGAAGATTAAGCTCTTATTACTTACAACAATACTATGAACCATGCTAAGGGGAAAATACAAAGAGTATGAAAATAGGATTGCCTACTTACTCTACCTAATTTCTTAGGCATGTTTGAAGGTGCAGGTGGCCGTTTAGAGGTAACAATGATGCACTTGTAATTGTAAGGACAAATGGGTGTGTCCATCTAGGTCAGTTGTGATTTACATGGAGTGTCACAGTATAATTTGATGTTAAGAGGCTTGTCTAAAATCCATTCTCTAAAGAATTATACTGTAAATGCCTTCAGGGTAGGGACTCCTTACTCACCCTGTTCTCTCTGATAGATTTTAGGGTTACGTCTGGGAGAAAGAGGGTGCTCAGAAAATAAACTTCCAAAAACTTGAATAGCAGACTCTTGACCAAAATACAAGACAAATGACGATGAACTAACCAAGTATTAAAAATCACGTTTTTTAAAAAAATAAGCATAGAAAGACTGACAAGTTTGAGAAAAACAAATGAGAGAAGTGTGTGTGTATGTGTGTGTGTGTTGGGTAAAACATGTGGAGAACTGAAGACTGCTGCTACTGCTACTGCTAAGTTGCTTCAGTCGTGTCCGACTCTGTGCGACCCCATAGACGGCAGCCCACCAGGCTCTACCGTCCCTGGGATTCTCCAGGCAAGAACACTGGAGTGGGTTGCCATTGCCTTCTCCATTGTGTGAAAGTGAAAAGTGAAAGTAGAGTCGCTCAGTCGCGTCCGACTTGTAGCGACCCCATGGACTGCATCCTACCAGGCTCCTCCATCCATGGGATTTTTCTAGGCAAGAGTACTGGAGTGGCTTGCCATTGCCTTCTCCGAACTGAAGACTACAAAACCACAAATAAGATAGAAGGTTTCAAAATATCTCAAATGGACATGTATAAACTACCAAGTTAAACCTTGAGAAGTCGAAGACAAAGTAGTGATTAAATGCTTGCGATCCAGAAAGACAAGCCTGGGTCTGAGCCCTAGCTCCACCACTTGCTAGTGACATAACCTTGGGCAAACTACTTTTCTTTAAAGCACAATTTCTTTTCTGTTAAATAGGGACAGTAATGCCTACATCAAACAAAGGTAAAATGAGATGGTTCATAGAAATTTTTGAACATAGTCTCTGTGACCCCTTAAATGTGACTTACTATTATTACTATTATTATTACTAATAATAGTTTTAACTTCTCAGACATTTTTCTAAAGATCATAATTTTTCTCCCTACAGTCTATACACCAAGCACAAAACAATGGAGAACCAGTAAAACTGTACTTCCAGGCTCCTTCTAGCTCTGTATGGCCTAGATTACGTTCTGGCCAACGAGATGTAAACAGAGTGCCACGTGATACTTCTGGACAACCTCCTTACAAGGAGATTTTCACAGGGTGAAGTCTTCCTTCTGTTCTTCATCCATTTAGCTTCCTAAAACAAAGATGTGAACCAAACAGAGCTCCAGCAGCCATACTGAACCTTGAAGAGTCTGGCTTTAGTAAGACTGAGTGGCTAAGCAAAAAACTGTAAGGAGCTAGGCTCTTACAATTTAAGAAACCACCCTAAAACCTACAGACTACCTACCTCTGAACTTCTTCATATGAGAGAATAAAATCTTGCATATTAAACTTTGTACAGGTTTCTGTCACAGGGTAGCCAAACCAAATCCTAACTGATGCACTGTCTCAGCACAGATGAACATATAAGCCAGCCACCACCATTATAAATAAGATTTTTCATTATTTCATAAATAATGATGTCTTATTGTTGTTCACCTTCAATACAGTTGGGTAATGGTTCGAGGTTTAAGTGAAACGTAGGGCTGGGAAAGTATAAAGCTGAGATTTGAATCCATTTTCCTGACTCCAAAGCCCAGTGAGCAGTGCCTCCTTCCCCTCTCATCTTTTCTTATTTCTCTTTTTTTCCCATTCTTTCTTCCTCCTATTTTTCCTTTTGATGTTCTTCTTACTTTCCTCACACCTCACATAGTACTTGAGTTTAGCAAAACCTTTACATATTTATTGAATTAGGCCGACAATAACATTCACTTTCAACACTGACAAGCCCACTACTGATGTTGGACAGCAAACGGTACTTCCTCCGCACAGTCCGCAGACTGCTCCCCTGCTGGAGACAGCGCTGTGGGTGGGGAGAGGTGCTAGTCTGTATTCCACATGGGGCTCCGATTCAGAGAAGACGGAATGTGTGTATTGTTTGCATGAGCTTTTTAAGTCTGCCAGATACCTGGGGGGAAGTCCCTGTGAAGACCTGTATGGAAGCCACGCCTAGTGCACTAGCACTGAGGGCAGCACCAGGAAGCAGCTTCTCTGAGCATGCGCTGTGCTCTCTCTGTTAACTGTGCGACCCTGGACAGTTCTTTGCTACCTCCACTCCAAGGAGATGACTCAAATCCCAACTGAGTTGTGGGAAATGTATTCTACTTTAACATGAAGAGGAAAGCATAAACAAATACCACCCAAAATTTAGGTTGCCATTTCTATTTGTGATGCACAAATCAATTATGTCACAAAAGTAGATCACGTTCCCACAGGATATCCTAAGTAGCTCAAGTCAGTAACAAAGCTGACTGGCTACTTTTCTTTTTCTTTTTTTAATTTAATTTGGGTCACTTTTTATGTCATTATTCTTGAGTGGTCTGCTTTTATTTATGAAATTTTCTACCAGGTATTAATAAATACTGCCTGAGTAAACAGTATGTTGAGAATGCAGACCACATCGAAAAAGCAGTTGTATCCAAAAATGAATCTTTTTCAGATTAGCCACTAGCTAAGCAAATTTTGAAAACATAGAGTCTCTACTGTTAAGTTTCATTAAGGAAATTCACTCAAGCTTCCCTGTGCTGGACCAACTAGAACTAACAATATAATAAAAAACTGAAAGGAATGCAAATATCCAAATTCAAATCTCATTTTAAAAACTTCTACCCTTTCACTGCTTCAGGGCATGGTCAGAGTCAGAAAATATGAGCTGGCTGGAGCCAAGTGGTATTTTAGTGAGGCCAAACAAAATACACTTCTCTCTTTACACAATTCTTTTTTTAAGTTTCTATTATTTTAAGAAAAGAAAAAGCCATCAGTATTTGTGAAGAAATACCAACCTCAGGCTCAACAAATCTAAGTCACAGAAGTTTGAAATTGTTTCCAGTTAACATTTTGCCAAACCAGGAATCCATATTAAAAGACCATGTAAACAAAATAAAACAAAAAGCACTTGTAACTATGCTACAGAAAGACATCAGATCTTCTTTCTTTCCCTAAAAGAACAACAGTTTAAAGATTAGACATGCTACATACTCAATCTGTTCTAACTTCTACTTTATCAACTCTATAAAATATTAAAATGCTAAAAAAAGTTAATTGTAATCTAATTTCTATAAAGATTTTAATTTACTCACACATTCTCTCCCTTCCAAAATATAAATCTCCTCTCAGCTCCTGGTCCCCTCTCTAGCATTTCCCCAATTATAAGGAATAAACATGCTATTATTTTCTCTATATTATATCCCAGACAGATCTCTGTTACCAAATGATAGATGAAAAGACCTGAATGATATAGTTTAAGTAAAAAAAAAATCATGCTAACATTTTCTACCTTTTGGTTCATTTGAAGGAATGAGTGGTCCTAAATATCTCATGACATCTATATCAATCACAAAAAAGCTAAAGAAAGTTATTTTGTTAAATTGTTATGATCAGAGAGCTAAAGTTGAGAGAAAAACAGAGACACAAGGCACTGGGTTAGAGTTCTGGAAACAGCTGATCAGTTAGTAGATGTGGATAAGTAAAACATTCCCCACACTTCATACATAAATGTTAGCTCAAGGCAGGGCAGGGCAGGGGGGAGGCAGATTTTATGTGTTGGGAGTGGTGGTATTTAGGTATTGAGACATATAATACAGGGAAGTCACTGACATGCTGGGGATGGCTTGGACCAGATTCCATGAACTCATGGTGAAATTTCAAGGAATTATGGTAGCTGGTTGACGATGATGCTAGCAGCCTGAAATTGGCTATGGTGAGAGAATTTACACCATGGAAAATGGCAAATGCTACAGATCAGCCCTCTTCCCCACCACCCCTAAGGAGCTGGTTGCTAAGCATTTACCACTACAGAAAACCAAGGATGAAGTTATCCAAATCAGTACATTTTAGGTAATACAGAAGGGCATTACCATGAAATCTGAAGATAGTATACTACATTTTTTATGAAGATCCAATGCTGGTCAGAGGACAACTCTTTAAAAGCAAAAGGCAAAGGCCATCTTCATATTTGAGCAATTCCTTCAAGACTCCATGGTACTAGCATTTTATTCAAAAATACATTCGCAAAACCAAACTCTGCTCTATTCTCTCATTCAGAAAGGTATACAGCCTCAGAAGATTATTCACTTCAGCCTCTTTGTGCATTTGCATGGGTTACTTTTTGGTCTAACAAGTTTGTACCCCTTACAAATAAGCAAGAGATCCTCTAAAAGTGTGCTATATAAAGGTTAATTTCATTTCTACTTGGAATGCTATGTAATTGGAGGTGATTAAACCAGATCACCGGTCCGTCTAGTCAAGGCTATGGTTTTTCCAGTGGTCATGTATGGATGTGAGAGTTGGACTGTTAAGAAAGCTGAGCACTGAAGAATTGATGCTTTTGAACTGTGGTACTGGAGAAGACTCTTGAGAGTCCCTTGGACTGCAAGGAGATCCAACCAGTCCATTCTAAAGGAGATTGGTCCTGGGTGTTCATTGGAAGGACTGATGCTAAAGCTGAAACTCCAATACTTTGGCCACCTCATGTGAAGAGTTGACTCATTGGAAAAGATTCTGATGCTGGGAGGGATTGGGGGCAGGAGGAGAAGGGGATGACAGAGGATGAGATGGCTGGATGGCAGCACCGACTCGATGGACATGAGTTTGGGTGAACGCCGGGAGTTGGTGATGGACAGGGAGGCCTGGCGTGCTGTGATTCATGGGGTCGCAAAGAGTCGGACACGACTGAGTGACTGAACTGACTGATTGACTGAAACCAGATCACCACCACAAAGTTATTAGTTGTTTCAAAGTACTTAAAGGGATGCACCACAAAAATAAGAAATACAGTGCTCTAATAGACAAAAAAAGAAAAAAAAAACACATAGTTTTCTAAGTGTAGAACTTACTGAACTAAAAGACTTTGGGGATTCACTTGAAACCTCCAAATATTAAGTTGCATTATACTCATTAAGATGAACCTGACCTAATAAACTGTGGCCATGAGCTTCATATAGGATTAAAACCAAAGTCTATGTCATCACTTGGGCAACTTCTCCAGCCACATAGAGAGTATGGTAAAATGAGAATCCTCAAGCAGGCTAGGACTGTGGTAACTTTCATGGTACAAATATCTTCTCTCTTCTAAAAATCTATCCTAACCAAAACTGCTACTTGTCATGGTTATTCTACTTGCCAAGTTGAATATTCAGACCATGCTGATACTCAACTCCCCAATCTGACATCCAAAGTCACAATGTCCTAGAGTTACAAAGCTTGGCTTTACAAAGCTTTGGGATAGGACACTTCACATTAAATAAGCAGATGGTTACCATTTTACATTTTTCTTTAAAGAACCCATAACATTTATATCACTTTTTTTAAAGTCCACAGTTTCTTAGCATTTCCATTTAGGCTCAAGTAGAATAATCTGGGGAAAGCACCTGTGAGAGTGCCCCACAGTACTCTACTGTTTGACAGTTCAAAACAAAAAGCAGGAAAAAAGGGTTATTCCATGTTTGCCATCTGAAAGGGGAGACAAAAAATAAATAACGCTTTTTCCAAAAACTAAACCAAACAATAAGTTCACTATATAAACTTAGGAAATATCAAGCTTTGTCATAACTTTCTAACCATCCATGTCTTTTGTATCATTCTCTCTGTCCTCCTTAACTCTCTGCAACAGTGCTTCGACAGATTTCACTCCACTGATACTGATCTGTGATGGTTAATTTCATGTGTTAACTGGGCCAGTGAGTGCCAAACAATATTCTGGATGTGTCTGTTGGTGTTTCTGGAAGACATATCTTTCAATCAGTAGCCTGAGTTAAACAGATGGCCCTCCCCATTGTGGGTGAAAGTGAAAGTGTTAGTCTCTGCGACCCTATGGAATGTAGCCCTCCAGGCTCCTCTGTTCATGGGATTCTCCAGGCAAGAATATTGGAGTGGGTTGCCATGCCCTCCTTCAGGGGATCTTCCCGACCCAGGGATCAAACCCAGGTCTCCTGCGTTGCAGGCAAATTCTTTACCATTTGAGCTACCTGGGAAGCCCTCCAATGTGGATGGGCCTCATAAAATCATTGAAGGTCAAAAGTCTGAGTAAGAGGGACCTGCTCTGGCCTGACTGAGTAGGAACATTGGCGTTTTCTTGAGTCTTGAGTCGTGAGCCTGCTGGGTTTTGTATTGGATCTTATACCATCAGCTCTTGTGTGTGTGTGTGTGTGCGTGCACACTTGTATGTAATACAGGGTTTCTCAATATTTTCCCATTACTTCTTCAAAGGAACAAAACATACCCACTCAGGATGTGTTCTTTTTTCCACTTCTTTACATTAGGTGTTTTCCTTCCTTTCCCATGCCCTGTTTTCTCTCCCCCACAGTCTAATTTTATAAAAATCCTACTTATCATTTAGGGTTCAGTTCAAATCCAATCTTCACTATGAAACCTCTCCATGTATTCCATTCCAGGAATGTCATTCTGCATCTGTACTAGTGCATGATGCCTATTCTGTGTTTTCATAATACAAATCAGAGGCACTAAAGTAGAACAGTCTTGGGGAGGGTGCCTAGTGGTTTTACACTGGAAGGGCATGATTCTGTGCAAATAAATGCATGGATCTGATTTCAGTTCTGGTTCTAAGAAGAAAGCTACTTCTCTTGTGAAGGATGTTTCTAAAATGCTATCTTCATGATCATAGCTTATAGAGTATGTAACCACCACAGAAGAAGACCAGTAATCTAGCAAGAGACAAATCTAGCAGAGAGACCACAATAACACAGGACTCATAGTAGAGAAACTGATAATGCTCCGGGTCATTGTACAGGTTTCAGACAGAAGCAAACACTTGAGGGCAGACTACCCTGCACTGGTCAAGAACAATATGGACAAAAGGAACAAGAACAGTAAAGTGACCCCTATTGTGACAAAACCATTTTGTTGGACCACCTTGGTTAAGGGAGATCAGCAGGCTGCTAAGAGGGGGCATGGGACACTACACTAATTCTACACTGCATCTTTGATAGGTCACTGCGTATTTCCCATCAGAGTAAGGATTCAACCATCAATAACAAATCTTTATCATTTTCATAAAAGTCTAAATTGAAATTGTTTAGTTATTGTTCTATATAGATTCTTGCTTCTACCTAATCATTCAAATCAAGATTTTAGTGAGCTGGGTAGGAATAACCAGATGAGTAGCATTCCTGACTTAGTGTGCCACGTTGGCCATTTTATTCTGTAGATGTCTGCATAATCCATATTTTTTTCCCCAAACTAAGTAATAAAACTCTAGAGATTTGTCATTGTACTGCTTTTATTTTCTACACTATAAGTAATAAGTCAATTACTGAGTAAATTGTGTTAATTATAATCCTAATTGTTTTTCTTCCATTAGTTATCCCATGATTATCTAACTGGATGCCAACCACAGCCCCAGAAGCTGGACAGGACAGGTTACTAACTCTCACTTTAGAGAAAACTGAGGTTTGTAGAAGTTAGACTAGACAATGATAGATCCAGGAATCCTGACCCACTGCAGCATAATTTCTTCAAATTCTTCAAATTAACAATGGGAAGGAAGAAAATAAAGGAGTGAAGAAGAGAGGGAGGAAGAAAAGAAAAAAGAAAGGAGGAAAGAATAAAAGTGAGGAAGAAAGAATGAACACTACTATGTAAAGTAACATTTGGTTTTCCTTATTAAAACTCATAATCGTCTACAGATATATTATCCCCATGAGCACATACTAATGATCAAACCCAGCCAAGAATCAGAAGCATTTTAACCAAGTCACATTTTAATACTACTGATGCATATTTCTTGCATAAATATAAAAAGTTTATATCAACACTGTAACCCAGATCCCAAATTACTCTTTTTTTCCACAGCCCTGAGAGTGTACAAAAGTTTAAGAATTATTACAATAGAAGAAAGAAGAGATTTTCTTTCTATACTGGCCTACTTTCTTTGCTTAAATGTTTTGTTTCAAATAAGACAAGTCAAAATGTGTCCTGTATGTTAGTTGAAAATCCTAGACTTTTAGGTTCAACAAATATGTATACACAGATGTTAATCACAGTCTCATGAGGACTATCCTGCATAAAATAAAACTTGGATTAATTGCTAGGATAAAAACAACTGAGAATATCAAGGAGTGAAACAAAATACTAATTAAAACAGTGTGGAATTGTGAACAAGATACCTTTCCAAATGTAATTAAAAGTAGAACTATATCATCTAATCCTTAAGACTAAAGAATCAAAGATCTATAAAATCTAGGAGCTGAAAAGGGAAACTTAGTCTTCCTCTAATTTAACCCACTGCTTTTTAAAAATAGTTTTATTGAGACATAACTCAGATACTATACAACTCACCCATTTGAACAGTACAATCCACTGTTTTTAGTATATACATAGGATTGTGCAACCATCACCATAATATAATTTTAAAACATTCTCTCCACCAAGAGAAATCCCACACCTATTAGGTTGAATTAGAGGAAGACTAGGCTTCCCTTTTTAGCTCCTAGATCTATGGTATTTAAGCATGAAGTTGTGAATGTTTCTGGTGGGGTGTCATCCGGTAAAATACCTATAATCTAATCAAAACCTATTTGTATGACTCAGCCTTGAAGGATACCAGTAATCCCAACACCTGGACTGGAACTCTTCTTCCCTGGAATGATAAAGTATATCTCATTTTCAAAGACAATCCCTCCCAATAGAGTACAGTAGTTAAGAGGCATGCTCCTAAAGTTAGAATCCTGAATTCCTCACTTGCTTACTAATATACACATTAGAAGAACCTGACTGTTGATGCAGGAGACATAAGAGATGCAGATTCGATCCCTGGGTCAGGAAGGTACCTTGGAGGAGGACATGGCAACCCATTCCAGTATTCTTGCCCGCAAAATCCCATGGACAGAGGTGCCTGGTGGGCTACGGTCCGTAGGATCACAGAGTCAGACACAACTGAAGTGGCTTAGCAGACGCGTGCACGCATGCAAATTTCAATAAAATGTGAACAATAATGATAATACCCACCTCATAAACTGCCATGAGGTCAAAATAAAAATAATCCATGAACAAATACCAAGTGAAGTGCCTGGCACATGGATTGAGCCCAATAAATGTAGGTGTCATCACTGTCATCACCATCATTATCATCTTACCCAGAAGGCCTGATAGTCCGTTCTTACTCTTTAATTCATAGTCAATGTTAAAAGAATATTTTACTTCTCTTCTTTCATGTAAGTCAAGGACATTTTTCACCCTAGAACTCCACCAAAAAGCATACCAGATCCAGAATTTTGTGAAATCTCAGCCAACTTAAACCCTTGGCCTTAAGTAATTAGAAGAAAAGTCTCTTCCAAATTGGAGACAGCTAAACTGTAGTACAAGCATAATCACTACCCTGTTCAAACATGTAATGTGAAAAATCCAAGACAGCACACGGAATAAGAGAGGTCAAACCAGGCAAATCCTAGGAGCTACTTCCAGTGAGTGCACAGAAGGAGAAGCGAGTGGCAATGGGGAGAGAGCCTGGAAGCTTTCTTGTTTGTCCAAAGCAGAGATCACTGAAAAACCAGGAATCTACAGATGACAAATTTCATTCATTCATCAAACCTGTTTTGAGAACCTTCTATATGAATGGCACTGGGGTTGAAGAGGGAGTAATTAAAAAAAATAAATAGAAGCACTCTTAAGGAGGGGATCATCTGCTTGGGAAGACAAAACAAGTTAACAGCAACACCATGAGACACATAGGTATAAGCATCATGAAACAGTGCAAGGGGGACTATGGGGACTCACTTATGCCTAGAGAGCCAAGAGCAATCCACCCACTCTGCTGCCCTTCGATGGTGTGTATGAAAGCCCCCACCTTCTCAACCATGGTAGGAGACCATACCACAGGCTCCCAGAGCACTGTTTACTGCCTTCACTATAAGAGCTAGAAGATGTGTATTCACCTCCTCCCTGGTGAGAGGCAGGGTGACAGCACAGACTCTGGATCTGGATGGACTAAGTTAAATCCAATTCTACCACACATAATTACAGGACCTTGGTCAGCTCACTTAGCCATGCTGTGCTTTAATTTCCTCTTCTAAAAAAATATGGATTAAAAATAGCAGTTACGAACAAGGTTGCTTTGAGAATGGAAGGAATTAATCTAAATGTATAGCCACATCTAGCACATATCTAGTAGTACACACTACATAATACTACACTGTGAGCTTGTACCACAGTTATCACAGTGGCTTGCGTATAGCAGGCATTCGGAAGTGTGGTGAATGGCAAAACTGATGAAAACAAAAGGAAGATGTTGCACTTGAGAAAAGAAGATGGAACCAAATTTCATAGGCCTGAGCAGCTAAATTTGACAACATTTCTCATAAGAACCACGTCTTTTCATGCAGGTGAGGATCTGGTCATCCTATTTCATGTCAATTCTAGAAATTAGTCATCCCTCTGGGGAAAAAACTCATAGTATTTAATAGCTTCTGATGCTATATTAAATGGGAAAAAAAGTTTACTCCCTTTAAACATTCTAGAGGTAAAGCAATACATCAAAAAGGGGCAGTTAAAATTTCAGACTAGTAGAAAACCTGTTAACGGCGAAGGATGGGAGCTATTGATTTTTAAAGTACAGCCACGGCAAGAGCCTCTCCCAAATGTTCTTTCAAGCTATTTTTGTTTATGAGAAGTCAGTCATTTGTAAAGAAAGGATGATGGGAAGCACAGGGAGATATACCTGCTTTCATTAAGGTATCCAGCTTAGCTAAAAATCTTACTAAAGTCTAAATGCACAAAGCAGAGGAATCAGGCTAAAGTGATCCTCTTTCAGGCCTGTCTGGTAATTCATTCTGTCCACAAGGCCAGGGGTCCTTCCACATCTTTCATGCCACACGTCATTCAAAAGGAAAGTCACCAGCAACCTGTGAGGTCAGCTATCTCCCAACTCACACTCAATGCTCTTAACAATGCTTACAACTTTAGGCTGAAACCCCACATGAGTCCAAACCCTCAAGAAAGAGGATAGATGGTTATGTTACCCACACAGTCGAGATAATGTTTACCTCTGTTTAACCATCGAAACTTTTATAAAAGCTATGAGACAGAACTTGTTCTTAAGAATACATCATAACTCATCTTAAATAGTATTCTAAGTTCAACTTAAACTCTTCTCAAGGTTCAGGTGTTATTAATAAGAGGCTCTCTCTTGAAGCATGTCTGGCAAGTTATGACTGGCAAGAGAGGAACCTTCCCTTCCAGGTCTGCATGATAAGTTCCCGATTCCCTTCAGCTAAGGATACAAAATGACTTAACATGTTAAGTCTCTGCACAGAGCAGAAATACATGCAGCATTATCTCAGCTTGGGTTTTTCCCTGGACCTGTAGTTTTCTATGGGGTCGCTGAGGGTTGGACACGACTGAGCGACTTCACTTTCACTTTTCACTTTCACGCATTGGAGAAGGAAATGGCAACCCATTCCAGTGTTCTTGCCTGGAGAATCCCAGGGTTGGGGGAGCCTGGTGGGCTGTCGTCTATGGGGTCACACAGAGTCGGACACGACTGAAGCGACTTAGCAGCAGCAGCAGTGGTCTTCTAATGAGTATAGATCCCCATGACATCAGGAAAAAAAACTGTCAGAGTTGAGAACAGAGCTGATTCTTGGTCTGCTAATGCTCTTTTACATGCAGGCATAATACCATCAGTATTTTCCATCACCCTTTCTTGGACTACCTGCGCATTTCCATTTAGTAGAATGTTTACAAACACTCGGCACCAGCAAAGTGACATCCTCCTTGGGAAAGAGAGAGCACAGGAACTGCCAAGTGTCCCTGCAGGCTCCCCATGTCCTGGAAAGGCTTCCCTGCCATCCCACCTAACTCTGATATACCACTATTCCACCTGTGGTTTAGGGACCTAATCACAAATCCATTCTCTTTCATCTATTCTGAACTTCATGCTTACCACTTCTAATCTTCTCTGGGCTGAGAATTAGAGGTTTAGTAAAAATTTTACAAAACTCAGGTCAGTAGTTTCAATGAAAGTCTGAGGGTTCCTCCCATGCATTAAAATCTATCCATGCAATTTGTAATATCAATTTTGACTGCTGCTAAGTTCTCAGGTAAGATTGCTAGAAGCTGAGTTCAGGATGAGCAAGATACTCTGTGGTATTTTTGCTAGAGGGTACTTTAGGGAAGAATGGAATGCACTGAGTACTTTCCACATTCCACTCACCTGAATGCTCTTCCCTGGGATGGTTTATTTCTCACTTCATTTACATCTGCATACATGCAGAGCTTAATTTGTGAGTCCTTCCCCAGATACCCTCTATAAAATAACTCTCCACTCCTGCCTTTTCCTAGACCCCATATCCTGCTTTCCTCTAAATCAAAACTTTAATCAGCTCTTAGCATGCATGGTATTTACTTGTCCATTGGCCATCTCTTTCCATCAGAAAGACAGTTCTATGGAGTTGTTGGCTGCTCTGTTTTGCATAGGTGTTCAATAAATATTTGTTGAATGAAAAAGTCAAGTACAGTTATTATAAATTTTTGTCAATCCTCCCCACACTTACAAGTCACGTATTTCAAGTATTTTTACAGACAGGAAAAGTGTTGGTTGGTTTCTCAATACTTGGAGAGCATACTATGGTGGTTAGGAGCAAGGACCCTTGAACCAGACTGCATGGGTTAGAGCCCAGCTCAGACATTGCCCATCTCTAGTCCCTGGGCAAGTCATTGAACCATTCTGCACCTGAACTCTGCATATGTAAATAGCAATAATAACAAAAGTATTGTCTTACAGAGTTATTGTGGAGAGCTTAAACATAAAGAACTTAAACAGTTCATGGCTCCTAGTACACGCCGAACAAGAGTTAAATAAACAAAATCTTGGCTGAGAAACACCTTAATAAGAATTACTAACTTTCTCACTTTGATTTCTTACTCATAAGACAACCTCCTGATAGTAACCCGGCTTTCTGATTCATTTGTCTAAAAAGGAAGTGCAGATGTGGTTACCTGGACTGTGCGAGAGTTACATATTTCTCATCATAAATTAATCAATCTTTGAATCTTGTTTAACGTGCTAACAAAATCAGGGTTTTGAACCAACAAGACTAAGGCCCAAACCCGGATAGTGTCAAGACACACCTTGTGTTGTTGCTTAGCAACCTCCTAGCCAACTTCTCCAAACAATGCCACAACTTGTATTCAACTATCCACAACACAGCTAGGAGAGGGAAGTATCATTGCCTAAGAAACCTCTTCTCTAATCAGTAGAAAATGGTGAGATTACAGTTCAAAGAATGTCCATGCAAAGTGGGTGTTTTGCCCAGCAAGTGCCCTGACTCCCATACACTGTATATACCACTTCAAAAGAGGGTAGCAACTGCTGATGGTAACAAACAACCTGCTTGTCCAGGTTTCCTTTGAACCAGGAGATGGAGTTTTTCCCCTCACAAAGGACTTTCAGCCCTCACTTGATGGGTAGAGCCAAGTGCCAAAGTCACAAGATCACACAGTCATGCGGCGGCTTCCCCACGGCCACTCCTACAAGTTACCTTGCCCTGATGATCGTGTTTCATTTCCCAGCCCCTTGGCAGCTCCAGTTGTTTGTTTGCAAACATGTTGAGGAATCCCACGAGGTCCCGGTTATGCTGGTAGCGTTCAAAGTGGTGGGTGTCCCGCCGGACTTTGGTGATCATGTGCTTCAAACATGTGTTGTTTGTAAACATGCGGTAGGCACTCTGGAGAGAAGGATGGGAAAGCCACGTTAATCTGCTTTGTGACATGCGAAAGCAACACATAAACTCCCATGGACATATTTAATCTTCAGATGGTATACCAGATTCAGTGGAACTCTAGACCCACACAGGAGACAAAGCAAAATAATTTTGATTAAAGTAAAATAGACTACAGAAAGTCAAGGAGTCTTCACTAATGAATCTAGTTTTCTAAGGAACAGTAACGCTGTGGAGTTTCATTCTACAGGAGATGTAAGACCTTAAAGTTGGTTTTAGGCAAACCCCATACAGTCAAAATTACACCATTCAGGAAACAAATATACCACCTCACAGAGAGCCCCATTATAACCAGCATTTCCTCCAGCACAAAATCTCTGGCTCTTTGGGTGCATGCCAATGAAACAGGTGGCATATAGTTAGGAGCCAAGTTGTATAGAAAAATGGCCATAAATCTGAATACTAGAAGTACATGCAATAGGCTGAGTAGTTCCCACTGAGAATCATATTCAACTGAGACCACAGTAGATTAGAGTTTTTCATCTTGTGCTTAAAAGCATAATCTCAGTAAACAGAATAGCAAGCAGAATTACCTAGACTGTATATCTTAGTATTTTTTTATCTTTTTTTCTTCTCTATTTTTCCTGTACACACACACACGCACATACTCATACACACACTCTGGTAGGCTAAATTTACATGATTGAATATACATTTAATAAAACCCCATTATACCAGCACACATAAAAAAGTGATTGTTCTGTAAAATGTCATCAGTGTCATCTTCTGATACTTAAAGAAGAGTCCAGAAAAAAAAAAAAAAAAGACCATAAGCCATGGGCTGTCCTTATGAGTCAGTCAACACATATTCAACACAGTACCATGTGCCAAGCAGTAGAAAAGGAGTAACTGTATAGGCTATTTCCTTGAAGGAGTGTGATATTCATGAAACTGACCCACCATGAAGGATCTCTCCCGGAACGCTATTCTCCTCAGGTAGATTTAAAGGGCTTTGGATTCCCCCTACCTTTAGTATCCCAGGGATATCAGACTGAGTGTGGAGGCCTACAGGCTTTACTTTATGAGTTCTGTTATTTATTTTCTTTTAGACAGACCAAGGTAAACCCGAAAGAAATCAGAATCTCTGGAAATAACTTCACCTTAATAAACATTTACTGCGCTGGTTATTGAGAATAAAAGATGAATAAGCAAGGACAGTCAACAATGTTCCTGTCTTTCCAGAGACTCTCAGAATGTGTCACGTCTAGGTCAGACAATTCATTGCTGACGGGAGTGCCTTCAAGAGCTTTCTTTCCTTTGGCATGGTGAGCACAGCAACTGGCCATGTCTGAAATGGTGGCTGCTCTCAGTTTGGGTTCCTAGGTTTCTGAAGGACTCCAGGGATCAGAGAACCCTGACAACTCAATTTGGAATGAGAAACAGCCCTCTGTTAGCTTAAGCCACTGAGACGTGTTGGTCACCATGACTGATGTATAACTCACACTACACAAAGTAACTTTTCTACAGTTATTCTGATTGATTTGCTATCACTAACCTTTTGCTTTGTATGGAAATTATTTTTCCCCTATAAAAATGGAAGGCAGGAAGGTCAGACACATTAAACTCTACTCAAATACTAGTGTACTAGTTTCTCAGTACACCTGAGTAGCAAGTATTTGAGATCACATTTCAACCTGATAGTCTAAATGAGAGGAGGTTTGACGGCTGTGAGAAATTATGAGGTTCAGAGTACAGAGCACTGCCAGAGCAGGCAGGCCCACGCAGGGGCTCTGGGCAATTAGAGCATGAGAGAATAAGAAAGTGATACCATGAAAGCAGAGAAGGAGACTAATAAAATAAGTTGGAGGCTGTCAGAGACTAACATTAGCTAACTAATAGTTTAGCCTGTGGCTGACCCTGCTTTGGAGTCTTATGCACAATCAACAAGGCATCTGTTTTCTGTATTTGGCTGCATGTTGCTGATTTATTTTCACACAAGCCATTGCAAGCATAGAGGCCGGAGATAACACTAGCCTCTGTGACGGCGACAGTAATGAACTTTCAAGTCATGCTCCCTAATAAGTCTCTTTGGGAACAAATTAGTGTGGGATAATTCTGTCAGATAAATCATTTCTAAACAGGTGTATTCTCTTGTCACCCTCCCTTAACCCTCCCCCGGCCCATTAAAATAAGTAAATAGGCCACATCCTGATTCTTTATCTGGGGCACCAGAAAGGCTCCTCACTCTGCTAAAGAAAAGCAGTAGAACTGCATTACGGCAAGTAGTAGTAATTAGGTGAACGAACCCATCCCAGCCTCGGGCAGGAAGCAATCCCCTGGGGTTGGACAGCTCTTTCAGCACAGGAGTCTTAAGGCTGGTCTTAGAATTAATTACGTCCTTTCATCTTCCCCCTCTCCACTCAGTGAGACGTGTAATATAGTGCCAAGTTCAACTGATCTTTGCAAAAAGCATCTACCGTAAGAAAGATTCCTCTCATCAGTATCTAGCAAACAACCTTGAGAATCACCGCTTTTTCAACTCTGAATAATATGCACATGATTATTAAGGTCTATATAAAACATATAAGGCAAACAGGAACATCCCTCTAGACTCTGGCTGCATGTTTATAAAGAAATTACATATATATTTACTCACATATATATGTTTACTTATGTATGTTTATATATGTGTATGTGTAACATATTTACACATGTCTGTATTTATATATAGGCTTCCCTGGTGGCTTAGTAGGTAAAGAATCTGCCTGCAATCCGGGAGACCTGGGTTCAGTCCCTGGGTTGGGAAGATCCCCTGGAGGAGGGCATGGCAACCCACTCCAGTATTCTTGCATAGAGAATCCCCATAGACAAAGGAGCGTATCAGGCTGCAGTCCATGGGGTCACAAAGAGTTGAACATGACTGATCGACCAAGAACACATACATATGCTTATATACATATCCATCTATTCTATTTTTGAATATATATTTTATGTTTATTCAATATATATAGTATTGTTTTAAAATGTACATTATATATATATATATACATATATATGACCAGAAGTATACTTATTCAGAAAAGATATTTATACTCCAGTTTATACAGAACTATGCTGAGGTTTCTAATCACAGCTCATGGATAGAGACAAAGAAAGTCATTTAATCTCTGCCTCAATTTGCTCAGCTCAATGATGGGATAATAGTAACTGCCCTGATTTCTTCATAGGCATGTGGGATTCAAATCCAGTGGAACAAAGGATATAAAAGTACATTGAAGAGGTAAAAATCACTGTAAAACCATAGAGTTGAACTAAGTACAAGAATATATAAGGGATTATGCCTACCACCACTGTGTTCTAACAGATCAATGATAGTAGTAAAACTGTTTTCTACTTTCAGTCTTTGAAGATCTTGGGCAAGCATTCCACCTTCTATTAAGGGAAGAAGGGTCTCATAACCTCTTATTAATTATGTGCTAAGTTAAGTGAAGTTGCTCAGTAGTGTCCGACTCTCTGCGACCCCATGGACTGCAGCCTACCAGGCTCCTCCGTCCACGGGATTTTCCAGGCAAAAGTACTGGAGTGGGTTGCCATTTCCTTCTCCAGGGGATCTTTCCAACCTTGGGATTGAACCCAGGTCTCCCGCATTGCAGGCAGACACTTTACCATCGAAGCCACCAGGGAAGCCCTGTTCTAAACACTGAGGATACAGAGACAAGCACAACCCAATCACTGAAAAGAACGGAGAGGGAAAATTACAGGGGAAGGTGGAAGACAGGTGTTCAATGGAGGCAGAAAGTAGTTTGGAAAACAGAGGTCACAGTTGCAATGAAAATGCTGAAATACAGTGATAAAACTAGCAGAGCTAAGAATTAGAGGGGTTCAAACGGCTTCCCTTGTAGCTCAGTAGGTAAGGAATCTGCCTGCAGTGCAGGAGACCTGGGTTCGATCCCTGAGTTGGGAAGATCCCCTGGAGAAGGAAATGGCAAGCCGCTCCAGTATCCTTGCCTGAAAAATCTCATGGACAGAGGAGCCTGGTGGGCTGCAGTCCATGGGGTCGCAAAGAGTCGGGCATGACTGAGTGACTAACACTAACTAACTAAAAAGCTCAGAAACACTAAACAGGTAGGATTAGGTAGAAAGAGCCTTGTCTTCATGGAAGCTGACAGGACAAACCTGTGTGTGAAAAGAAAAGAAACATCTTTATTCTCCCTTCTGGGGTTTAGTGGGTCTAACTGGAAAGGGATCCTTTTTTGCGTTTGAGTTGCTGTTTTGCTTTGGTCTTACAGAACAATATGCAGTAAAGGGATCTGACCTGCTACCTGAAACAAAAGTGGACTTATTTCATAGCAGTGTCATGATAAAACTTCTTGCACAGAGTGATCTCACCTTGGAAGATGCTGCATGTGGGTTCACACCGGTTAAGGTGATCTGGCAACTGTTAATAGTATGCAGAACCCCTTTAAATGATACCTAAAGGATGCAAAGTTTTCTTGCCTGGCAATATGATTTAAAATGTCCATTTTGGTTATCCCTTCTCTAATCCAAAACTCCATTTCCCAATCCTCTTGGTCATTTCTTGTCTTATCGTTCTAGTAAAGAAATAAACACTGCATGGTTAGATGAATGATCAACTGAGTATTAACTGAATTTCTTTGTGGAATTTCATTAAAATTACACTCCTTAGAGCTTAATGTGTTTTGTATGGTTAAGTGTTTGAAGAGTTAGAAGTGAAAAATATCGAGAAGAACTGAGAGGAAATTATTGCCATTTGGCAACAGAATAAGAAAATTATATGTCTTATCAATCAACCAACTTATCAAGTAATTAATCACAATCAATGCAAGTAATAATCAAACCTCCTTTTTTGGGAGCAGGTTTTTTAAGTGTTACAGTGATCATATTTCCAGGATTACCTGGCCCAGTCTTAATTTACTCTGTTATTTCCAATAACACAGGTTAGTACGTTGTTGCTAAATAAAATCTTTCATTTTCCAGAAATTCTTCATCAAGAATAGGTATTCTGAACTCATGCTTGGAAAACATTATCACTGCTGCCATAGTAAATGTATACAAAGGCTCACAAGGAAGTAGATGTGAGCATCTGTATACATTATTCACTAAACAAAATTTATTATAAACAAAATCAAATAATATTGTTTTCATAAGATATATGCTAGTATATGGAAATAGTCTTGTTTTATGCAGTTTATCTTTACAATATTTTTAATCATAGGGACTTTATATTTTTCTCATCTGGCTAAGAAGTAAAATGGAGGGAAAATTAAACTTATTGACAAAACTAACTGTAATTATCAACTCATCTATTTTGCAATAGCAAAAGTCTCTAACTTATAAGAAATATATGAGTATTTTAGAACAATACTTTTTTTCATTAAGTAGAAAGGAGTTTATATGATAGAATTAAAGTTTTTCTAGAACATATTAAAAGCTAAAGTAGTAATTATTTAGAGCTTTCCTGGTGGCTCAGATGGTAAATAATCTGCCTGCAATGCAGGAGACATGGATTCAATCCCTGGATTGGCAAGATTCCCTGGAGAAGGGAATGGCTACCCCCTCCAGTGTAAAATAGTCATTTGGCATGTATGTTGGAAAAATTATTTAGTTGCATATAATGAAATGTATGTATGTTTGATAATTATTAGACAAACACAGTCATCCCAAATATCAAAGACATGACACTAAGAATTAAATCTTGAGTTACCAGGGGAAATGGTTTAAGACAATTTTGGAAGCAATCTGATCATAACCAGCAGAGGGCAGTAGAATATATCTTAAAGCAACTACAATGCAAAAACAATAAAAACACACACACACAGACACAGACACACACAAACAAAAAACAGTATTTTGTTCCTCAAGTTTTCCTTTAGAGTTATGGCAACTATGTATCTACTTAATTTTTGTTGTTTTCAATAAAGATGATTAGGTATCCACCAAAGAAGTATTAGAGCTAATAAATGAATTCAGCAAGGTCATAAGATAAAGATTAAAATACAGAAATCTGTTGCTTTTCTATTATTCACTAATCATGAGTTAACAGAGAAAGCAAAAAAAAATTCTGTTTAAAATTGCCTTAAAAAGAATAAAACACCTAGAATACACTTAACCAAGGATGTGAAAGACTTATGTCCTTAAAACTATAAAACACTGATAAAGGAAACTGAAAATGTTTAGAAAAGGAAAGATCCTCTGTATCCTTGGGTTCGAAGAATTAATATTGTTAAAATGTCCATACTATTCAAGGCAATCTACAGATTTAATGCAATCCCTATGAAATACCCATGGCATTTTACATAGAACTAGAAAAAAAAATATTAAAATTTGTACTGAAGCACAAAAGACCATGACTTTCCAAATCAATCTGAGAGAAAAATAACAAAGCTAGAGTGACCATGATCCCTGACTTCAGAATATACACAAAGCTACAGTAATCAAAACAGTGGGGTTCAGTTCAGTTCAGTCACTCAGTCATGTCCAACTCTTTGCGACCCCATGAATCGCAGCACGCCAGGCCTCCCTGTCCATCACCAACTCCCGGAGTTCACTCAGACTCACGTCCATCGAGTCAGTGATGCCATCCAGCCATCTCATCTTCTGTCGTCCCCTTCTCCTCCTGCCCCCAATCCCTCCCAGCATCAGAGTCTTTTCCAAAAACAGTGTGGTACTGGGCACAAAGACAGATACATAGATAAATGTAACAGAACAGAAAGCCAAAAATAAACCCACATACTTCAAGTCAATTAATCTATGACAAAGGAGGCAAGAGTATACAGTGGAGGAAAAACAGTATCTTCAATAAGTGGTGCTGAGAAACCTGGACACCTACATGTTAATGAATGAGATTAGAACAGGTCCTCATAACACATACAAAACTAAACTCAAAATGGATTAAAAACTTAAATGTAAGACATCAAATCATAAAACTCCTAGAAGAGAACAAACGCAGAACACTCTCTGACCTAAATCATAGAAATATATATTTTTTGGATGTCTCCTAAAGCAAAAGAAACAAAAGCAAAAATAAACAAATGGGACTTAACTGAGCTTAAAAGCTTTTGCATAGCAAAGGAAACCTACTAATTGGGAGAAAATATTTACAAATAATATGACTGACAATGGGTTAATATCCTTGATTAGAATATAAATTATATAATCAGATCACACAACTCAGTATCAAAAAGTACAAACAGCCCAATTAAAAACATGCAGATGACCTAAATAGAATTTTTACTTACAATTTTTATAATACTTACAGATGGCTAACAGTGTTCAACATCACTAATCATAAGAGAAATGCAAATCAAAAGTACAATGAGATATTACCTCCTACCTGTCAGAATGGCTATTATCAAAATATCTACAAATAAAAAATGTTGGTGAGGATGTGGAAAGAAGGGAACTGTTGTCCACTGTTGGTGGGAATGTAAACTGGCACAGCCACTGTGGAAAAGAGCATGAAGGTTTCGCAAAAAACTAAAACTAGAACTACCATCTGATCAGATCAGATCAGATCAGTCACTCAGTCGTGTCCAACTCTTTGCGACCCCATGAATCGCAGCACGCCAGGCCTCCCTGTCCATCACCAACTCCCGGAGTTCACTCAGACTCACGTCCATCGAGTCAGTGATGCCATCCAGCCATCTCATCCTCTGTCGTCCCCTTCTCCTCCTGCCCCCAATCCCTCCCAGCATCAGTCTTGTC
>NW_011495032.1:19030445-19046132 GCF_000754665.1 Bison bison bison
TGTCTCTGCTTTTGAATATGCTATCTAGGTTGGTCATAACTTTCCTTCCAAGGAGTAAGCATCTTTTAATTTCATGGCTGCAGTCACCATCTGCAGTGATTTTGGAGCCCAGAAAAATAAAGTCCGACATTGTTTCCACTGTTTTCCCCATCTATTTCCCATGAAGTGATGGGACCGGATGCCACAATCTTAGTTTTCTGAATGTTGAACTTTAAGCCAACTTTTTCACTCTCCTCTTTTACTTTCATCAAGAGGCTTTTTAGTTCCTCTTCATTTTCTGCCATAAGGGTGGTGTCATCTGCATATCTGAGGTTATTGATATTTCTTCCTGCAATCTTGATTCCAGCTTGTGCTTCTTCCAGTCCAGCGTTTCTCATGACGTACTCTGCATATAAGTTAAATAAACAGGGTGACAATATACAGCCTTGACTTACTCCTTTTCCTATTTGGAACCAGTCTGTTGTTCCATGTCCAGTTCTAACTGTTGCTTCCTGACCTGCATACAAATTTCTCAAGAGGCAGATAAGATGGTCTGGTATTCCCATGTCTTTCAGAATTTCCCACAGTTTATTGTAATCCACACAGTCAAAGGCTTTGGCATAGTCAATAAAGCAGAAATAGACATTTTTCTGGAACTCTCTTGCTTTTTCCATGATCCAGTATATGTTGGCAATTTGATCTCTGGTTCCTCTGCCTTTTCTAAAACCAGCTTGAACATCAGGAAGTTCACGGTTCACATATTGCTGAAGCCTGGCTTGAAGAATTTTGAGCATTACTTTACTAGCGTGTGAGATGAGTGCAATTGTGTGGTAGTTTGAGCATTCTTTGGCATTGCCTTTCTTTGGGATTGGAATGAAAACTGACCTTTTCCAGTCCTGTGGCCACTGCTGAGTTTTCCAAATGTGCTGGCATATTGAGTGCAGCACTTTCACAGCATCCTCTTTCAGGATTTGGAATAGCTCAACTGGAATTCTATCACCTCCACTAGCTTTGTTCGTAGTGATGCTTTCTAAAGCCCACTTGACTTCACATTCCAGGATGTCTGGCTCTATGTCAGTGATCACACCATTGTGATTATCTGGGTCGTGAGGCTCTTTTTTGTACAGTTCTTCTGTGTGTTCTTGCCATCTCTTCTTAATATCTTCTGCTTCTGTTAGGTCCATACCATTTCTGTCCTTTATCGAGCCCATCTTTGCATGAAATGTTCCTTTATGATCCAGCAATTCCACTCCTGGGTATACATCTGGGAAAAAACACTAATTTGAAAAGATACATGCACCCCAATGTTTACAACAGTATTATTTACAATAACCAAGATATGGAAGCAACCAGTTTTCATCAACAGATGAACAGCTAAAGAAGACACGATTATCCAGCCATAATAAACAATGAAATTCTGCCATTTGCAACAATGTGGATGGACCTAGAGAGTATTATGTTTAGTGAAATAAGACCAAGACAAACACAGTATGTTATCACATAATACGTGAAATCAAGAAAATACAAAAAATGAATATATATAACAAAATAGAAATCACACAACAAAAAAGATGGTAGCTTGAAATTGACCACAGCAGGAATATTAACACTACAGAAATCAGTAAGTGCAAATCAAGTCTTAATACTGTTTTATGGGCTGTCTAGACTAGAAATGAGTAAACTAGAGACTTATGGACTGGCTGGCTGTTTGCAAACAAAGTTTTATTGGAATATAATCGCACCCATTCATTTGCATGCTGTCCTTGGCCCAAAAGCTGAAGATATTTATGCTCTGGCCCTTTCCAGAAAAAGTTTGCTTGCTGCCAGTTTCTAAACATAAGTTCTAGATTTAAGAAATTGATGAAGAAAATAAAATGCTAATAACATAGAATGAAGTTCAAATTGTGCTGTTACACTGCAAATAGCACACATACACACAAACAAAATGAACAAAAATAAATCCAATATTCAAAAACTATTATCTGGCTCAACAAAGAAGGTGCTGACCTCATTGACAAAAGTACGTGAAAAGTATCAGCTCTTTCTCCAAGATGCATCCTCACCATCTCTACTGCTGCTGCACTAGTCCAGGTCCTGTCCATGTCTCACCCCAGGGCCTTTTCACTTATTCCCGCATGACAAGTTTGCCTTTTAAAACCTATTTTCAACATAGCAGGTAGAAGAAACTTAAAAAAAAAATCAAAACTACATCCCCTTATGAACTCCTTTAGGAATAAAACCCACTTATAATGAAGCCCAAACTCCTTGCCAGATTACACAAGCCCTACATTTTGAAGCCCTGCTCACCCCTCTGATCATACCATATACTACATCAAACTCATTCCTGTCCTCAAGCCTTTGCTCTTGCTTGGCAAGGAAAGTTCTTCTCTAAGACCTTTACCTTCCTAGCTTCTTGAAATTGTATAACATCTTGGAGAAGTCTTTCCATCCACCTGATCTAAACCAGCATCTCCAATAGCTTGGCCCCCTACTCACCCTAGCCCTGTCGTCTATACTGTTTCAGTTGCCTCATGACAGATTTCACTGCCTGAATTATTTTTTTGTTCACTAGTTCATCTTTATTCTACTCTTGTCTTGTTTACCACTCTATCCTGAGACTCTAGAATGTACTAGGCAAATTATGGGTATTTAATAAATATTGGCTGAATGAAGGCATAAACAAATGAACAAGCAAAGGAAAACTTGTGTTACCTGATTCCAAGTTCAAACCTCTTCCCACCACAGCATGACTTATTGTTTTACAGTGACAACTCTAAATGTTATTCATTCTTCTTTATATGAAAGCCTTCCATCTCCTAGAATTGTTCCATACATGAGTTTAGATTCCTGTAACCTGGCTTCTGAAAAAAATACATATCATCCTGCTGGCAAAGGTCCATATAGTCAAGGCTATGGTCTTTCCAGTGGTCAGTTCTAAGAGCTGGACCATAAAGAAGGCAGAGTGCCAAAGAATTGATGCCTTTGAACTCTGGTGCTGGAGAAGACCCCTGAAATTCCCTTGGACAGCGAGGTGATCAAACCAGACAATTTTAAAGGAAATCAACCCTAAATACTCATTGGAAGGACTGATGCTGAAGATGAAGCTCCGGTATTTTGGTCACCTGATGCAAACAACTGACTCATTGGAAAAGTCCCTGACGCTGGGAAAGACTGAGGGCCGAAGGAGAAGAGGGTGTCAGAGGATGAGATGGCTATATGGCATCACCAATGCAATGGACATGAACTTGGGCAAACTCCAGGAGATGGTTAGAGACAAGGAGGCCTCGCATGCTGCCGTCCATGGGGTTGCAAAAAGTCAGACATGACTGGGCGACTTAACAACAACCTGGCATCTGCCCACCTTTCAAATCTGACTTTTGCTAGTGTCCTATGCTCTCCACATACCAGCAATACCAAACTGCTGCACTAATAATTCAGTTTCAGTAGTTCTACAAATTACTAAGACAGCTCTGCAACTTTATGAATCTCTTATTTTGTAAATGATGCTCTTTCTACCTAGAGAGCTCTGGCCCGTCTTATTTCTAGGGCAAATTCCTTCGCAATCTTTAAAACTATCAGTCTTTAAAACCTTCTACTATTGCCTTTCTAGAGCCTCCAAATTCAAGAATGTCACTCTGATCTCAGAATAGAATCTAAATCCCCTGCCATGCCCCACAGGCAGATCTATGATCCAGATCTTGCTGACTTTCCAATGTCCAGTGTAATACCACACCACTCATTCTTTCTATCACCACACAGCAGCCCCTCTGCCCTCTTCTGAGCCCTAGGGTCTGTGCATGTGCTATTTCAAGTGCTCCAAACACCACTACTCTCTTCCCGCAAAAAAAAACAAAAACAAAAACATGATCTCCTATACACATTTTATATATTTTAAAATATTCCTCTATTTATTGATTTATTTTTTCAGATTATAGCAATGTAACATTTTATTTCTTTGTTCTTTTGGAGAGCCCATAATCATGATCTCAAAGCCCAATCTAACCAATGCCTGTGGTCGGTGCTCAGATAGTTGGTTATATTTGTGCAGGAAAAATAAAGTGATCATTAAGAGTACAGAGAGTCAGCATCTCTGGGATTTTAACCCTAACAATCCCTTGAGCAGTTTATTTCACCCCTCTGTACCTTGGTTTCTTCATCAGGAAAACACAAAAGTTTTATCGAACTCATAGGTTTCTAGGTTTGGGCTAAATGGTTCAAGACATGGGTAGTACTTAATGCTGAGCTGGAACACATGGCACTTGGTAAACACCAGCTATTTCCATTCTTACTGTCAATACACAAATGAGGATAACTTCCTCTGGCCTATTGCTTGTTTGCTCACATCGTCTCATACTGGCTACTCACAGGGTTGGAATGCAGCACGGTGAAGAACTCTGGGCTGATGAGGAACTTCACGGGGGGAGACTGTAACAGCAACGTGAGCCTGGATCTGGAGGTAGAGTGGGGCAGGACGCTCTCCCGTCGGAAATCTAGATGGGGCAGACCACAAAGGCGTTCAGAGAAAGCTTTGCACCTGGAAACATACTTAATCACTTGAATCTATATTTTTAAAGAACACCTATATCATTTACTATTATTTTAATCCTCAAGATATTTTTTTTGTATCTGTAAATTCATGTGTAAAACCCAACTGCTCTTCATCACACTAAAATGGAGCTCAGTAATGTTCATAGTCATTATTAACATTTTAATGCATCCCGAGATGCAGGTTGCATCTCAGGTGATCAGATTCTTTTCTTTATTCACTACTGCACAGATCCAGAGATTTAAAGTAATTTATATTCATTTGGTTTTGTGATTCTTAGTACTAAATAAAAAGTCAAAAATTAATAGAGGTGTCTGGTGAATTTGACTTTTTGAATTGGATTACTAGATCTTAATGAAGATCAGAAATCCTTTTAAAGAAAGCCTCATTTCTTGGAAACCCTTATTTGTTTTCTACTTTTGTAAGATTACAAAACACACCAACCCGCAGGCTCTTACCTGCACTGGCTTGGTGAAAGTCGGCTTCCTCCCCGGCCCCATCAATAGCATTGCTATTTTCCTCAGGCCTCTCGTTGGTCATGGTTCTGCGGATACTCTGGTATCTAAAATCAGGAGCCTAGAGTTAGATCACAGCAGCCTCAAAAACATGGGGCTCACCGCTGCCCCAGAACTCAGACGTTTTCACCATCTCCCCAGCCTGGGCCATTTCCTCCCCCAAACTCACCCCTCTACCTTCTGGGCCATCTGTTAAGTAAACCATTGAATTTAATGTCTTCTGTTCAAAGTTTGTAGAACATTTTCCTAACAAATTAATAAAACTTTTTTATTTTAAATTGTGGCCTTTAATCAAAGAAAACTAAATTCCCATATTGTTAAGAACAACTTTTGTTCCATAGCAATTCATTTTTGAAAAAGAAGGATAGATTTTAAAAGCTTAGGCAAATAATAAAGATGCATCACAAATGAAGATTCTAGATATTTAAAAAGCTATTTGGCTTCAAATGACAAATATATATGCTCCGTTGTACTAAAAATCAATGCCTTGGGTTGATCATTACTTATTTCCTCTCTATAGTTTCCAAGCAAGCTGTGGATGTGTGCACTTAATACTTTTCAACCAAGAGACAGACAGTCAATGAAGTCTATGTATCAAGAGAGGCCACAGCTCCGCCTTAATGACAGGACACCCAAAGATGAAAGAGGCAACCGCGTTTTCCATCTCGCACATGTAAAAATTAGCCCAACCACAAAACTGCCCATCCTCACCGCCGGTTCAGCTGCTCCATCTGCTGTATGGAGTTGGACCTCTGCAGCACCTGCGGGGCAGGGGGAGCTGTGGGCCGCTGCCACGTCGTGGTTCTGTTTACATGATCCACGTAGAAGATCCTGCCGTGGCTGTCAATGCGCGCCTCCCAGTCTAAACAGCAGTAATGCATGGAGAGGGATTAGGAGGAGCAACTGAAGCATTGATGTGGCTCATTAAGCAGCACGTGTTTATCTCTCTGACATGCTATAATTTGGGGCTAATAACATATACCTGGCTGCATAATCCAGCAACCCCCCCACCCCTAGTCCACACCAGAATGTGTTTCACCAGTCAGTAAACAGCTCCTGAGTGCAAAACCAACCCCTTAAAAAATTCCTGATCATGGGGGGGTCCCCCTCAAACTGCCTCCAATGCTCATCCTTTACATATAAGTACCAGCATTTAAAAAATACTAGTTGTTATCATAATGTTTTAGATATTCACATCCAAATTGGTATTGATGTTTATTTTCACCAAAAAAAAGTGATTTTTCTGTTTTTTCCCTAACTTGGAAGAAAGATTCATAGCTGGAAATTTCCACATGCACATTTATACACAATTTTAATAGATGTAGTCTTCAGAAGAAATTGCTATCCTAGTTATCAAACAGTATCATTATCTATGAATTTCCATTTGCACTTTCCCAAAGAGGAATAAATTTCCAGAGCAAGGTTAATGACTTGTTTCCAACCTCAAATAAATACCATGTTTTAAAAGATTGTTTAATTTTATGTCTAAGCAATCCCATTAAATGTATTAGTCTTTGTTAATAAACATATAAGAGCACATTCAATAAACACAGCAACCAGACTGATCTTCAGGGCCAGACACCCTACCTCTGTGAATTCTCTAAGAGGTCATTTCCCTATTAAAATAAGCAGATCATGAGGTGATCTTTACAAAAGGCAACATTTTTAAGTTGACTGCAGTTGGGAAGGGTAATTTATATAGGAATATATGAAAACAGCAGAGATCTATTCTTTAACCAGGAAAGTTCTTTATATAATGCTATTTCTACGGCAAATATGTTTTGAAATTAATAAACACCTTTCTCTTGAACAGCTCTGTTAATATTAAAACTCTCCATGTGATCACATAGTTTATCAACAGAAAACATGGGTCTAAAACTAGGGACCAAGGGGAAAGTATGCTTGCTCCTGACCAGCTATGGCATTTACTCTGTAGGTGAGTGGAACGTGCATTCCAACAAAGTCGTTAGGATTGCAGAGACTGGCATGGTGGACCAGCCAGCACCAGAAGACCACTGAGGGCTGCCTCAGCTGGAATTGGAAAGATTTCCTTTTGTTGCTCTCATCCTGTCATAACTTATGATATATGGCAAGGGAAAGAAAACTTGGGCTGAGGAAAAGCAGAACACTAGACAAAAAACAACTCCATGTCGTTCGTGCTCCAAGGTGACACAGACTCATGACGAAGCAGGCTGCCAAACCTGAATTATCTGGGGACAGCTACAATCTCATCAGTAGGACAGTTGCAAAAGACCGCGTGCTCAGCCTGCCATATGCGGTCAAAGGGTAAGGACATAAAAGCACGTTCAGGAACCATTTTTCAAACCCTTTGATCCATTCCATTGTTTTGCTCTGCTCTTCACATAGTTTCCCAGCTCCAAGATTCTGAGAACAAGTATTCCCACTGCATTCCTCTCTCATCAGAGCCAGGATGATTCAAGCACATGCTGTACGTCAAATCAAACGCACATGGAAACAAATGGCCATTCCTTCCCCCCAAGAATGTTTACATTCGCTTCCAATTTTTTAAAAATGTAGAATAGGTCAATTAGGAATAAAAACAGAATAGAAACCAACTAAAGGAAGCAGACAGAGAGAGAGAAATATGCTGCCAAGCTCCCAAGACGAGGTTGTAACTAAAATTTGGCTCCAAGTTTTCTGGCATTTGAGTCAGAAAAGAAAACACACTGTTGCATACTTTCCATTTTCTGACAAAAGAAAATAAAAAATTAACTTCAAAGGTGGAACTTTTCCCTTGAATAAACTACATAAGAATTTACCCCATGAAACATGACCTGTATGAGGCCCATATGGATAGCAAAATGGAGGGGAATGGCTTTGAGGGAAAGGGGTGATCTCCAAATATATTCACCACTGTACCTTGCACACAGCATGTAACAAATGAACAAATAATTTAAATAAAGTATAGCTATAAAAAAGAATGAATCTTGTATTCACTTTCCACAAAGGCCAGGAATAACCTTAATTTGTATTTCAGTAAAGATATTTCTATACAAAGGGAAGAAGGACTCTGTGGGAGAGGGCGAGGGTTGGATGATTTGGGAGAATGGCATTGAAACATGTATATTATCATATGTGAAATAGATCACTAGTCCAGGTTCGACACATGAGACACGGTGTTCGAGGTTGGTGCACTGGGACGACCCAGAGGGATGGGATGGGGAGGCAGGTGGGAGGGGGGTTCAGGATGGGGAACACATGTACACCCATGGAGGATACATGTCAATGTATGGCAAAACCACTACAATATTGTAATGTAATTAGCCTCCAATTAAAATAAATAAATTTATTTAAAAAAAGAAAACAACTTCAAAAAATTTGCTTTCTTAGAATATGGGATGCTGGATGTACATTATGACTCTCCCTATCAAATATCGTATATTTACATTGAAGTTCTTACCTAAATCCCCACAAAGAGAAATGCTATTTTACTGGTCTTAAGTGGACTCTTGGCATTGAATTGGGAAAGACTGTTATGCTATTGGCATATTCGTGAACTAGACATCCACGCTTACCCAAGTAGTCGATACCCTTCCATCCAGGCAAAGACAGCAGAGGTGCCTATAGAAAGGTCAGTCCTCTATCATTATATATCAAAATTACTTTTCAGGAGGCAGGGGTATGTTGCTTTAACATACGTTTTCACATGAGGCCTGGTTTGTTCTTGGTTAAGAAAGCAAATTAGAACACGTCTGACATAAGTTTCATTCACAGCTAATACTAAAATCAGACAGGCAGGGTTAGAAGACTGGGATCTTAGCATTTACTTCCTTGTCTTGCCACAATGTAAACTGGGGTATATAATCAGTATGCTGTGTGTGTTTGTGTGTGCACACGCATGTGTTGAACTAGATTAGTAAATAGAAAGCCTGTAACTAGCCATGGCTTTGTCACACTTTTGCTACGTGATGTTCAACAAATTACTACACCTCTATGGACCACAGTTTCTTTTCCTGAAAAATTAGAGGACAGAAGTAAGCATTGCTAAGGTCCCTTTCATACTAAAATAACATGAGTCGGCAAATGACATGCATTTTACTACATTAGGTTCAGTAAGGACCTAGCACCATCTTATGTCTGGGCCAGAATTTCCAATATAGATTCTAAATCCATTCATACTTTTTGTCCAGAGGCTCTGGGGTCCTGAAAACCATCCACTAACTGCACTTCGGTCACTGCAACTCCAATATTATCTTTTGTGTATTTTGGTCTTCCACATAAGACTTCATTTCCATAAAGAGCTTCATGGCAATAAAAAGGTTTGAAAACTATTATGTAGAGAAATGTATCTCAAGGTATGAGGCTCTGAAAGTATGTATCAGAATCACTGTGAGGATTGATGTAAATGCAGATTCCCAGGAATTATCCTAGCTCTTCAGAATCAGACTATCTGAAGCCAGCATTCAGTTATCTACATTTTTAATAACCTTCCCAGGTGGTTCCTAAGCACACTAAAATTTAAGGAACACCCAAACAAATTAATAAAAACTTTAAAATGTAGCTAATTCACTGTACAAACCCACGGAGCTAATGCTGGACTTCTCAGAGGTCATGAAGTACAGGCTCACAAGAAACGAAATTTCAGTCTAAATACTCCAAACTGAAATCCAGGAGCAATGGGATACTTAGATACCCTGAAATTCAAATATATTAATAATATCCCCCTTTAAATAGCTGGACAATAAGGGGAAGTTGCAGAATTAGAAAGCGTCAAAATCTGCACCAAGCCACTGTCACAGTGTCTACCTCAGAGGCAGGAAGGTAGAGCAGGTGAGGTCTTAGACAGTTTCAACTTTTGGAATCAGCCCATATGGGCACGGAGCAGGGGGCAACCGTAAGGCCCCTCTTCATCTCATCATTCTTCTTCTTCACTCCTTTCACACTAGACTTTGGTCTCCACTGGACCACCCAGGTGATCAGACGAAGACGTGAACACATCTCAGTGAATGCTTTTAGGCTGGGAAGAATCAACGTCTAGACAGGATGAGTCACATCTCAGGGAAGCCAGTACCGAACTGTCTACATGAGTCAAAGTGGTGAGAGGACCGTGAGCGGGGCCTGACTTCATTATAACTGGATTTAGGAAAATGAAACACCTGAGGGTTGTGAAGTAAACTTACAAGCTCACTATAAAAATGATAATAATCATGGTATCCTCACCAAAATGGTGAGATGACGAAGTTAAAATGAACTAAAGGTACTTTTAAGGAAATAATTAAGCTTTGTAATAGATGCTACAAATTTTTCCTTATTGAAACAATCAAGGAATTATGATACCATTTGTATAAAGTACAAAAGTAAGTTAAACTTGTCTATGCTTTTGGGAGTCAAGACAGTAGGTGCCCCAACCCTTTGGCAGTGCGAGTTAGAGACTGCAAGGGGGCACAAGGAACAAGTGATGTGGTGCCGGCGGCCCAAGTGGGCTCAGGTTGTGGGAATTTAGCAGGCGGAATGGGCTCTTTTCTGTGTGCATGTTATGTTCGAATAAAAAGTTTAAAAAAATTAAAAATCTCAAATCTCTTAATATTCAGTTTTTAAGGAAGAAGCTTTTCAGATTAAAAGCATGAATTTTTTTTCTCGAAAATAACTTTAAGGTTCTAGAGACTGAGCCCCTAACTTTAAACAGAGTAGAAATTCTATAAGATTAATTGTACTTTTCACATTCAGTGCCTTCTTTTAAACCTTTATTTCAAAGGATGTTCTAATAACAAAAGTGCACAATCACACCAAAAAATGGTAACCATTCCCCTGTGTCTTTCCAGGGCTACCCCATTTGAACCCACCATATAAGTAATACACTAATCTAGATTCTATAAGAGTCCACTGTTCATCAGTGAATTATTCATCCCTATTCCTACCCTTTTGGGGGAAAAATATTTTTCAACAGCTTCCTATTGTCTCCAGTGCAGCCATGGGTTAAGTCACAATTATACTGGAGGCAATAAGAAAAAAATAAAATAGCTTTTCAGAAGGGGCTGAGCTGACCATTCTTTTTTTCTCACTCATCTTAATGCTAAAAAGACCAAGATTCGTCATGCTGATAACACTGAGTGGGCTTCAGCCCTGAATGGCCTCCAGCTGCCAGCCTATCAATCATCTCAGAAAAAGATACAGCAGATTCTTAAGGCACTCAGTACATATTCAACTCAACCAGCTTCCCTGCAAAGCTCTCCAAGAGTGCCATGCCTGGTTCTTTTAAGAACCAGAGCTTTCTTATTTTGTATGGCTCACTGGAATGTCTCTCAACCAGTTGGGGTTATATAGCCTGTAAGGTCACAGCACAGGGTCCATGGCCTAAAGCAAAATAAGAGTTTAAGAACCACTCAGTAGATCATTATTACAGCCGAGGCAGTCTGTACTAAGTCCAAATCTGCTCCCTGATCCTGAGATGGGAGGAATAAGGCTGGAAGAAGCAAACAAAGCAGGAAACCTGCTTTACATAAAATGAGATCAAACAGATGTTCGGAGACTAAGTTATAACCCTGACATACAGATGATCACACAGTCAGCTTTAAGACTGAAGAAGCATGGCAAGGACATCTCTGTATCCCCTTAACTGAGTTCACAAATCTTCAGAGAGAAGCAAGCTTTATTGGATGGTTTCCTCACTGTATGTTAGTACACACATATTTTTAAGGCAAATATAAGCTAAAATAGCAATAATAATAATAAGGAAGAAGAAAAAAAGAGTCAAGAATGGGGGGATCATGCTTCAGGACCCCGTCCTGCAGGTGTGGGGATGACATACACAGAGGAAAAAACGCTTCTGAATCCAACACAGATGCTTAACAGACCAAACCCATCTGCACCAAAAGATGGTTGCTAATACTGTCACCATCACCGCTTTTCTTCTGTGTGAGGGGCCTCCCAGGAAAGGTTCTGCTAAGTAACTTTAACCTGGAAAGAAAAGAAAGCTAAGCATCTTTTCAGTCTTCCTAGCTCTTCCCTCAAAACACAACATAAAGTTTCAGAGCAGTACCCAAACTCTCTAATTTCAGGTGTTGCCTGGGCCTAATACCAAAATATGTCACCACTTTGCCACTAACCAAGCTTTCAGAATTTACTTTCATCTACCTATACAGTAGTCCTTATCATTATAATCTTAAATCATAGAGGAGAAAAAAATATTTGAGACTGTGTCTCAACTTCTGTGTGTGTTAGCTGCTCAGTTGCGTTTGACTCTTCCAACCCATGGACAGGGGCTCGCCAGGCTCCTCTGTCCATAGAATTCTCCAGGCAAGAATATTGGAATGGGTTGCTATTCCCTTCTCCAGGGGATCTTCCTGACTCAGGGATCAAACCCGGGTCTTCTGCATTGCAGGCAGATTTTTTACACTCTGAACCACCAGGGAAGCCCATCTCAATTTTTATTAGTATGAAATCTTAAGTTACTTATCTGGGTTTTGCTTTCTCCATCTATAAAGAATCAGGTCAGTTGAAGTCTACCCATTGATCTATAAGTTACAGATAAGACTTTCTTGACCTACTTCACAAAATTGTTACAAAGAATTTTTTTTAAAAACATTTAAGATGCATTGTAAACTGTAAAGCACTACATAAGTTTTAGGTATTACAATGCATGCATGCATTCTAAGTTGCTTCAGTCATGACCAACTCTCTGTGACCCACCAGGTTTCTCTGCCTGTGGGGATTCTCCAGGCAAGAATATTGGAGTGGGTTGACATGTCCTCCTCTGGGATCTTCCCAACCCAGAGATCGAACCCATATGTCTCTTACATCTCCTACATTAGCAGGCAAGTTCTTTACCACTAGCGCCACCTGGGAAATCCCCAGGTACTATAATAAGTAATGTTAAAAGTATAACCCTAACCTTAAAATATCCTACCAGGTCATTTAAGAGACTGACCAACTGCACACTCCAAGTGGACCCCCTTAGCTGAGGCTCCCATGAGACAATGTGTGAATGCAGAATGCCATAGCTCTAAGTTAGAAGCATGGCCAGAGACTGCTAGCAGCAGAGCTGCCCAGTGAGGAAAGGAAGGCAGAGAACTGGCCAGGACAGGACAAATAACACAGGCAACCAAGTGATTAAATAAACTGTCAATAGATGAGACAGACTGGGAATAGGAGAGAGCAAAAGCAGTGTGGGGACGGAGTTTGAACAGTAATCAGGTATGCTCAGACATAATCTATAACTGATTCATGATAGTTTAAAACCCTAAATTTGCAAGTTAATAATACATAAGAAGGAACAACTCAAGAATTTTCCTCCTGTTCATCAGTTACTCATTAAATTGGATATACTACTAAGGTGCATTTCTCATTTTGGATATATTAAGTTATTAAAATGAACAACCAACTGTTAATTTCTTTAAATCCTAAAATTTTAGTATTACATCTGTGTAATGCAAATACCAGTATTGAAACAAATGCATGGAAACAGCACAAAGAGCGGACGTAATTTCAGCAGGAAAGTACCCGTCTCTCTTAAATACAATTTAGAGACCAAATTATGAGTCCAACAGAATTCAGATGTAGCCAGGAGTCTACAGCCACACCGCCCTGAATGCACCCGATCTCCTCAGAGGCAGCCAGGAGGGCGCCATTTATCCATACACTGACGCAACGCCATGCCTCATGTCCAGGTGCCTGAAACTCCAATTACTTATTATTAATCCACATACGCATGTAAGCAAGCTCTCCCACAATTCTCTCCTGATGTTTCTAATTCAACTTTATCCAATTATATCTATATATCACCCAGGAATATTTTTCTTTTTCTGCCCCTAATGTTTTCTGCAAGGGTAAGTAATAAGGAAGTTTCCCTCTCCCACCTCCAACCTGCTTAAGACGACCCAATGGCTAATTAATCTCTTGGCTTACTTTTTAAAGCTGCTTAAAATATATGTTTCCTATGAATAATCACCCTCAGTTACCCAAATATATGAACAAGGGGAGGATTTGTGCACAACAGTATTTCCAAATGATTAATTTAATATTTCTACAAATTGCTCATAGCACCTTTCAGCTCTTTTGTCAGAATTCGCCCAAACTAACCACTCAGCATTTTAGCCTTTTAAATGCATACTCTCTCTCCCCTCTTATGTCCTACCATTTTTAAAACACAGAGGGCCAAAAGGATCAGCTTCTTGCCATGATCATATATAAGAAAGTGAACAGAGAGGTGAATCAGAACGAAAAGCAATAAGGCAGAAAGATGTATTTTCCAGTATGTTCTTAAATGCAGTATTTACTATTATTAATATCATTGTTTACCAAAATGCTTTGCTCTCACAGAATAATATTGCTTTAAGGGATTATAGAAACTTAAATAGAGTTTAAATTACATCCAGCCGATGATTGGCCATGGGCATCACTCAGCTCTCTGAATTTAGGCTGCATAACTTTCCTAGCATCCCTAGTCCTCACCCATGTCTCCTTTAAGTGCTATGTGTTTCTTGAAAGTGAAGGAAATGAAATATCTTTCAAATCCCCAGATAATCATCATACTCCCCAAAAAATAGTAACTTCTGAAATTAATAACACTTCTCTGGATATCCCTAAGAGAAAAAACAGGACCTTGTACTTAATAACTTAAAATGTTACAAATAAATAAAAAACAGTATAATACATGGAGCTAAAGCTTTTCTAATAGATTCTACCTATTTGTTACAATCTCTATATGTGTAATAATTGAAATATTTGTGTAATAATTAATTACACAATAATTGAATATTTGTGTAATAATTGAAAATTCATGCCATCATTAGGCAAATTTAAAGTTTTTCTATTGTATACCCAGTTGTCCATAACACCTGGATTTCTTTCCCTTTATTTACTCTCCCCAGCTGCCCTTTCATCTGGTGGAACAGTGCCAGCCGGGAGACGACAGCTAAGCACTTTCCAGACTGTATCTGCTCGGTCGAGTGGCAGCTGCCAGCTCCCTTCTTCTGGGGTCCTGGGCATCTATCCTTTAAGTCCCATGGGTCCTATCACCCTTGAACCTTTGGTCAAGGTAAGCCCTTTAGTTAGCAGTTCCTCACTTGGTGGGAGAGCCTCGTCCACCCTCTGGTACCGGCTAACATCCTGGCGAACTGAAGGCAGCGATCGCAGTGGCTGGTGGCCGTTGGATTGACAACCTAGGATTAAAGGTAAACAGTTACCTAGGTATTGTTTTCCCCTTCAGTGTCAAAACAGCCCTTGTAAAACAAAACAAAAAAAACTTTACATAAATCCTGGGGCCAACCACATCTCCCATCCCTCCCCTCCTCTGCCTGTTCCCACGCTAGCCTCGGTCCTAGTCATGCACCAAAGCTTTAGGGTCACACAGTGACCTCAAGACAATGAATGGAGAAAGAAAATATGGAGGAAGAAAAAAAGAGATACTTTAGGTAGCAAATAAATTACGGAATAAGAAAATCATTTCTATTTCTGAGTCTATGCTATTTAGGCATATGAAATTATCCTCGGACTTTTTGATGCATCTATAACAGAACAGTTTGAAGGAATCATTCTACCAATCCACATTCACTGAGACAGAAAGCAAATTTTACATGTAAGCTTGCATCCTCAGACACTCAAACAGCATATTTCCAAGTGTCAGAACACATCACCTAACTTAGTAGACATTTCTTATACTGCAGAAGGCAAAAAATGACTTTTGAC
>NW_011495032.1:19046232-19063330 GCF_000754665.1 Bison bison bison
ACGCAAAGCACACACGAACCTTCTGTTTTGAAGCTTCGTGCAATAAGGAGCGACTTAAGATGTTCCAGAAAACCTCACAGATAATACTGGTAGATGCTGCCAGCCTGTCTGGCTTTGTATCTACACACCTGGAAATTCCTTATTAAAAGCTTCTTCACACTGCCCAGATGAGAGGACCGAGCCCTGGGCACATGAATGCCACGGTGCACAGCATGCACATGTGCAGTTTGCTCCTGTTTATCTGCCCTTAGGCACTCCAGGCCTCCAGGGCTGTATGGACCACAGGCTCCCCCACCCAACAGGCCACTTTCCTAGGGAAAGCAGGTGCCCACATTGATACAGAGCCTTGAAGTCCATTATTTGACAGCCCTCTTATTTCAGCAGTAGAAGATCCATTAAAAAAAAAAAAAAAAAAGCTGTTGAACCCAAAGGTGAAGAATTCAGCTAATATTTGACCTGCAGCATAATTTACATTGAGGGACAACCCTCTGAGCAGGTATCCCTGAGACACAGGCCACATTGTCTTCTACATCCTACCTCCAATCGCGCCTTCCTCCTGGGCGGTGGCCCCTTCACAAGCCCCTGTGGTATCCCGAGCAGCACCCTCTTCTTGGGCCTGGCTCTCAGCAGCAGCAGCAGCTCCCTCCATGCTCCCCCTCCGCTGCCAGACCTCCCCCACCTCCTCCTGGTCAGGTACAGTGGTTGATTCTGACCCTGGCCCTTCCTCCTCTCCACTGGGCACCTGCACCACAGGTAAGGAACCAGGAGTGCATATGGAATCCTGGGACCCTTCAGCAGGGCCACTGCTGGCGGGCTCTGCTGCACAGGCTCCATCTTCCTCCTCCTGAGAAGAAAAGGCTGGAGTTTCAGGAAACCGTGCGCTCTCAAGAGATGAGCACCGTGTCTCCACCGAGGAGAGCTGCGTGGTAACACTCTCATTGCAGGAGCTGTCGGCCCCTTCCAGGTCACTCTCTCCCTCGGGCCTGGTGCTGGCCTCGCTCACACTCTCTGTCCTGGCAGGGTCGCTGGGCTCTGTTTCTGAGGACACCTGGGAAGGCTCAGACCCCTGATCAAGGGACTCTGTCTCACTGACAGCTCTTCGGCTCCCCCCGGACGTGTCAGAAGTGCCCGTGTCAGCTCCACTTGTGGGCTGATCCACCTCCTGAGAGCCACACAATTCAGTGCTGCCCTGGTCCACACTTGGTTGAGATTCTGGGCCATTCTCGCTTTCATCTGGGACCGGGCCTGAGGGTAAAGAGGTCTCTGCAAGCTCTGGAAGATTTCCTGGCTTATCCTCAAAGGAAGCAGCTTCATTAATGGAGGCTTCCTCAGTCTCCACTGGGTTGTCTTCTGGCTTTGTCTGAGATGCCAGGCTCCCATCATCAGTTCTTGATGCCCTGCTAAACATGATCAACCCTCCTTCCTCCTCCAAGGAGGATGGATAGCCCAGGTCTTGCTGGAACTCGTGGTCTTCCTCATCTGAGTCAATATGAAGCATTGCATTGAGTCTTGTGTCAGTGGGAAAACTACTCCTTAGCTTTGGAGAGGCTCCCACGGACCTCTCCGAGCAAGTAGCTGCACCTGACCTAGAATGGCCATTGTGTTCAATAGCATCTAAATAATCATTGAGTGAATCCTGACGTCCTCTGGGAGGTGAGGTCCTTGAAGAAGTAGAAGTTAATTCTTCTGTGTCTATTTCCAGAGTAGAACTAGTCCTGAGAGAATGCTTGGGTGTCCCATCAGCACTTTCCTCAGAAACTGGTCCATTGGAACAAACTGGGCTGTCGTGATGGCCCCCTGGCATGTCCTCCTCATCAGAAGGGCTTCCTAGGTCTCCGTTCACAGAACTGACTCCAAGTATTGTGCCAACAGCTTCTGGAGAGGCATCTGAAGGAGGAAACAGCATTTATAAAAACAAAGGCATTATTACATATTAACTTTTAATATCCTAATCCTTTGCCACCAATCAGTTCAAAGAATTCAGTCATCCCACTGAGGGCTCTTCACAGCAAGGGTCCCCAACCCCAGGGGCACACACTGGAAAAATCCACACAGCAGAAGGTGAGTGGCAGGCAAGTGAGTGAAGCCTCATCTGCACTTACAGCCTCTCCACATCACTCACATTATGCCTGAGCTCCGCTTCCTGTCAGTTGCGGCATAATAAATGGAATGCAGTTGAATTATCACAAAGCCATCCCCCATATCCCTGGTCTGTGGAAAAACTGTCTTCCATGAGACCAGTCCCTGGTGCCAGAAAGGCTGGGGACTGTTTTACAGTTATCACCAACTTGCTAAGATTCACTACTTACTACTAAACAGGTACATATATTGCTGGTCAGCGTAACACATGAGGTTTTACATGTTCACTGCTGCTGAAAATTCCACATCCCAGTTTCCAAACACAGATAAAAACCTAAGTGAGATTTTTTTTTTTTAATAAACAGGCTTTCATATCTATTTGGAAAACTTCAGCAGGTAATCATTCGATAGCTATTTTATGTTCAGAACAGGACACAAACAATTCTATTCAAATGTAAATTGACAACAGAAAGTGAAAAGTGAAAGTGAAGTCACTCAGTCATGTCCAACTCTTTGCGACCCCGTGGACTGTAGCCCACCAGGCTCCTCTATCCATGGGATTCTCCAGGCAAGAATACTGGAGTGGGTTGCCATTTCCTTCTCCAGGGGGATCTTCTTGACCCAGGGATTGAACCCAGGTCTCCTGCATTGCAGGCAGACGCTTTAACCTCTGAGCCACCAAGGAAGCCCAAAACTGACAACAGATTAAGATTCAAATGTAAACTGGCAACAGAGTAAGATTTAACAAGTTCTACCTACAGTGATGTATTTACACAGATATCTCACCTTCATGCACAGAAGATGTGACCTCCACTCTGAACTGGAGGTACCCACTCACATGGTCAGCTGGGAGCCTTCTGCCAAGGTTGTAGCTGAGCATCTGGTCACTGCAAGAATAGAAATGGTTCTTTGATCCTACTACTCTGCTGTCAGGCTTCATCTTCTTCCTACAGACCACCCCCTAAACCCCACGTATTTCTCTTAAAACTTTCATACTCATGAGAAAGTGAAAAGGCAAGTTAGAGTCAACGTAATATTATTCATTTGTATAAATGAACACTTATAAACCCAAGGATAAAAGAGAACCTTGTCACAAGGAAAATTATTAGTAAATACAATACAATACAAAATGCAATACAATGTTGCTATGATTTTTTAAAGGGCACTGATTTGTTCTCCTGATCACTGCTAATAGTGATCAGGAACAGGACATTTTAAAAGCCATCAAGGAGCTGGAAAAGGCCTAAAATTTTGAGTGTTTTCTGACTCAAGTGTAAATGAATAGACGGCCTGGTTCCTTAGCATTTAGCATGAGGCAAGACTACTGGAGTGGGTAGCTATTCCCTTCTCCAGGGGGGGTCCTCCAGACCCAGGGGTTGAACCAGGTCTCCCACATTGCAGGCCGATTTCTTACCAGGGAAGCCCCTCTAAAAAGACAGGCACAGGGAATTCCCTGGTAGTCCAGTGGTTACAACTCCGAGCTTCCACTGAAAGCTCAGCAGGGGTTTGACCCCTGGTTGGGGAACTAAGATATGCCATGTGGTGTGGACAAAAGAAAAGACAGACAGAGGTAAGGGTCATCACATGGAGGGCACAGAGCTGCTACATTCTGAAGAACAGGAGTGGGGAGTTAGGAGAGAGCCGTGTGAGAACAGGCCAGGCTCTGATAGCTGCTCCGGCTGTGTGAGGGGCAGAGGGCTGCAGCACCTCCCCTTTCTCATTTGTAGAGTAAGGGGCTCGCTCTTGGCCCTAGCTTGGTGGGAGTGACTATCATCGATTCTCTGGGCAACTTGTGAGCGATACTGATGGGATGGTTGGAGAAGCTGGCTGCACCACCTGGTGGGGTCTTGTTGCCATACTGGCAGGTGGACTGGAGGGGCCCACACCACTGGACCTGCCTAGCTAGCTTCTGCTCCATCTTAGCTCCAGGCTCAGGCTATTGGCTTCCTTGAGGATGAAATAGTTGATATATTTAAACTCTGTGTTTATTTATCAAAGTCAAATACAATTACATCATTTCCTTGTATGCAAGCAACTTTCATTCTGAATCTGATGCATTCTTAATTAAGGAAAATAATCAGAGGGATAGGACCAAATCACACCATCTCTGCTCTCACACTGCCCTCTAATGGCAACTTTGGGTGGAAAACACAAGGCCTCCACCTAATACTTGAACCAATGTAGAGTTCAGAGCCTCTAGTCCCTATTGATTACTAATCTACACGACTATTTCCCTTGTTCTCTACCTCCTCGGCATAATTTTAAATAGATGTTACCTGTTTAAAAGAACACATGCTAATGTAAAATCCCAGTTCAGCTCTTATGAATTTCTTTGGCTTAATACAAAGAATGTCCTAAAACAATAAGATTGTTTCTTTTACTTTTTACTTTTTCTTCCCTATAAATTTTGTAATAAATATTTGATTGATGCTCTTAAAATGCTTTGTTTCCCCCATCTGAGTGCTAACACCCTAATAAGGGCTTTGCATGCATCATCGCCTTCCATCCTCCCTATGAGCCTGGTGGTGGCCCTGTTTTCTAGAAGAGGAAGTTAAGGCCCAGGGAGGATAGGTAACTTGCCCAAGGCCAGACAACAATTAAAGTGACAGAACCAGGATTAGAACACAGATACTTATGACATAGAAGCCCCTGCTCTGTAGGCCCCAGATCATATCTCATTTTATGAGCACTTTCCATAATCCTTGGCTGCTTTAAGTAGCATGGATTTTAATGATATTTACTCATGGCTCATCCCAATGCATTTGACATCACAATGTTTTGTGTACTTAAGCTGGTATTTTAAGAAGATTTTTTCCTGTAAAGGGATGTTTTGGCATTAACTATTAGATGATACAAGTATGTTAACTGCTATTACATTAGAATGTTCTAATAATTCTACAATGACTGCAACCTGCATAACAGAAGTGATGTCTTTTTCCCTGACTGCTTTTTCCTTTCCAGCATTTAGACAGTGCCTGACATGCAGAGATGCTGCCCCTCTGTCCACTAATCCATGAACCCAGCAGCAAACCACCTGAACCTGCTCTCAACAAGGTGGTCCTCATCCATCTCTTTGGACATTCGGTCTTGGAATGATAAAATTTTCCCTTCTTTGCTAAAATCAAATTGACTCTCCTCTCCTCCTCTTTGAACAATAAAAGTAAAGTGTTGGTGCTGATGATGAAGACTTAAAAAAGTGATGGATTTTAGCTAGGAAGTAAATGATTAGCAGGGATTCTAAGAATGGGATCCATTCTTTTGCTCATTATCATATTCTAATACCCAAAAGAGTGTTTAACATTTAGTAGATACTATATGTATACACATCCACATATTTGTTGAATAAATTTAACAAATCAGACTCTTTACTTTGAAAAAAAGATTTTTAATAGGTATTAGTGCTGTTTTTCACCCAAACTGACAAGATACTCAACTCTACAATCCCTAAGAACAGGAAAGACTCCCTATTCAGAAATTCCAAGTCAAGGGGGTTTCATCCTTGCTGAGTGACTGCCAGGGGATTCACCTATTCTTTCTCAGTTTCATCTGACTCATCCTGCCTCTTTCCTGTGATAGATAATTGTGTACCCTATATTATATATTATTATGGTATATAATTATAAAGACTAAGTGCCAAAGAACTCCCACTGCCTGACTGAGACATTTTCTCACTAGTGTAATCAGAGCAAATGATAAAGCATGGGAAAGTGATGTGCTCTTTGGACAGAATGCAAGTCACTTTCTGAAAAAAATGTCACATTCAAACCAATACTCTTGAAATAGGTAATCAGTAAGGAGTTTCAGCTCATCCTATAAAATTTTACCATATGAAACTTCAATTACTTCAGAGAACTGCAGTCTACAAAAAACATAAGCAAAGAAAACTCATTATTTTTCAAGATGTATCAATTACTTGATAGAAAGTAATAATCAGATTAAAAATATATTTAGATGCTAAGAGCAGAGATACTAATATGTAGTATCATATTTATTTAATAAAGCAAATCCCTAAGTATCAGGCAATGCTTTTAATATACTTGTGTGGAAATACTTCATAATTCTGGCATATCACAAATTCATGCTGGACTTCCTTCCAGTACACACAGAATCCATGCCAGGCAGTATTATGTGTCCATTCTTTAAAGGACTGAATGAAAGTCAGCAAGTTAACAGGAGATTAAAGCACTAATAAGGCTTTATTTTTCCTTGATCATTCTTATGGGTATACATAAATGAATACTTCTTTTATATATATAAATTATATGATTATACGTATGTAAATTAAATTATAAGCATATTATACTTCCAATAGTTAATTCTCACCAATTATAATTTTTCATTTTCCATTAATCCTAAAAATAATTTTTAGAAACTTCCCAAAGCTGAAGCTCCGATACTTTGGCCACCTGATGCTAAAAGCCAACTCATTGGAAAAGACCCTGATGCTGGGAAAGACTGAAGGCAAAGGTATAAGGGGCAACAGAGGATGAGATGGTTAGATAGTATCACTGACTCAATGGACATGAATTTGAGCAAACTCCAGAAGATAGTGGAGGACAGAAGAGCCTGGCATGCTGCAGTCCATGGTGTAGCAAAGAGTTGGACATGACTTAACGACTGAACAACAACAACAAAAGAGTATTACCTCCACTAGGAGCAATATTTGCTATCCTTAAAAATAATTGCAATTTCCCTGTTTTATCAAATTAAATGAGGCTGCTAGAATTTCAGCATAATATTTCTAGTTTATGTGGTCTATCTCAACCATTGCCTCTAATGGACAGAGAATTAGATTCCATTGATGCTGCTGCTAAGTCGCTTCAGTCATGTCCGACTCTGTGCGACCCCATAGACGGCAGCCCACCGGACTCCCCCGTCCGTGGGATTCTCCAGGCAAGAACACTGGAGTGGGTTGCCATTTCCTTCTCCAATGCATGAAAGTGAAAAGTGAAAGTGAAGTCACTCAGTTGTGTCCGACTCTTAGCGACCCCATGGACTGCAGCCCACCAGGCTCCTCCATCCATGGGATTTTCCAGGCAAGAGTACTGGAGTGGGGTGCCATTGCCTTCTCTGTAGATTCCATTAGAATCTCTTAATTTCAGATGTCGAAGGGGTCTTTGAGATCACCTGGTCTAAAGACTTTATTTTTCAAACAAGGAAACTAATGTCTGAAAAAATTGTGACTTGTCAAAACACTAAGAGGACAGTTAATTAGCTGCAAAGTGCCTACAAATGATCAACCTCTCAGTTAGCTGGATGAATATGCCATCACTGCCAGCCTTAAAGTGTGGCAGAGAAGTCGAGATTCTGGAACAGACTGATCTGCTCAAATCCCAGCTCCACCACTGGCTTGCTAGCCTCAGATTCCTCATCTCTGAAAGAGGTATAACAACACTGTTCACCTCGCAGAGTTGTCGAGATTATAGAAGCAGATGAGTGTAATTTACTTAACTCCTGACATAGACTAGGGCCATACCATCTTTTTTTGTTTACTTTTGTTTACTATTGCTGCTACTACTACCACAGCTACTGTTTATCACTGATACTGCTGACTACCACCACTGTTATCATACATTCATAATGTTCTCCTAAAATGAAAAGGATGCCCCCTAGTGCTACCTCAGAGCAGCTGTGTAATTGAGTTTGCTGATACTTACCGTGTGAAAATATATACACCATTTATAATAAGGAATGGAGGCATGTTATGATTTCTCAACTACTTGATTCACAGCTTACAAAAAGCTAACAGAAAGGAGACAGATGTCAAACCACATTTTAAAATTCTCTCAATGAGTAATTTCTAGTTGCCTAAATGAATGTCTTAGAGCTCTAAGTACATGTCTTAGAGCTCCACACCATCTCAGAGTCTAGGCTCTGTTTTAAATGGCCCTAAAATAAGGTGGTTTTGGTATCTTAGGCATAACAAAAATCTCTGGATAAGGTTAATCAGGATTGGGAGGTGTCAATCTGATACTGGCATCCTGTACTAGGGAGAGGCTGTTATAGCAAGACTTCAATATACTCAAAAATCAACTGAGCACTGTGACATTTCACACTGAAATGCTAATAGTAGGTACATCTTGGGAAAGATAGATAACTCAAAAAAGATACATGAAAATAAAGTCCTTTTTGTCCTGCACATTTTAAGGCATATGCCAGCACTTTCATTTTTAAAAGAAGTATATTACCACTTCTTATCAGTGAGAAAAGCCCTAGGACTTCAAAGTATCATTTCAGTTGCTTCAGCGGAAACTACTTGCAACAGGATCCCTGATTACCCAATGGCTTGCCGCTCCAGTAGCCTCTGGACTGGAATGGTGAGCTTCCCCAGGAAACGCTTAATGATAGGCCGGCTCTTTGCAAACTTGTCTTTAATTTCAATCTCTAAGACATCAGTAAGGAGTGCAAAAAAGGAGTATTTCTGAAAACAAAACATAACACAAGTCAAAAAAGAAATACAAAATTATATATATCATTTTATTAATATACATTACTATAAGAAAAATTAGCATCTCTTAAATTCTAATGACATAGAGAGTCTACATTGCCAGAAAAATCTGCAACAATTGTCAATCTTTTATTCACTCAGAATCATGAACAGTCATAAAGATTAAAAAGCAGCAGTTAGGATCTAGATGACAAAGGAAGCACCTTCAATCATCCAACTCTTCCGGTTGAATAGTTTGAGGAGATGCTATCAAATATTAAATTATGCACAATACAATTTTAGTGCTCACCACATTTATTGTATTTTAACTCTTTAATATTTAATATCCTGTTATATGGTGGCTTAGAATTAACCAATACTCTGATTAACAGCAAACTTAATTCCTGATCCCATGGTATTTTGAAGTTGCACATCTTCGTCCTTCACTTAGTGGTTAAAATAGAAGCACCTAATGAATATTATGATTTCCCTGGTTTACAGCAAAATAAAACAATGTTCAAATAGAAGTTACTTAATTTAAAAGGCACACAGAGACATTTCTCCTGGGATAGAAAAATAAAAGTATGAGGTTAAGATAAGCTTTGTTGTTTTCAGAATGCCATTGGAAAAAACAGGATATGATATTAATAAGGATATAAAAGAAAAATAACCTGCTTTACTCATTTACAAACACTTTCATATATATTACAAAGATAAAGTGTTCCTTTTTATGATGAGCATCTCAGAAAAAGTGAATGATGGAGCCAGAAATCTAACCTGAACCATTTGTCTCTATCCCTGGTAGTATCTAGGCAACAACAATGACGTCTGACTAGTGCCAGCCAACTTTACACTCAGGGGTCACTAAGTTTACATAGTCATAACAATTTAATTTCCCCAAAGGGCCATGAAGTTTAGCAATCTGCTTAATGGAAAAAGCACTTGCTTAGAATAAGACAGCAGAGTTTAAGCACTACTTCTGCCCCTGAATAGCTAGTTACATGAACATTTTAAGCTTTTGTTTATTAATCACAAAAAGAGAGGTGAGAATATCATCCCTTACATACCCTTTATCATGCCTGCACTGGTAACATGGCTAAGAACTCTGTAAATATTAAATGTTAGAAAAATAAAGTTATTGCTAGTATCGTTACTATCTCTACTCTTTGCCTTCTAAGTGATCATCATGCAATCATCTAAGCTTCTAATGTGTTAAATTAAGTGGTATTCCTTTAAGAGTTATTCACTATTTGGAGACAGTATTTCAAACCAGGAATAAAAAAATTGACAATATTTAGCCACTAACATAACCATGAAAACTGCCCAAGAGAAACATCTTGCTATGCTGGCAAGCCTCAAACAGCCACAGTTTTTCTCCAGTTGGTTTTGGAACTGTTGAAACTCTCTCTCCAATGAAATACTGTTCAGCATTGTTAGAACATATTATTGTCATTAAACATTTAGGGAGTGATTTAATTAACTGTGCAACTCCCATGCCAATATACGTTTGTCTTAGCTCAGTTGGTAAAGAATCTGCCTGCAATGCAAGAGACCCTGGTTCGATTCCTGGGTCTGGAGAAGGGATAGGCTACCCACCCCAGTATTTGTGGGCTTTCCTTATGGCTCAGCTGGTAAAAGAATCCGCCTGCAATTCAGGAGACCTGGGTTTGATCCCTGGGTTGGGAAGATCCCCTGGAGAAGGGAAAGGCTACCCACTCTAGTATTCTGACCTGGAGAATTCCATGGACTGTATCGTCCATGGGGTCACAAAGAGTCAGACATGACTGAGCGACTTGCACTTTCAGTTTCAGAAACACTCATTGAAACTAGTATGTGAACTGTGTCTTGATTCCCTGAGAGATGGTAGAACTCATGCTCTGCTCGCTAGAAGAGAACCAACATCTCTGTTCAGTCTGTGACAAAAAAATATTTCCAATGGGAAAACCCTGGGCTTGATTTCACTAATATGGCACACTGCAATGACTGGTAGCATATTGCAGCTATGAGAAAGTCTGAAGTACCATCAACACAATCTGCCTTCCCTCAGGATGACAATTCCTCAACTGCCTCGTGTAATTAACCAAAACCTAGAAATAAAAAAAACATTTGCCAAAGCCTGTAGGGAGAGAAATTCCATTAATTTATATTGAGTATGTGCTAGAACAAAATATAAAAATTTTAAATAAAAATGGGATCAATGTTACTGACTTTTCCTTCTGCCTCAGGCTCCCATATGGCTCTGCAAGGCACTGTTACTCTCCTTACAAAATGTTGATACTTTGTCCATCATTAATATTTGCCTTGATTTTTATTTCTTTAAAAGATATTGCATTGAAATATTAATTTTGATCATTGAGTCTTTGGAACCCTATAAATAACACATCTGAGGGAAGTCCCTCATTTGCTTAACCCTAGACCCATCCCTGGTTAGAAGGGAATATCTCATTTTCATTGTACACTTTTCCTAACAGAATTTCCAGACACCTCAGCCATATTACCCACACCCACGAGCAGCTGAACGATATAGAGACCAGTGGAGAGAGATGGAGTTGGCCAACTTCTTGTCAAGCAGGAGGTCTCTGACTATCATCTTACCTCTCGATGCCAAATTGGATTAGTGGTGTTACTGATGATGGTAGACCTCCTCTCCTGCCCATGGTGGGCACAGGTGGGGAAACTGCTCTTCTTCCCTGGCTGAATGGACATCTTAAGATAAGGGTCAGGATTGAAGAACATCCCTTTCTTTAGTCCAACTGCCCTAAGGTCTGTAAAGAAAGAAAGAGAGGAGGAAGAAGGGAAGGAAAGAGAGAGGGAGAGGAAAGGGACAGAAGATAAGAGATTCATATGTTCTGATTAGAACAAGTAGATCAATGGCAATTCATTCTTAAATAATTACACAGGAAACTCTAAACAGAAACTATTCAGCAAAACAATAACAAAATTAATCACTCTATGATTGCTTAGATAAGTGAGGGCAAGTAGGTTATGACTAACTCCAGCAAGGGGTCCTCTAACAGGCTGCAGAATGAAGCCAAACTTGTATCACCACCTTCAGTTCAGTTCAGTTCAGTCGCTCAGTCATGTCCGACTCTTTGCGACCCCATGAATTGCAGCACACCAGGCCTCCTTGTCCATCACCAACTCCAGGAATTCACTCAAACTCACGTCCATCGAGTCGGTGATGCCATCCAGCCATCTCATCCTCTGTTGTCGCCTTTTCCTCCTGCCTCTAATCCCTCCCAGCATCAGAGTCTTTTCCAATGAGTCAACTCTTCGCATGAGGTGGCCAAAGTACTGGAGTTTCAGCTTTAGCATCATTCCTTCCAAAGAACACTTGATTCTAATTTTGATTAGAATTAGTACCATTTTGATTCTAATGTGTGCATCTTCACCACCTTTTTCTATGTAGCTTGGCAACAGCACTTCACACAATGTCTTAAGAGAAATCCTTAGTAAATACTGTATTTAAAAAGAAAACCAATATGTCCTTTCATGAGATAAAAGTGAATCTTCTACATAAATACATGAAATGTAGAGACTTAAGTTTAATTGGGGATGAAACTTCAGAGCACACATTCAGCTGTACCATATGTAAAATGCCATATATATTCTACAAATGAATGTTAGATGAAAAAGAGAGACCAGCAATATTTCTAAAATTTGACTGCTGTTACATTAAATAACTGTGAGTTTATTTTTTCAGTAGTCTGTTAAGTAACTTAAGTATTTGTTAAAAGTCCCATAACTCATCTTAGATTCACCACTTGTTACTTCACAAAATATGAGCTGCTAAAATTTCTGGCTAACATCTGGTTAGTGAAGAGACTAACACTTTTTAAAATGGTCAAGCTACAGGATGCAAAAATGTCAGGAAATAAAGCTGGCTTCACAGGATCCCCAATGCCTTTCTGAGAATATCAGTTAGGATAAGGTTGGCTTGAGAGCTAAGTGTTCTTCAAAGCTTCTGGAGAATAGACAGTTTCTAGGTAACTTTATTGGAGAAGGCAATGGCACCCCACTCCAGTACTCTTGCCTGGAAAATCCCATGGATGGAGGAGCCTGGTGGGCTGCAGTCCATGGGGTTGCCAAGAGTCGGACACGACTGAGCGACTTCACTTTCACTTTTCACTTTCATGCATTGGAGAAGGAAATGGCAACCCACTCCAGTGTTCTTGCCTGGAGAATCCCAGGGATGGGGGAGCCTGGTGGGCTGTCGTCTATGGGGTCGCACAGAGTCGGACACGACTGAAGCGACTTAGCAGCAGCAGCAGCAGGTAACTTTATACAGTTATGAACAGTGTAGGGAAGTCCTGACCACTGATTCAGAAAAAGAATTCTGTGGACAGGCTCTAAACCCTCAAAGACCTTGTGTGGGTGTGCTAAGTTGCTTCAGTGGCATCTGATGCTTTGCAATCCTATGGACTGTGGCCTGCTGGATTCCTATTTCCATGGGATTCTCCAGGCAAGAATTCTGGAGTGGGTTGCCATGCCCTCCTCCAGAGGATTTTCCCAGCCCAGGGATCAAACCCAAATCTCCTGCATTTCAGGTAAATTCTTCACCATTTGAGCTACCCAGGAAGCCCCCCGGGTATGTCTACTGCATTGATAGGTGGGTTCTTGACCACTGAGCCGCCTAGGAAGCCCCTCAAAGACCTCTGAATGACCTGAATCAGCTGGGGAAGAGACCCGGTAGAGTAACTTCACATTTTTTAAAGGATCACCAGGGTCATCCTACTCAAGTCCACATTCCTGAAACACAAAGTCTTTCTCAGAAGGACAGACTTGGCCTGGGGTTGCCCATAGCATCATATTCTCTAAGGAGTGCTCCCTGGAAGAAGTTCACCAATGGCCAAAAAAAAAACTTGCGGCCTAGATAACATGTGATGAAAACAGACCAGGACTGTTTAATGTCTCATAACTGGCAGCAGAGGGAAGCAGTCTAACACGTCAGAAAAGATTGAAAAACTCAACCAAGAGGACCTTATTTTTGGAAGATAGTAAGATCTTTGATCTAAAAGCCCATGGGAGAAGGGAAAGATTGAGCAAAGAACTAGATAGGCACTTCAGAGAAGCTGCTGTAATCTCATTAGCCTCATGGATCCCATCTCTGGCAAGTCCTACTATGGAATCATTATTAATACAGTGCTTATATTTTACTGTCAATTTAATAATGCTACATGTTTTCACTTGGTTTTATTTGGTAATTTTGAGAAAAAATACAATTTGAATATTTTCTTATCCTTATTGTTGGGCTTGCTTCAGACTCAAAGACAAAGGAATGATATTCTTTAGCTGTTAAAGGGATTTTTACTTCTCAAGAAGGGATTTCTTTGCAGTAAACAAGTACATGTACAGAAATGGCTGTCATGAAGTCTGACAGAGCTAAATTATTCATGCAAAATGCTCCTTTGAAGAAACAGCATCCACCAGAAGATTAAGCCACAGCGATGAAAGATGTCACTGTTATCCTTTTCTACAAGAGACACTATACAAATAAGTCTTCATTAATAAACATAATAAACTACCAGTTATTTGTACTTTGATTATACAGTTCACTTTATCCATATCTTGACTTTCTCTTTTATGTTTTACATATTTTATTGCTCATAAATATGCATAACACCTCATAGATTAAAGAAGGACTCAGTCACAAAGGTATGAGAGGTTAAATATCTTTAACTTCTTACTTGGAGAAGAGCTTTAAGACTTTCATCAAAAAACAGTTTTTGCTTTATCTGTAGAGTTCAATTATTTGTGTCCCTATTTATTCACAGATAATCAAGAGCAGAATATTTGCAGAAAGATATTCTACAGAGCTTAAATGCTCTCCATAGACAGTCATCCACTGTCAATATGCTACACCAGATGAATTATTTAGAATTACCATCAGAAATTGGCTTTCATCTTCTATACTTTTTAGACATTTCTGTATATCATCTGCAAATACTTGATCACATGGTAGGAAATAAAACAGATTTTAGATAGCCAGCCTCTATGTGTACTGCGGTGGATGTTGGAAAAAGTTGTATATAAAGAAAAAGCATCTGGTTATGCCCCAAAGCTTATTTCTGCTTTTCAGGAAAATGTCTTGGGATTTTTAGTTCTCATCTGGTCATTCTCGAATGGTGGGTTAATTAACATCCCCTCTGCGGTCAAAATCAATATGTGTGTGTCATGTTCACAAAAACATTGATCACTTGAAAGCTTAGAGCAATTATTCTAAAATAAGAAAACTGTGGTATGGGTATACTAAGTTTTCTGGGCCATGGAGGTTTGGGAAGCTGTTCCTTATCTGTAAAAGAAGGATTCATTTTTGTTCCTGCAACCTACCTGCACCCCTCCCCTAGAACCCTTAAGCATAGGTAGCCAACTAAAATATATTCAAAAGAAAGATAAGGGGTTGAGGAGTTTATCACAGGCTGTGGTATACTTAGATTTTTTAAAACCCTGAGGGTTCCAGTGAAAATATATCTACTGGTCAAATTTGAACTATTTATAGCTTCTGAGATTTGCCAGAGAACCAAACTAAAAAGGTAGTCATGGTAAGTAACTTCATATGGGGAGGAAAAGGAACATGCTAGATCAGAAATGGATACTACAATGGCCTTGGGCCAGAAATGAGCTAACACATGAGCTACCATCATACATGATAATCATGCATCCATGGATGCGTGTTTTCAAGATCAGCCTCCTAACTTTCACTATTAAAAATGTCAATTTTCGTGAATAACATTTTCTGCAGTGAACAAAAAGTGAATCTACTGATAATTTAAATTTCAGAAGTACTACACCAATGGGAAAAAAATGAAAACAGACATGGTGACAGACACCTATTAGAATTTATCTTACATGTGCTGCAGTACAGTTGTCTGTTTCAAAAGTCCATTTCAAATATTGATTTCCTTAGAGTAATCAATCAGTAGTCATGTATGGATGTGAGAGTTGGACTATAAAGAAAGCTGCTGCTGCTGCTGTATGCCGAAGAATTGATGCTTTTGAACTGTGGTGTTGGAGAAAACGCTTGAGAGTCCCTTGTACTGCAAGATCAAACCAGTCCATCCTAAAGGAAATCAGTCCTGACTATTCATTGGAAGGAATGATGCTGAAACTGAAACTCCAATACTTTGGCTACCTGAAGAACTAACTCATTTGAAAAGACCCTGATGCTGAGAAAGATTGAAGGCTGGAGGAGAAGGGGATGCCAGAGGATGAGATGGTTGGATGGCATCACCAACTCGATGGACATGAGTTTGGGTAAGCTCCAGGAGTTGGTGATGGACAGGGAAGCCTAGTGTGCTGCAATCCATGGGGTCACAAAGAGTTGGACATGACTAAGCGACTGAACTGAACTGAGAGTACGCTTCAGCTTTGTTGTTGTTGCAGTTGCTAAGTTGTGTCCTACTCTTTGCAAACCCATGCACTGCAGCACGCCAGGCTCCCCTGTCCTCCACTATCTTCTGGAGTTTGCTCAAATTCATGTCCACTGAATCAGTGATGCTATATAACCATCTCATCCTCTGCCACACAATTCTCCTTTTGCATTCAGTCTTTCCAGCATCAAGGTCTTTTCAGCTGTCAGCATCAGGTGGCCAAAGTATTGGAGCTTCAGCTTCAGCAACAGTCCTTCCAATGAATACTAAATGTTGATCTCCTTTAGGATTGACTGGTTTGATTTTGCAGTCCAGAGGAAACTCAGGAGTCTTCTCTACCAACACAATTCAAAAGCATTAATTTTTTGGTGCTCAGTCCTCTTTATGGTCCAACTTTCACATGATGACAGGAAAAACCATAGCTTTAACTATACAGACTTTTGTCAGCAAACTGACATCCCTGCTTTTTAGTATGTCAGTTATAACTTTCCTTCCAAGGAGCAAGCATCTTTTAATTTAATGGCTACAGTCACAGTCTACAGTCATTTTGGTGATCAAGACAATAAAATCCATCACTGCTTCCACTTTACCCCCATCTATTTGACATGAAGTGATGGGACTAGGGATAGGATTGTCTTCACGACCCAGATAATCACGATGGTGTGATCACTCACCTACAGCCAGACACCCTGGAATGCAAAGTCAACCGGGCTTTAGGAAGCATCACTACGAACAAAGCTAGTGGAGGTGATGGAATTTCAGTTGAGTTATTTCAAATCCTAAATGATGATGCTGTTAAAGTGCTGCACTCAATATGTCAGCAAATTTGGAAAACACAGCAGCGGCCACAGGACTGGAAAAGGTCAGGTTTCATTCCAATCCCAAAGAAAGTCAATGATAAAGAATGCTCAAACTACCATACAATTGCACTTATCTCACATGCTAGCAAAGTCACGCTCAAAATTCTCCAAGGTGGGCTTCAACAGTACATAAACGGTGAACTTCCAGATGTTCAAGATGGAATTAGAAAAGGCAGAGGAACCAGATATCAAATCGCCAACATCCACTGGATCATTGAAAAAGCAAGGAAGCTGCAGAAAAACATCTAGCTCTGCTTTATTGACTATGCCAAAGCCTTTGACTGTGTGGATCACAACAAACTGTGGAAAATTCTTCAAGAGATGGGAATGCCAGACCACCTGATCTGTCTCCTGAGAAATCT
>NW_011495032.1:19063463-19066814 GCF_000754665.1 Bison bison bison
AAGCTGGAATCAAGATTGCCAGGAGAAATATCAATAACCTCAGATATGCAGATGACACCACCCTTCTGGCAGAAAGTGAAGAAGAACTAAAGAGCCACTTGATGAAAGTAAAAGAGGACAGTGAAAAAGTTGGCTTAAAGCTCAGCATTCAGAAAACTAAGATCATGGCACCCGGTCCCATCACTTGATGGCAAATAGATGGGGAAACAGTGGAAACAGTGGCAGACTTTATTTTTTTGGGCTCCAAAATCACTGCCAATGATGACTGCAGCCAAGAAATTAAAAGACGCTTGCTCCTTGGAAGAAAAGTTATGACCAACCTAGACAGCATATTAGAAAGCAGAGACATTACTTTGCCAACAAAGGTCCATCTAGTCAAAGCTATGGTTTTTCCAGTAGTCATGTATGGATGTGAGAGTTGGACTATGAAGAAAGCTGAGACCCGAAGAATTGATGCTTGCGAACTATGGTGTTGGAGAAGACTCTTGAGAGTCCCTTGGACTGCAAGGAGATCTAACCAGTCCATCCTAAAGGAAATCAGTCCTGAATATTCATTGGAAGGACTGATGCTGAAGCTGAAACTCCAATATTTTGGCAACTGATGTGAAGAACTTACTCATTTGAAAAGACCCTGATGCTGGGAAAGACTGAAGGCAGGAAGAGAAGGGGATGACAAAGGATGAGACAGTTGGAGATGGCATCACTGCCTCAGTGGACATGAGTTTGAGTAAACTTCAGGAGTTGGTGATGGGAGGCCTGGCATGCAGCAGTTCATGGGGCCGCAAAGAGTCAGACACAACTGAGCGACTGAAATGAACTGATGGGACTAGATGCCATGATCGTAGTTTTTTGAGTGCTGAGTTTCAACCCAGCTTTTTCCTCTCTCCTCTTTTACCCTCTTTCATCAAAAGGTTCTTCAGTTTTTCTTCACGTCCTGCCATAAGAATGGTATTATCTGCATATTTGAGGATGTTCATATTTCTCCCAGAAATCTGAGTTCCAGCTTGTGAGTCATCCAGCTCGGTATTTTGAATTATGTACTCTGAATATAAGTTAAATAAGCAGGGTGACAATATATAGCTGTGTCATACTCCTTCCCCGATTTTGAACCAGTCCATTTTTCTATGTCCAGTTTTAACTGTTGCTTCTTTACCTGCATACAGGTTTCCTAGGAGATGGGTAAGGTGGTCTGGTATTCCCATCTATTTAAGAATTTTCCACAGTTTCTTGTGATCCACATAGTCAAAGGCTTTAGCATAGTCAGTGAAGCAGAAATAGATGTTTTTCTAGAACTCCCTTGCTTTCTCCATGATCCAATGAATGTTGGCAAGTTGAACTCTGGTTCCTCCGTCTTTTTGAAACCCAGGTTGAACATCTGGTTCATGCATTGCTGAAGCCTAGCTTGAAGGATTTTGAGCAGAACCTTGCTAGCATGTGAAATGAGTGCAATTGTATGCTACTTCATACATTCTTTGGCATGCCCTTCTTTGGGACTGGAATGAAAACTTTTCCAGTCCTGTGGCCACTGCTGAATTTTCCAAATTTGTTCACATACTGAGTGCAGGATTTTAACAACATCATCTTTCAGGATTTGAAATAGCTCAACTGGAATTCCATCATCTCCAATAGCTTTGTTTGCAGTAATGTTTCCTAAGGCCCATTTGACTTCACACTCCAGGACATCCAGCTTTAGGTGAGTGCCCACACTATCATGGTTATCTGGGTCATTAGGACCTTTCTTGTATAGTTCATTTGTGTATTCTTGTAACCTCTTCTTCATCTCTTCCGCCTCTGTTAGTTGCTTGCTGTTTCTGTCCTTTATTGTGCCCATCTTTGCATGAAATGTCCCCTTGGTACTTCAATCTTCTTGAAGAGATCACTAGTCCTTCCCATTCTGCGGTTTTCCTTTATTTATTTGCATTGTTCATTTAAGAAGGCCTTCATGTCTCTCTTTGATATTCTCTGGATCTCTGCATTCAGTTGGGTGTATTTTTACCTTTCTCCCTTGCCTTTTGTTCTTCTTCTTTCCTCAGCTATTTGTAAAGTCTGCTTAGACAACCACTTTGTCTTACTGCATTTCTTTTTCTTCGAGATGGTTTTGGTCACTGCCACCCGTACAATGTCACACACATGCATCCGTGGTTTTCTGGGCACTTTATTTACTGAATCTAATCCCTTGAATCTGTTTGTCACCTCCACTGTATAATAAGGGATTTGATCTAGGTCATACCTGAGTAGCCTAGTGGTTTTCCCTACTTTCTGCAATTTAAGCCTGAATTTTGCAATAAGGAGCTTAAGATCAGAGGCATAGTCAGCTCCAGGTCTTGTTTTTGCTGACTGCACAGAGCTTCTCCAACTTCAGCTGCAAAGAACATAAATATCTCATTTTGGTATTGACCATCTGGTGATATCCATGTATAGAGTTGTCTCCTGGGTGATTGGAAAAGGGTGTTTTTTATGATCAGCATGTTTTATTGACAAAACTCTGTTAGCCTTTGCCCTGGTTCATTTTGTACTCCAAGCCCAAACTTGCCTGTTTTCCAGATATCTCATAACTTTTGCATTCCAATCCCCTATGATGAAAAGGACATCTTTCTTGGGTGTTAGTTCTAGAAGGTCTTGTAGATCTTCATAGAACTGGTCAACTTCAACTTTTTTGGCATTAGTGGTTGGGGCACAGACTTGAATTACTGTGATGTTGAATATTTTGACTTGGAAACGAACTGAGATCACGCTGTTGTTCTTGCAGTTGCACCCAAGTACTGCATTTTGAACTCTTTTGTTGACCATAAGGGTTACTCCACTTCTTCTAAGGGATTCTTGCCCACAGTAATAGATATAATGGTCATCTGAATTAAATTTGCCTGTTCCCATCCACTTTAGTTCACTGATTCCTAAGATGTTGATGTTCACTCTTGCCATCTCTTGCCTGACTATGCCCGATTTACCTGGATTCATGGATCTAACATTCCAGCTTCCTGTGCAATATTGTTCTTTACAGCATCAGACTTTACTTTCACTACCAGACATATCCCCAACTGAGCACCATTTCTGCTTTGTCCCCAGCCACTTCATTCTTTATTGAGCTCTTAGTACTTGCCATCCGCTCTTCTCCAGTAGCATATTGGACATCTTCCAACCTGCGGGCAGGGGGACTCATCTTCCAGTGTTGTATTTTTTTGTCTTTTCATTCAGTCCATGGAGTTCTCACGGCAAGAATACTGGAGTAAGTTGCAGTTTCCCCTTCCAGTGGACCACATTTTGTCAAAGCTCTTCACTATGACCCATACATCTTTGGTGGCCCTGCACAGCATGGCTCATAGCTTCATTTCACAAGCCCTTTTGCCACAA
>NW_011495032.1:19066914-19079819 GCF_000754665.1 Bison bison bison
GCCTTTTAAAACTGCCAATCAATTTTTTTTTTAAATCATTGGCTTTCAAACATCTTTTGACAGTGACACCTGCATGAAATCCATTATACTGAAACTCATTTTACACATATACATGCGTGTATATTTTATGTGTGAAGATTTTCAGTTTGTAGAAACTGGTGTCCTATGAAATACATTTCCCTTTGGTGTTTAAACTCTAATTTTTTCTATTCTTTTTTTAATTGCTAGTTTCAACTGAATTAATCTTATAAACCACAAATGAATTCCAACTCACAAGCTGAAAAGCAGTGCTTTAGTTGTATGATAAATATACAACAATCAGAATATTTTACTAACCAGAAAATAAACAACAAAATATTGTCTTCTCCATTTTCCAATATTTATATGTATTTCTCCATAGAAATAGGAGTATCTCTTGGGTTTTTTTTATCCCTTGTCTCTAATTTTTTCCTTTCTCTAAATGAGGTAAACACAAATTGTTTTATCAAAGCTCTACAGTGGGATTAGCACATATTGCATTACAGTTTTTCTTAAGTAACAGTCTTTTTATCACCAGAAAACTTCCTAGAAGAAATAATTTCTGAGTATATACCAATAATTTAATTTTACCTTGGTAAGAAATATGCTTGAATTTCCAGAAATATTACAAAAATACTTTGCATATCATATTTAAGAGTCTACAGAAAGAAACAACTGTTTCTAAGTTTGAATTGCACACTTTCACACTGGACATAGTGTTTAAAGATATCCTTACCTGACAAAGTAAAGCTAACAAGCTTCCGAGAATGCTGATTTCCTGAAGCCCCTCCTTCCATGCCTTCTGCCCCCATCTGCAGAGAAAAAAACACATATCTGAAGTTTCAGTGGAATATAATACCTTCCTAGGGAACCACATATGTTTGCAAATATGATTATTTTTGTATCAAACATGTATTGTAGTACATGACTTCATTTGCTACAAAACTTGGAATCGACACACAAAAGCAAATTCTCAAAAGATGAAAGAAGAGATCATACCTAAATTTAATCTTTACCCAAAATGTAACCAACATGAACTTTTAAATTCCCTGGAATAGGAATCAACCTACTTTATGTCTTTTTATTTCTTTGATAAGAATATAGTTGATATGTAGTAAATGTACTTATATTGCTATTATAGTATTAAAATATGCCCTTAAGTTAAAAATCAAACATCAAATTTCTTCCAATGAGGAAAACCTAGACTAAACTAAACAGGTGATTTATATCAAATTCATTCATGTATAGGTAGAATTATCTCCTCCTGCTAAATATTTCTGAGTGACCATGTGGATGTCCCATCGCCCTCATAGGCTATTTTATTATGCTACTGGCATATGACACATGCCATTACAATTAGCAACAATAAGAACTTGCAATCCTATTGTATTATTATCGCAGTGTAAAGCTTTTCCTAAAAGCTTCTGAGTAAGTTACATCTCACTCATTTATAGACCATGGAGCAGATTTAAGTCTTTCTCTCAATTCATATAATTAGTGCTCAACTTGTGGTTTAAAAAAAAAAAGGAAAAAATTTTTAGGAAAAAAAGTTTTTGTGGTTCTTTAAAATAGAAGTCTGCAATACTGTAAGAAACAGAACTGAAGGCAGAATATATTTTGAATAGTTAAGAAATAGAAACCACATTTTATTTCTGAAGATTAAATTAAACCCTTCCATCTTATGTTTGTGGCACTCCCCACCTCCTTTAAAAATCATACATTACCAAGAAATAAAACTTTCACTAATCTAAGCAAAGTTGAGGAACTTGAAACTAAGTTCCATTCAAATAATGAAAAATAGATTTCTACTTTCTTTGTGCTTTATGTACTTAGTCACTCAGTCTTGTCCAACTCCTTGTGATCCCATAGACTGTAGTCCGCCAGGCTCCTCTGTCCATGGGATATCCCAAGCAAGAATACTGGAGTGGGTTGCCATTTCCTTCTCCAAGGGATCTTCCCTACCCAGGGATCAAACCCAGGTCTCCTGCACTACAGGTAGATTCTTTACCATCTGAGCCACCAGGGAAGCTTCAAATATAATTAAAAACTCTCCACTCTGCTAGGTAATTCTAGCCAGTTAGTTTCACCTCTGACTTTCTTTCCCTTTTTTGGGGGGGCTGTGGTGGGTCTTCCTTGTGGCCACAGGCTTCTCCTATTGGGGAGCATAGGCTCTAGAGCTCATGGGCTCAGTAGTTGTGACTCGTGGGATCTTAGTTCCCCAACCAGGGATTGAACCTGCATCCTCTCCATTGGAAGGCAGATTCTCAAACCCTGGACCACCTGGGAAGTCCCTCATGACTACTTTCTGTACCTTAGTCAAGACTATCCTGTATGACACTTAACTACTTCCTGATTGCTTCACATGTCATTTGTAATAGACTAGAGTACCATCCAGACATCTTTCCTTCGTTTCATCCAATTGCAAATAGTCTTGAAAGAAGTAACTGAGAAACTCTACAGGGAAGGAAATGAGCTGCTATCCTAATCACATGGTCTCCTTTATCACATATCCTTTTGCAATGAATCAAGATTTTTTTTAAAAAATTGTGTCTTCTCTGTCATGTGTACTTTGACGTCATTTTCATTCATCAGAGTACAGTGATGTGTGTCGCTTGGAACAGGAAATCCTTGACTTCAGGAACAGATAAAAGCGACCATCACTCACTACCATGCATTGTTTCAATAGAATTAACAGTGTTGCTTATGAGCTTCCCTGGATTAAATCTATGAAGGGAGTTTATTTAAAATCCTCTCTCTAAACAGAGTTCAGATGTGTTTATTATTACTGATGTCACTATACCTGGTGGTCAGCTTTGGTCTTTCCTGGCTTTATTGTCATGAATGATAAAGTTGAATTCTCTGAGTATTAGCTCATATGAGCATTCACCAGAGTCCTGATAAATGACACTGTTTGCCTATGAATTATGTGAGAATTATTTCATATTAGCCTTTTACCAGACAGGGAACATATTTAAAAGGAGAATTTGAGGGCATATTCCTTAGTTTCAATAACATCTTACAACATTTTGAGTAGGCTTTGAATGATGAGACTATGAATCTTTTCAGAGTCCCATTGATCTCACTTGGCATGAAAAGACATCATGTTTTCAGAGGGGGCACATCTCCCTGGGCAGTGTGGTCCACTTGAGGGAAGGCCATGATTTGTGAGATGCCTGGCACAGGAGGGACACGTGTTGCTGTTCTGTCTCAGTCGTAGTCCGTACTACCTTGTTATTCACCACTTTGTAGTCCAGCAGTGTGGGGACGGTGAAGGCAGGAAAAAGCAGACAGTGATGTTGTCTGGCCAGTTTGGTGCTGTCTTTGCTCTATTTGACTTGACTAGATGGACCTTTGTTGGCAAAGGAATGTCTCTGCTTTTCAATATGCTATCTAGGTTGGTCTATTTAACCTGGGAATGATGAGTCAGATGGGTATAACACAATATAATAAACCACAGATGCTTGCTGAGAGCCAATCAACCTCCCAGTTTTAGCACCACCAAGAATTAAAATGTGGTTTCTACTGCCCAACTATTCTTTGCATCTAATTGTGGAATAATCATACTGAAAGGGGTTTGTGAATATCAATGTTGTCAGTCAATCACAATACCTACACACAGGTCATATACCTAGGTGACCATCATGCTGTCCTAGAAACCCAGTGCTCAGCCCACAATGAAATGCCCATTGGCACAGCCTCTCAATAATGGATACAGACCCAACATCTCAAGCGGGTCAGAAATCTATTGACCATCAATTCCATTAGTCAGTCTTTGAACCAAAATGTTCTATTATGATTGTGACTGTTGTATCTGTGAAGCTTTTAAGCTGGTCTAAAATCTGTCTGAACCAAATTAATTATCTCCAACTGTCCACAGGCTTTGACAGAATAATCTCAATGCAAAATCAATGAAATGAGATCAATGCTCACCAGGCTGTAAGCTCCCCCTGCCATCAGTGATATCTGATCATGGAAATTGCTCAAGTCTAAGAAAATCTGAATCCAGAAAGTCATGTTTGGAAGCTATTATTTAATTTCACACACAGTTAAGCTTTCAAAAGTTTTATTATAAACAGCCCCACTTTTCCAGTTGTGTATTTTTTTTAGAATATTAATTATAGCATGTTCCAGTGCTTATTACTATGTGACATGACTATAGATTTTCTAGTCAACAATTGTTATTCTCTCTGTGAACCTTCAAAGTCTTATCTAGTAAATGTGGGTTATTTTTAATGTTCTATACTTTGTTCACTTCAATAGAAACTCAAATATAATTCAAATGTGAGCAGAGTACTTAGATACTGAAATTTTTACACATATTGTTCCCTCTATCTCAAATGTTCTTCCCTCCCCCTCTTCACCTAAGTAACTTCTATTCATCCTTCAGATTGTCCTGTAAACATGCCTTCTTCAGGGAAGCCTTCCAAGATCTTCCTGATCAGGATGAATCTTGCTAGTATATGCTCTCATAGCCTCATTTTACTGTCACTTGTAGTAATTATCACTCAAATAAATACAATTTAACTGATGTGTGTCTCGAGCCCTACCAAACAAGAGAGCTGTGTTTTTGCTTATCGTTTCATTCCTAATGGTGAGTATAAGCCTGATACTTGGTGCCACCCAGTGAATGCCTGTTTGAATGAATTAATGAAAGGGAAAGATTGCTTGATATGGCTTTGGTGGGTCAGACAATTTCAAAATGCCATCTGCAGAAATTACCTTCTGAATTTGAGGGAGTGAACCTGTCCACTTACCTATTTCCAAAAACACATACATCTGTAAATGTGTACACACACATATATAATATTATGAAGATTTTACACTACGGGAATTGATATTTTTCTTCTGAATTTTCATGAACTGATTTTTATTAATGACTTATAAGAACTGCAATGATTTACATATCTTGGACACTAAGAATCTCCCCAAACTATCTAAGTCCACGTGTGCTCAGTCGCTTCAGTCATGTCCAATTCTTTGTGACCCTATGGACTGTATGTAGCCCGCCAAGCTCCTCTGTCCGTGGGATTCTCTAGGCAAGAATAATGGAATGGGTCGTCATTTCCTCCCCCAGGTGATCTTCCCGACCCAGGGATCAAATCCATGTCTCTTATGTCTCCTATAATGCCAGGCGGGTTCCTTACCACTAGTGCCACCTGGGACAGCTATCTCAATCCAACCATCCAGGTACAATGGAACGCATTTTGTGAAACTGTTAGATTCTAAAGTTAGTTGGTGAAGTCAAAAATCACAAAATTGTGAAAAGTAATTCTTAAGAAAGTACCATATTGGAAATGGATATACTCTCCTTCATAAGTCCAACACAATCAGTTTCCTCCAAAGCTAAACTAGGTATCTGCTTCCTTAATTGAGGACTGGTAAAGAGGTTGGCTTCTGTTGAGTAGCCATACTGAAAATACGTGTGGTACCTGTAGGCACTAGAGCTCAACTCAGCATCAAGAGGGACTTGGCACTAAGACCTTCCAAAGGAATAGCACATTCACAATCCCCATCTCACACCCTCTTTGTGGTGAAGCTTGCTAAGCTGACTGGCATGTAGACTCACTCACTATTTAAATTGCTTTTTTTCCCCCTCTCTTTTACCCACTGAGTTCATGGAAACTAAATTCACATAAGATGCAATGCCACCATTTCCTACCAACCAGCCACCCCAACAAAGTTTAAAAAACTTTCCATGATGGCCACTCACTAATTTCCTTCATGAGAAGGTTCCCTAGAGAGTTGACTATATACAGAATTATTAATCAAGCCATATTTTCCCACTGATTTGTATTATGGAGTTAGTTAAGCCATCCTGTAAGTTATTTCCTTTCCCAAAACGGCGCCCACGCTGTTATGTGTTTCCTTTTTCATTGTTTCCCATAACCTTGCCAGAGCTGCAGAGGCAAAAATAGAAACCGAGGCCTCTGGAACTGTGGCTTGAGGAAGTGGGCATGGAGGGGCACTCACCATCACAGCTGGGTTCTTCACCGTGATGCAAGGGGTCGTGGCTCGCAGGGCTCCACTGATGCCGTGGTAGTATTTGAAACAGATTTTTATCTCGGCTGCAAGTTGATTGGAGAAGAACAATAATTTAAATGCAGAAGCAAGTCCTTTGGGCCTCACCTGAGGAAATTCAACAGGCTGCTTCTAGGCAAATCACACTCGGGACTCTGAATGACCCCTCCTTTTCCAGTCAGAGGCAATAGATTATACCAAGTCTTGTTTGATTTTATAGGCTTCTCTGAAAATTTCTAAGAACAGCCCAAACATATTAGAAAAACAGTGCATAAAAACAATATCCCAAATACAGTGTAGAGATAAAAACAGAGGAGCTCCTGATGGACAAAATGTAGGTTGGATCTCTGCACCCATTATTATTTACCCCTCACATCAGGAGGCAGAAACTCCTGTCCCCATAGTACAGATCAGGTAACTCAAACTAGGGCTCTGCAACAGCCTAGAGGTGTGGGATGAGGGGAAGGTGGTAGGGAGGTTCAGGAGGGAGGGGGCATGGGTATACCTATGGCTTACTCATGTTGATGTTTGGCAGAAATCAACACAATACTGCAAAGCAATTATCATTCAATTAAAAATAACAATTTTTTAAAACAGTGTTGAGGTTTGCTAATGGTCAAAGAGAAAATGACAGAGTCAGGATTCAAATCCCATCTGTTCCATTCCAAAGCCTTCACTCCTATCCTCTACAATAAAGACAGACAGCAGCTGTTATTGGAAACAGAAAGAAGCAGACTAAGAAGTATGAAGGAAACCTGTAGGTGACTCTGCAGTGAGAAAACCCGGAAACCTATATTATTTCAATTTTCTGGGACTTCCCTGGTGGTCCAGTAATTAAGATTGTGTACTCCCAATGCAGGGGGACTGGGTTCTATCCCTGGTCAGGGAACAAGATCCCACATGCCACAACTAAGACCTGGCACATTTCAGTTCAGCCACTCAGTCATGTCCGACTCTTTGCGCCACCATGGACTGCAGCACGCCAGGCTTCCCTATCCATCACCAACTCTCAGAGCTTACTCAAAATCACATCCATTGAGTCAGTGATGCCATCCAACCATCTCTCTGTCATCTCCTTCTCCTCCTGCCTTCAATCTTTCCCAGCATCAGGGTCTTTTCCAATGAGTCAGTTCTTCGCATGAGGTGGCCAAAGTATTCAAGTTTCAGCTTCAGCATCAGTCCTTCCAATGAATATTCACGACTGATTTTCTTTAGGATGGACTGGTTAGATCTCCTTGTAGTCCAAGGGACTCTCAAGAGTCTTCTCCAACATCACAGTTAAAAAGCATCAATTCTTTGGCACTCAGCTTTCTTTATGGTCCAACTTTCACATCCATATATGACTACTGGAAAAACCTTAGCTTTCATTAGATGAATCTTTGTTGGCAAAGTAATATCTCTGCTTTTTAATATGCTGTCTAGGTTGGTCATGGCTTTTCTTCCAAGGAGCAAGCATCTTTTAATTTCATGTCTGCAGTCACAATCTACAGTGAGTTTGGAGCCCCCTATAATGAGGCCTCTGACTGTTTCCATTGTTTCACAATCTATTTGCCATGAAGTGATGGGACCAGATGCCATGATCTTCGTTTTCTGAATGTTGAGCTTTAAGCCAACTTTTTCACTCTCCTCTTTCACTTTCATCAAGAGGCTTTTTAGTTCCTCTTCACTTTCTGCCTTAAGGGTGGTGTCATCTGCATATCTGAAGTTACTGATACTTCTCCCAGCAATCTTGATTCCAGCTTGTGCTTCATCCAGCCCGGCATTTCTCATGATGTACTCTGCATATAATTAACTAAGCAGAGTAACAATATACAGCCTTGATGCATTCCTTTCACAATTTGGAATCAGTCGTTGTCCCATGTCTGGTTCTAATTGTTGCTTTGTAACCTGCATACAGATTTCTCAGGAGGAAGGTCTGGTATTCCCATTTCTTGAAGAATTTTCCACAGTTTGCTGTGATCCACACAGTCAACGGCTTGGCATAGTCAGTGAGGCAGAAGTAGATGTTTTTCTGGAACTCTCTTGCTTTTTCTATGATCCAACGGATGTTGGCAATTTGATATCTGGTTCCTCTGCCTTTTCTAAAACCAGGTTGAACATCTGGAAGTTCTTGGTTCATGTATTGCTGAAGCCTTGCTTGGTGAATTTTGAGCATTATTTTGCTAGTGTGTGAGATGAGTGCAATTGTTTGGTAGTTTGAACATTCTTTGGCATTGTGTTTCTTTGGGATTGGAATGAAAACTGATCTTTTCCAGTCCTGTGGCCACTGCTGAGTTTTCCAAATTTGCTGGCATATTGAGTGCAGCATCATCATCTTTTACGATTTGAAATAGCTCAACTGAAATTTCACCACTTCCACCAGCCAACCAAAAAAAAAAAATCTTTTCCCCAAGTGAGTTCAATGAAGTCACTAGACAAGGACCAGACTGAGGAACCACCAGTAAATATGCATCTATATCTCCACAGGTATGTATGTGTATGTGTATATATATTAGATATAACTACAGATATATACATATATATGTGCATGTATATATAGGTATTCATATATTATATAATTTGAACTTGATAACAAGACTACAAATGCCAATTGTTGTTTTTGGAAACAAAGTACAATTAGCATGAAGCCAATGTATGTCAAAGAGTAGTACCGAGTGAAATTTTCTGCATACAGAGTGTGAGACACTGAAGTTTAACTGTGAGATGTCTTTTCCCCAAGGTTTCATTTAATAGAGGCAACAGTGCTGAAGGGCAGAACCCAGAGGAGAGTCCTAGCCTATGAGAGTGGGATTCCTCTCTCAGCTGAGTCCCCTGGATTATTTAAAGGGGCCACTCAATGTGATTTCCCAAGGAAGTTAATATTGCACTGACTTTACTAACTGCAACAAATGTCCTCATACAGAGTATTTGGTTTGCTTATTTTGAGAAAAAGATACAACAATTAAAGAAAAATCCTATTTTAGGTCTATACAGGAATATTATATATAAAAATCTAATAGTATTCTTTCTCATCAGTTAAAAAACACTAAATCTCAAAAAAAAAAAAAAAAGGTTTATTATGGGGTAAAATATAGAATCTTTCATGTACGTTAATCACAATGCAGTAATTGAGAATGCAGCTGGCATTATCATGCGAAAGCTTTCAGCGTGCCCAGCACTCTGTGCGAAGGAATCGGAGAGAGGAGTCTGGTCTAGCAGGTGTTTCATGGTGCAGCTGCTAAGGTGACAAAGTCCAGAAGACAAGCACTGAAAAGGCGGAGTACCAGGGTACAAGGGTGCAGATTGTGGAGAAGATTCGTGAGGGCATGGTGGAGTCAGAAAGGCCTCACAGAACAAACAAAATCAAACCTTCAGCTGAGAGAAACAAGGGGAGAGAGAGAGAGGAGTGAGGAGCAGCAAGCGCAGGGGACCAGGGATGAGCATGCTGGCTGGAGGGCCAGCAAGATGACCTTGGCAGGAATTCCCTGGGAACCCTAAAGGACTTGACTGAGCACTAACACTGGGTTTTGATGATCTCAGAAACAGTAATAATTGTGTTCAGTTCAATTCAGTCACTCAGTCGTGTCCAAATCTTTGCAACCCCATGGACTGCAGCACGCCAGGCTTCCCTTACATCGCCAACTCCCGGAGCTTGCTCAAACTCACAACCATAGAGTCAGTGATGCCATCCAACTATCTCATTCTCTGTTGTCCCCTTCTCCTCCTGCTCTCAATCTTTCCAAGCATCAGGGTCTTTTCTAAGAAGTCAGCTGTTCACATCAGGTGGCCAAAATATAGGAGCTTCAGTTTCAGCATCAGTCCTTGCAATGAATATTCAGGACTGATTTCCTTTAGGATGGACTGGTTGGATCTCCTTGCAGTCCAAGGGACTCTCAAGAGTCTTCTCCAACACCACAGTTCAGCAAATCACTCTCCCACTTATTTTCTCCAAAAATGATAGCATGTATTCTGCAAGAACAAAGCTAAGTCATACACACAAAGCCTGTCAAAGAGAAACAAGCTCTGCAAAAGGTGAGAATTCTGTGGACATGAGCTCATTAGTATCATGTTCTACTCATGTGAATCTGCCTGCAGCAGTGCCTCACAGATCCAATCAATAGCCAGTGAGTGAGCAGTTAGTTTTTCAATAAAGAGAAGTGCATTTTTACAAGATTATCTTCCCCCTGCCTCTCAAGTTAGGACACCACCTCCTCTTTTGTAAAGTTTTAACAGTCAGCTAGGTAACAGAGCTCCAGAAAAACATCTATTTCTGCTTTATTGACTATGCCAAAGCCTTTGACTGTGTGGATCACAACAAACTGTGGAAAATTCTTCAAGAGATGGGAATGCCAGACCACCTTCCTCCTGAGAAATCTGTATGCAGGTCAAGAAGCAACAGTTAGAACCAGACATGGAACAACAGACTAGTTCCAAATCGGGAAAGGAGGATGTCAAGGCTGTATATTGTCACCCTGGTCATTTAACTTATATGCAGAGTACATCATGAGAAATGCTGTGCTGGAAGAAGCACAAGCTGGAATCAAGATTGCCGGGAGAAATATCAATAACCTCAGATATGCAGATAACACCACCCTTATGGCAGAAAGCGAAGAAGAACCAAAGACCCTCTTGATGAAAGTGAAAGAGGACAGTGAAAATGTTGGCTTAAAACTCAATATTCAGAAAATGAAGATCATGGCATCTGGTCCCATCACTTCATAGCAAATAGATGGGGAAACAATGGAAACAGGACAGATCTCATTTGGGCAGGCTCCAAAATCACAGCAGATGGTGACTGCAGACATGAAATTAAAAGATGCTTGCTCCTTGGAAGAAAAGCTATGACCAACCTAGACAGCATATTAAAAAGCAGAGACATTACTTTGCCAACAAAGATCCATCTAGTCAAAGCTATGGCTTTTCCAGTAGTCATGTATGAATGTGAGAGTTGGACCATAAAGAAAGCTAAGCGCTGAAGAATTGATGCTTTTGAACCGTGGTGCTGGAGAAGACTCTTGAGAGTCCCTTGGACTGCAAGGAGATCCAACCAGTCCATCCTAAAGGAAATCAGTCCTGAATACTCATTGGAAGGATTGATGCTGAAGCTGCAACTCCAATACTTTGGCCACCTGATGTGAAGAACTGACTCATTGGAAAAGACCCTGATGCTGGGAAAGACTGAAGGTGGCAAGAGAAGGGAACGACAGAGGATGAGATGGTTGGATGGCATCACTAACTCAATGGACATGAGTTTGAGTAGGCTCTGGGAGTTGGTGATAGACAGGGAGGTCTGGTGTGCTGCAGTCCATGGGGCTGCAAAGAGTCAGACACGACTGAGTAATCGAACTGAACTGAGGTAAGAGACTAGGAAACTAACAGACAAAAAAAGTAGCTGCTTATTTTTATCTGATAACCAGACCAGCTTTGCCAGCTGACTCGTTTTAAGTGCTATTTTATTCCTTGGTAAAACAACAATCTCCAACCCCCGAGATAAATTATAATCCCTGAAAGTATAAGATAAACTCATTCTGAACTGTGCACTGCAGATTTTGTGGAGATGGTCACCAAAAACCACAGAACTGATAGCTTTATAATGCTTTAAGATTCGGTGTAAAGACATGGGGATTTACACAGATCACTTGTTACAAAACCAAATGCATAAGCTAATTGCCAGGGAGAAAAACCCAGTACCAGACAGAACTAGCTGTTTTCACCTGGACTGAAACTAGCCACCTCCTTCAGCAGGACAGCAGTGAAGCCTTCTGCCTCTAAAATACAGGAACATTTCATGCTGAGTGGGAGGTTTCACCTTCACATATTATGTCGTGTTTGAGGAGGTCATTCAAGATTACAAAAAATGATGCAACCAAACAACATCCCCTCTTGAGGAAGTGAGAGCAGCATTTTGATAAATGTCTCTGAACATTTTAGTTATGAGAAGTATCTGGGGAGAACACTCAAGAGGGTGGATGAGAGAAGCTGGTGTTCATGTTTCTATTTTAGCTACTATTTTAACCTCCAACTGCAAGAGGAAACAGAAAGCTATTCCTGAGAAACAGATGCAAGAACAGGTGAAAGCAAACCTAGGCATGATGACAGAGCATCAGATAAGACAGAAGCCACTGGTCACAGGGCCAGCCCAGCTCACAGGCAGTAAAGCTGGAGGATATGAACTAAGGAGCATTCTACCTGAGAAGGGTTTCTCCACAGCCTGATGTGGCAGCTACATCACCCCTGCATGCTAAGTTACCTCAGTCGTGTGACTCTGTGCGACCCCATGGACTGTAGCCTGCCAGGCTCCTCTTACATGGGATTCTCCAGGCAAGAATACTGGAGTGGGTTACCATGTCTTCCTCTAGGGGATCTTCCTGACCTGAGGATCGAACCCTCATCTCTTGTGTCTCCTGCACTGCATGTGGATTCTTTACCACTAGTGCCACCATTTGGGAAACCCAACATCACCCCTAATTGCCTTAAACTCTGGAGAGGGAAATATATACATATCTTTCTACACATATTTTATGTGGTTCCTTTGGATTATAAAAGGCAAAAATATTTTCTTCCAAAAAAATCACATCATTAAACATGTTGCCTCAGAGACAGTAAGCCAGGAGAAGAGTGAGGCCTCCCACTTTAACCTAAAAGGAACTACAGTCAGGTGGACCAGATCTCACCTCAGAGGAAACTGGCATCTTCCTCTCTCTCAGGTCCCCTCTGAACAGCTGAAGCCAGTCATGGATCATGGAAACATTTTTTGGCCCCTTTTAAAAATCTTCTGGACATGTTTATTTATAAAGTTATGAAAATAAGGTTTAGCAGCCTCTAAGCAGAGAAGGCAACGGCACCCCACTCCAGTACTCTTGCTGGAAAATCCCATGGATGGAGGCTGT
>NW_011495032.1:19079934-19119749 GCF_000754665.1 Bison bison bison
ACAGAGTTGGACGTGACTGAAGTGACTTAGCAGCAGCAGCAGCAGCAAGTGCTGATAAGACAAAGAAGCCCTCTTATTATCAAAATTTTAACTTACCAGCTTCCATAAATACAAATGAAGATGTCCCCCAGAGCAAGGACATCTCAACTCCATGTCCACCACAGATGGAAGGGTGATCACTGTCCAAAGACGATACTATGTACTTGTTGGGAGTGGCTGGGAAAGCGGAAAGAACTTAAACCTGTTCCCCAGTAAAGGAGTTTCTGTAATCGTGCCATGATGACATTGCATTTTAAAGCAATCATTCTACCACTTGTTTAAAGAAAGAATATACTTCTGAGTTTATATATAAATAAAGTATTTTTATAAAGATCAGATAAAACTGGTAAAAGTGGTTGTCTTTGGAAAGGGGAAATTGGTGACTGGGGCATGAAGTTGGGAGAGATTACTTTCATTTTTTGTGTCTTTTTAACATTATACTCTTTTCATCTGTTATCTGTTCAAAACTGATTTTTAAAAGAAATCTCAACCAGCTACATTAACCCTAGGCATTAGTGTAAGATTCCATTTCAAGCCTTCTTTGAAAAAAAAGGATCTACAAGCCACTTTCTGCAAGAAATGATTTTGTTTCAAAGACTAGGATCTTTGAAACATCATCTACCACATTAAATACCTTCAATATTCCCTTAGGAAGTAATTAATAGCTTGCTCCTTTTTAGAAAACCTGGATTTCCCTCAAGTTTTAGAAGTTGACTATTTTGAACCATAAAGACGGATGGAAATGTCCTTCGTTTAGCCATTTCTATCTCATTAAAATGGAATAATTTTTAAAATGAGAGTCATTTCCTAGGCAGGTTGATAGGGAGTCTAGGGGTCCCCAAGGAGAGAGGGGTCTGGAATTCTCAAGGAGGAAAAAAGGACAAACTTTTTTTCTTTCTCCACATTCCTTAGGATTATATACCAATAATGTATCCTGCCTAAGGACAGTCTTTGGATTCAACCTTCTGTTATTTTAAAATGTTAATTATGGGAGTATACCTGGTCTTTACAAGGATGTATCTTGCCTGAGGACAGTGTTATCTTAAAATGTAAATTATGGGAGTAGGTCGGAGGAGGTCTTTACAACCTCCAGACATTCTTTGGATTATATAACCTCATTATTAACACTAGCAAGCGGGTACTCTTTCTGCCCCCTTCTGATGCCTATGTCAGAAGCTTTCTCTATCTCCTTTATACTTTAATAAAACTTTACTACACAAAAGCTCTGAGCGATCAATCCTCGTCTCTGGCCCCGGATTGAATTCTTCTCCTCCGGGGGCCAAGAATCCCGGTGTATTCGCGTGATTCAACAACAACCTTTCATCTTGGGGGCTTGTCCGGGATCCTTCAGGACAAGGTAAGGATGCTTGGAGCTTTAGTTCTTTGTTCTCTTAGCGAACACGTTTTCTGCTATGCTTTACTAACTCTACCGTGTGCTTGTGTGAATGAATGGCATGCCCTGCGTGAAACAAGTAAGGAGCTCTGCTCTGCGGTTCCACGGTGATCTCATAGGGCTTATGGCAGAAACCTGTCGGGGCGTTATACCGACCTGCCAATGCCAAGAGGCACCCAATGTCTCCTTCAGGAACCGACCAGAAATGGGCAAAGCGTGTAGACCGAACTCTCCTTTCTCGGTCAAACTTTTCGGTCTCTTTGACCATTTCATAACTCCTTGGGAATTAGAAGTACTAACCTAATCTATCGGATCATAGACTTTCAAGGGACTTGTGATCTATACTGTTATTGTATACTGTGGCTTAGGTCCCAAACTTGGATTCCTAGTCAAGAAAGTGTCTAGCCTCGCTAGGAATCGAAAGTTCGGAAGCTAGATGGAGCTCTAGCTCCCAGAACATCTCTGAGGTTAAAGGTTACTCAGATTGGGACTGCGATGGGTTTTTTTTCTTTGGTAATGCCAGCTCTTAGTGGATCAGAAGAGGCTGTTATACTGGTGTGGTGATGCTTGAAAAGAATATCTCAGTTTTATGTTCGCGTCGGTCTTATTGTGGTCAGGAAATACTCAGGGTCGTGCACAGGCACTCAGGTGACAAATGTTTCCCCTAGTAGTCTTAGCTTGGGAGGCATTCCGGAAGGTTACTCTGATTCACCCGGGGTGACATCAGAGGCAAGCAAGGTTAAGGGTGAAGAGCTGGACGTCAAGTAGGGATGCTATCAAGTCTACCCCTGGTACATCCCCACCCCATCTCGGTGGTAGAACCGGGAGGGACGAGTACGGCACCTGCGTCGGTAAGGGACAGACTAAATCCAACCAGGAAGGAAAAGCTTTTGGTGTAACGTCTGTCTACACCCCCATCTAGAGCAGGGAGGGACGCCTCGGGTAGAAAAAATGGCGCTGGTCGCTGTTTTTCTCTCTTACAGATGGGAGCTAACAATTCCAGCCTCACTCCTTTGAACTGTATCCTAAAAAACTGGGATAGATTTGATCCCCAGGACTTAAAGAAGACACACCTGGTCTTCCTATGTGATACTGCATGGCCACAGTATCCATTGGAGGATGGCAAACGGTGGCCAGTTGGAGGGTCTCTTAAGTATAATACTGTTCTACAATTAGACCGGTTCTGTAAGGAACAAGGAAAATGGGTAGAAGTAGCATATGTGTTGCCCTTTTTCTCTCTGCGAAATATGCCAGACTTATGTCCTAAGGGTACAGATTTGGGCGTGAAATCTTCAGCTCCCTCCTGTCCTCTTACTTTGCCCCCGTACCTGGGACTCCAAACTGGGATTCAAACTGCCCACATGGAGGTCCAAACAACAACCTTTCATCTTGGGGGCTCGTCCGGGATACCATTTCACACCAGTCAGAATGGCTGCGATCCAAAAGTCTACAAATAATAAATGCTGGAGAGGGTGTGGAGAAAAGGGAACCCTCTTACACTGTTGGTGGGAATGCAAACTAGTACAGCCACTATGGAGAACAGTGTGGAGATTCCTTAAAAAACTGGAAATAGAACTGCCTTATGATCCAGCAATCCCACTGCTGGGCATACACACTGAGGAAACCAGAAGGGAAAGAGACACGTGTACCCCAATGTTCATCGCAGCACTGTTTATAATAGCCAGGACATGGAAGCAACCTAGTTGTCCATCAGCAGATGAATGGATAAGAAAGCTGTGGTACATATACACAATGGAGTATTACTCAGCCATTAAAAAGAATACATTTGAATCAGTTCTAATGAGGTGGATGAAACTGGAGCCTATTATACAGAGTGAAGTAAGCCAGAAGGAAAAACATAAATACAGTATACTAATGCATATATATGGAATTTAGAAAGATGGTAACAATAACCCGGTGTATGAGACAGCAAAAGAGACACTGATGTATAGAACAGTCTTATGGACTCTGTGGGAGAGGGAGAGGGTGGGAAGATTTGGGAGAATGACATTGAAACATGTAAAATATCATGTAAGAAACGAGTTGCCAGTCCAGGTTCGATGCACAATACTGGATGCTTGGGGCTAGTGCACTGGGACGACCCAGCAGGATGGTATGGGGAGGGAGGAGGGAGGAGGGTCTAGGATGGGCAACACATGTATACCTGTGGCGGATTCATTTTGATATTTGGCAAAACTAATACAATTATGTAAAGTTTAAAAATAAAATAAAATTAAAAAAAAATTTAAAAAAAATCAAGCTAATTGCAATAATTCAGAAAACAAGATTTTAACCACTGCCTTTGTGCTTTTAATAAATTCTTAATATTATGATTCCTATTGATAGGCTCTTTTATTCAGAGGCCACAAGTTGAAAAAGAGTAAACACATTCCAATTCTCATGCTTTTGACAAAATTCACCCATAGTTCTAGTGACGTGCTCACTTGGTTATATGTTACCGCATCATCATCTCTTTAATGAGAGCAAATGCAGCCAGAAGGCTTTCCTCGTGGCTCAACGGTAAAGAGTACTAGGTGTAGAAGATGCGCTGGAAAAGGAAATGACAACCCACTCCAGTACTCCTGCCTGAGAAATCCTATGGATAGAGGAGCCTGGCAGGTTACAGTCCATGGGGTCACAAAAGAGTCAGACCAGACTTGGTGACTAAGCAACAGCATGCAGCCTGAAAGAACCAGGGCTTCCCGTGCTTAAGCTCAAAAAAACAATCTTGAATATCAAAGACAGACTGCATCAGTGAAATGTGGCACATCCTAACAGGATGAGAGAAGTCACTGGAACTAAAACATAAGTATGCTCGTAGAGCATGAAAAGAGCCAAATCTCTCTAAGGGGCAAAAAGGCCCTTCTGACGTCGGTTGAAAAGGGCTTAGCAAAGGAGAAAGTTATAGCAGGGGCTCCGACAATACAAATAAAAAGCTGAGGCTCTCCCCTTTACCCCCACCCATTAAAAAGCCACCCACAAAGGTTCTGTTTCAAACTTGAATGCCAATCAGAGGTGAGGGTGTCACTTACACAAGCCACATGCATCCATACTGCACAGCTTCCTAATCCTATCTACTTCCCAGGGCTGAGACAGATACGATATGTGAAAATACTAGATAACTTTTACAAATAGCAATGTTCTGTTATCATCATTAATGATCACAAAGCAGTTCAGTTCAGTACACAGCAATGTAGTTGACTATTTCTAAGCTCATACTGATCCAGGACTTAGTGAGTTCTTGAATGATGCCTGGCAAAAAGTTGGACTTAACCAAATACTTCATGATGGCTGGGGACATAATGAACAAATAAATGGAAGGGATGAAGGAAGGACAAAAAGCAGGTCTGAATGAATGAATGACCAAAGTCTATGAGAGACTACATAGAATAAAATAGATGTTCTAACATGCCAAAACAATTTTTGAAACCTCTTAGATGTCAAAACTCAAGAATATACATTACACAGGTGATCCATTCATTTTCCATGAGCATGACCTCATTTGAGGAATTCTGACAGTCTTGTGACAAGTGAGCGCACATGAAGTGGCTCGTCCTCTCCAATGTCTAGGAAGGTCATTTACCTAAAATTAAACCTGTCTTTGTCCTTCAAATTCATCCCAGTGGGCCCTGTAAGTCTGGGTCATCTGCCTCCTCTGGAGGTTTGTCCAGATAAACAAAAGCCATCTTTACTTTCAGAAACAGCCTAAATAGTGCTCAAACCCAGGTTTGCCCACAAACTTAAGTCAATTTTCAGAGAATTTTACTTTACTTGGACTTCTGATTAGCTAAAGATAAATGTTCTTTCTGAAGATGAGAGCAAAAGTTTTTAACATCATAAGTTTTCAAGATCAGAGGTTGAAAACATAGATATGGTTAACCCATTCCCCAATCCCAATTTTTTTTTTTTTTTTTTACGTTTCACACTATTATCTCCAGAGATTCATACATAACTTCATTATGCTGGGAAGTCCCCCTGGATCTGCTCAAGCTAGACATGGAATAAAAAAAAAATGACGTCTAAAAGACACGGACTACACTTCTAAGCACTGATATAAATAACACCTGAGATTTTTACACCGAATGGATTTCAAAGGGATAGAAATGTGTCCTGGGGGAGACCCCATTCTGATGAATGAAGATAAGCTTATTCTAAAGCCAAATTGTTCTGTACTTTCTATTCACTTTCACTTTAACTTATATAGCTTTACTCAGTCCTTAAAAAGGTATTAATGAATATTTCCAGTTTCACAATCATGCTGCATAATACCCTCACTGTGTGAAGAATTAAGGTGGAAATGCTAAAGTAGAAGAGAAAACCAAAAGCATTCCCAATTCCTAACTTCAATGTCAAGCCCACTTCTGCTAAACATTAACAGTGAGATGTAAAGAAAGACATTTGTCAAGACAGAGATGCTCACTATATCCTAGTCAGCCAGGACATTACAAATCTCTAATTCACACTTCATGGAGAAAGAAAATCAATCATGGCAAGTGGGATATTCTGTAAATGGGGTTTTTTTTTAATGTTCCAAATTACAGCAGCATGTGGCACTGACCTCTTCCCAGGTGTTCACATGAGTCTCATAATGGGAATCTGCACACTCCATCAAAAGGCAATCATTCCTAGAAGTCATCAGCATTTTAGAGCCAACAGGAAGGTTTTCCCTGAAGTTCAATTGGCAGTATTTCTCAGCTAGATCAGCCTCTTAAGCCCAGGGATCTTTTCAAAGGAGGAATCACATTGAAAGTAAACCCAGCTACTTCCCATTCCATTTTTTACCAGATTCTTTTATCACTTACGCTTCTCATTACTTAGAGACAGCAGCTGGACTAGTGTCAGAAAGTAAAGATGAAAAATAAGGCAATAAAAACAAATTGCCCATAATCTCACCTCCCAGATACAACCGTTGTTCACACTTTGGTGAATCTCCGAGACTTTTTCATACATGTTGTATTAGCTAGGAGAGGATGAGATGGTTGGACAGCATCACCGATGCAATGGACATGAGTTTGAGTAGGCTCCGGGAGTTGTTGATGGACAGGGAAGCCTGGTGTGCTTCAGTCCATGGAGTTCCAAAGAGTTGGACATGACTGAGCAACTGAACTAATGCTTCATATAACTGCTTCCCACACCCCTCACTTACTGTTACATGATGAACATTTTCTCTTAACAACCACATTACACATAAGGTTTAAAAACAAACCAGAAATTGAACTCTGAAGAAAAAGACACTCCTTATAGGGCACAAGTGGGATTACAGAAAGCTGTGAAATGCTGACCTACCAGTAAAATGGTCAAACAAATTATCTGATATCTTTAAAGGCAATTCAAAAATAATAGCTGTTAATATTTTAAATGACTTTTTATATTACAGAAGTTTACATGCTTCAAAACAGATATGCTTACAGCAGGTTTCCGTTTTTAATCAAACTGAGATCCAACTAGTCCATCCTAAAGGAAATCAGTCCTGAATATTCACTGGAAGAACTGATGCTGAAGCTGAAAATCGAATACTTTGGCCACCTGATGCAAATAACTGACTCACTGGAAAAGACCCTGATGCTGGGAAAGATTGAAGGCAGGAGGAGAAGGGGACAACAGAGGATGGGATAGTTGGATAGCATCACTGACTAAATGGACATGAGTTTGAGTAAGTTCTGGGAGTTAGTGATGGACAGGGAAGCCTGGCCTGCTGCAGTCCATGGGGTTGCAAAGAGTCAGACGTGACTGAGTGACTTAACTGAACTGAGGTATCATTCTTAAGTACCAGTATCTCTGGTACCAGTATATTCTCTCTTTCTTATATTAAATTCCATATAGCAAACTTAATTCTTACTATGGAGTTAAACAGCTCAGAAACATTTTAAAGAGCTCAGTTTTTTCTACTGCAGAAAAATAAACTCTGTAAATGTAGAAGTTAACCTGGACAGACCAGTAAATCATTTATATGCATACATGTGCTATGTGTGTATATACATATACATATATATACAACTATATAGAAGTACTGCACATAGGATGTGTGTTTATAAATAAATATAACATCAAATCACCTGGGTAATGGATATTTGCAGCCAATCTCTGATGCCTAGTAAATGACTTCTATGGTAATGTGCCCCAGATTATCTCATCTACACTTGGAAAGACCAAGACCCAAAAGCAAAACTTATTCTTCTACTGGGAAAAATAATAGTGAAGTATCCTAGAGGCAAATAAAATTCTTAAATTAACTGAAATCTTGAATTATCCTTTCTGCCCTTTGAAATTAATATAGTATTAATTATAAATGAAGAACAAGGGTATATAAAATGTGTAACAAAATAATCACAGAATTTATATACCATACATTCATCAGATATATGTTATACACACACACATCTAGAGACATACATACAGTTTTTTCAAACCATAGTTACATTCTCTAATGAATATTTCTCAAAAGAATATATTTTACAGTTTGGGGTGACATGGCATATATTTATAAATAAGAATCAAAAACGTTTACAATAAAATTCATAAAAGACTTCATAGATTCCTGCATATTTCTGAAATGTTCAAATACAAACTTATGTTAACACTTAGGTACTTACGCTCCATGAAATAGGGCCCAGGCTCAATTCTCCATACAATTTGTCCTTTTTGTGTTCCAGTCACACCCCTGTTTTTAGAATCCCAGAAGTTGGCTGGAGAATTCTCATCTGGAAAAACCAAATGAATACTTTTAAGCTTATAATTTAACTTCTTTGTCTTTCCTTAGCTCAAACATGTAGTACGAGTTCTAAAATAAATGGAAAAAAGTAAAGAGGGAAATATTAATGAACACTATTGTTAATGACGGTTGGTTATTTAAGATGGCAGAGTAGAAGGACATGAGCTCATCTTCTCCTGTGAGAACTCCAAAATTACAACTCACTGGTGAACAATCGTCAATAGGAGAATGTTGGACCCCACCAAAAAAAAATATACCCTACATCCAAGGGCAAAGGAGAAGCCCAAGCAAAATGGTAGGAGGAATGAAACTGTGTTTAGAATCAAACCCCATACCCAACAGAAATGCTCAGAGAACTCAAACTAAAATCTTGTGCACACCAGGAGACTCCACAGAGACTGAGCCAGACCTGTCTTTGAGTGTTTGAGTGTCTCCTGTGGCGCTATGGGTCAGCAGTGCATCACAGGGTACTGGAATGCAAAAGTAGGAAATCAAGAGATACCTGGAGTAACAGGCAAATCTGGCCTTGAAGTACAGAATGAAGCAGGACAAAGGCTAACAGAGTTTTGCTAAGAGAACGCACTGGTCTTAACAAACACCCTCTTCCAACAACACAACAGAAGACTCTGCACATGGACATTACCAGATGGTCAATACCAAAATTCTTTGCAGGCAAAGATAGAGAAGCTCTATACAGTCAGAAAAAACAAGACTGGGAGCTGACTGTGGCTCAGATCATGAACTCCTTATTGACAAATTCAAACTTAAATTGAAGAAAGTAGGGAAAACCACTAGACCATTCAGGTATGACCTAAATCAAATCCCTTACAATTTGACAGTGGACGTGACAAACAGATTCAAGGGATTAGATCTGATAACACAGTGCCTGAAGAACTATGGACGGAGGTTCATGACATTGTACAGGAGACAGTGATCAAGACCATCCCCAAGGGAAAAAAAAAATGCAAAAAGGCAAAATGGCTGTCTGAGGAGGCCTTACAAAGAGCTGAGAAAAGAAAAGAAGCTAAGACAAAGGAGAAAAGGAAAGATATAAACATCTGAATGCGGAGTTCCAAAGAACAGCAAGGAGAGATAAGAAAGCCTTCCTCAGCGATCAATGCAAAGAAATAGAGGAAAGCAATAGAATGGGAAAGACTAGACATCTCTTCAAGAAAATTAGAGATACCAAGGGAACATTTCATGCAAAGATGGGCTCGATAAAGGACAGAAATGGTATGGACCTAACAAAAGCAGAAGATATTAACAAGAGATGGCAAGAATGCACAGAAGAACTATACAAAAAAGATCTTCAAGACCCAGATAATCACAATGGTGTGATCACTCACCTAGACATCCAGGAATGTGAAGTCAAGCGGGCCTTAGGAAGCATCACTATGAACAAAGCTAGTGGAGGTGATGGAATTCCAGTTGAGCTATTTCAAATCCTGAAAGATGATGCTGTGAACATGTCACACTCAATCTGCCAGCAAATTTGGAAAACTCAGCAGTGGCCAAAGGACTGGAAAGATCAGTTTTCATTCCAATCCCAAAGAAATGCAAGGCCAAAGAAGGTTCAAACTACCACACAATTGCACTCATCTCACATGCTAGCAAAGGAATGCTCAAATCCTCAAAGCCAGGCGTCAACAGTACGTGAACCTTGAATTTCCAGATATTCAAGCTGGATTTAGAAAAAGCAGAGGAACTAGAGATCAAATTGCCAACATCCGTTGGATCATAAAAAAGCAAGAGAGTTCCAGAAAAATATCTACCTCTGCTTTATTGACTATGGCAAAGCCTTTGACTGTGTGGATCACAACAAACTGTGGAAAATTCTTCAAGAGATGGGAATACCAGACCACCTGACCTGCCTCCTGAGAAATCTATACGCAGGTCAAGAAGCAACACTTAGAACTGGACATGGAACAACAGACTGGTTCCAAATCAGGAAAGGAGTATCAAGGCTATTTATTGTCATTCTGCTTACTTAACTTCTATGCAGAGTACATCATGAGAAATGCCGGGCTGGATGAAGCACAAGCTGGAATCAAGATTGCCAGGAGAAATATCAGTAACCTCAGATATGCAGATGATACCACCCTTATGGAAGAAAGCAAAGAAGAACAAAAGAGCCTCTTGATGGAAGTGAAAGAGGAGACTGAAAAAGCTGGCTTAAAACTCAACATTCAGAAAACGAAGATCATGGCATCCGGTCTCATCACTTCATGGGAAATAGATGGGGAAACAGTGGAAACAGTGTCAGACTTTATTTTTCTGGGCTTCAAAATCACTGCAGATGGTGACTGCAGCCATGAAATTAAAAGACACTTACTCCTTAGAAGGAAAGTTATGACCAACCTAGACAGTATATTAAAAAGCAGAGACATTACTTTGCCAACAAAGGTCCATCTAGTCAAAGCTATTGTTTTTCCGATAGTCATGTACGGATGTGAGAGTTGGACCATAAAGAAGGCTGAGCTCTGAAGAATTGATGGTTTCCCACTGTGGTGTTGGAGAAGACTCTTGAGAGTCCCTTGGACTGCAAGGAGATCAAACCAGTCAATCCTAAAGGAAATCAGTCGTGAATATTCATTGGAAGGACTGATGGTGGAGCTGAAACTCCAATACTTTGGACAACTGATGCGAAGAACTGATTCATGGAAAAATCCCTAATGCTGGACAAGATTGAAAGCGGGAGGAAAAGCAGATGACAAAGGATGAGATGTTTCAATGGTATCACCAACTCGATGGACGTGAGTTTGAGTGAGCTCCAGGAGTTGGTGATGGCAGGGAAGCCTGGCGTGCTGCAGTCCATGGGGTCACAAAGAGTAGGACACAACTGAGTGACTGAACTGAACTGATTCATAATGACTTATTTAATGACTTGCATTTACAAGGGAGAACTAGGGAGAAGAGTGGGCAGGTGGAAAGTAAATGGCTGTCTGGGCTTAGCCAGGTTGGTCACTAAAGTGCCAAAAGACAAAACTGCAAAGAACAAAGAGTATGATTGTTCATCAACCAGCAATGAGATGACACACAAAAAGAGATTGGATGAGCTCCTGTCTATAAAATTTTATATTAAAAAGAAAAAGATGAAGAGCTAAGCTGATAGAATACAAGAGAATCAAGATGGGGTTAAGAGAGGGGATATTAAGCTAGGAAACTGAGTCAAGACACAGCACAGGTTTGCCATGGATAGTGTTTAGGAAATACCAAGCAAGTCAGCACGTTGGCTGAGATAATTGTTCACAATGGTCAGCAGTGGGTTACCTTGACACAACATAAGAAAAGGAAAGAGGAAGAAGGACAGAAAGGACAGATCCAAAGAAAAGGCCTGAAAGCAGCATTGTCTCTAAGCTCTCTGACTTCATGGCACTAAGAAAATGGTCATATTTGTAGGATACACCAGGGTACATGAAAGAGACATTGACCACGTTAAGTTGACGGCAGGGGTACTCTGGCTGCCCCAGGCTCTGCCCCACCATGAAGGCAGAAGGGATTCACGTTCTTTAACTTGCTCACATCACACTAGTTTGAAGCTCAGTCCTAAGGTCCTGGAATAGGAAATGAAACTAAGAATGTGACAAAGAGACCATTCAGAGTTTTACAGGTACACAAGTGTGTGCGCAGAGACACTGGCTCTTAAAGTCAGATGCACCTCATTTTCATCCCCAAACCTCTTTCCTAGGAGGGAAGATTAGGCATACACTTTAACTGAGAGCTGAAATTAAGCAGACAGGGTGAAGTCAGTGATCCACTAAAACAGGAAAAGTAGAAAACAGGTTCAAAGTCCAATGCATAGTCCTGAGAATAAAAACCTCAATTCTTAAGAGCATAAAAGAAACAGAAGGTGGTCCACGGGAGGGGTCAGATAATCCAGCTCTGAGGGATTTCTGTCTGTGGTTTCCCTTGGAGCCCACTGGTTTTATGACATTGAGAAGTCGAAGAGGTCTGGGAGGAGTGGTCCTTTCTGCTGTCTGTACTCAACACAGTATAAGTCAAAGATTCTTTACGGTGAAAGGCCAAGAAGCAGTGTTACCTCCTTTCAGAAAAACAACACAAGGCAATCCACTCCATTCCATCACAGAAATACAACCACACTGATATTTAGAAGGCACTCAAGTATCACCTAAAACTGATTTGAAAGATGGCATGTGGCTCCTCGGGGCAGATGCTGCTCACTGCCTCTCCCTTGAGCCTCTTCTTTGTCAACTGAACCCCAATTCTGTCCAAGGTAACAATGTACCCAGTTAAAATAGTTACCCTTAAATGCAGCTAAGGGTGGCATGTGGCCAGTGCATGTGGGTTGAATTCTACTGGGTGGGACTTCTGGGGGAGCTATTATTATTAAGATTGATAAGAGGACACTCAATAATCTTTTTGCTCTCCCCTCCCACCTCCTCTCTCCTTAGATGAGAGCCACAAGCTAAGGATGACAGAGGAAGAAGCTAGAAACATCCATGATGATCCTTTGAACCCTGAATGGCCCTCAGACTTCTTGCTACTGAGGCAAAAATAAATTCCTAGTTATTTAAGCCCCTGTGGTTGGGTTTCTGTCATTTGTGGCCGAACAAAATTCCTAACAGACACAATTACCATCCTAAAAGTCATTCAGTGATTTAGACCCATGAGGCCTGACTTGAACCAGAATCACTGAGACTGTATCACTTCTCCAGTTTAGACAACAAAGGTAGCTTCTTCTCTAAAACATACTTTAATGGGCAAAGTTGCTTGCATAGGAACAGAGACTCTCATGTTTTCACAAACAGATGTATTGTACTAGCTGTTGGTCACATGGAAGGCTTCAGGAAGCTGGACCCTGAGGGGAGCAGAACACAGGCACAGGGAGTAGAAGGTGTCCGTCCAACTGTTCAAAATGCCAGACAGCCATGCACATGAGAAGTTTTCTGAAAATACTGTTGTGTCAGTTTCCTCTTGAGGCCTCAGGAAAGACAGGCAACAACAAATCTCATTTTAGGATCACAATGATAAAATGCAACTTCCACAAAATTATACGTCTTAAAGTGTGACCTCACCGTAAGAGGGTTGTCACTTCTACTATTACTAAACTTTTTCTCCCAAGCCATCAGTTAAGCCAAACCAAGTATACACTTCTGACATATTAACCCTAGGGAGATGGAGCACTGAAGAGCAGAAACAGAGGGGAGGGTGGGGGTAATGAGATGAGAATTATCATAAGAGGACTTATCTCCACACAGAAGTGATTCCTGGGGCTTGACACAACCCTTTACATGTTCCCTGGAGGAGAATCGTGTCAGAGAACCAGTGCCAGCATCTCCTGTTCCAAAAAGAGCCACTAGTAACTTTTTCTTTGCCTATTATATTCACTTCGAGGTAGAAATACTGCACTGCATGAATATCCTCCCTTGGTCTCAGAAGTCAGAAATAAGGGAGAACAAGTTATGGGTGCTTCCTCCTCAGACCCTTAACCAAGAAAGAGACCTAGAGTAAGGTGTTCAAATCACCTACCAGCTCATGGGTTAGCATAAACCATATATCTCTGACTTTAGCTCCTATCGTTGGTTTATAGGCAATATGGATGACTCAATTTGGTTAAATTTATGGTATTTAAAGAAATAAAGGCTAGTCTCTGGAAGCAAAATGTTGAAAAGGTACCGTGATCATTCAGACTCATAAGGAACTCAAACGTCCCATATATGATGGGAAACGAATCAGAATTAGGATGAAAAGGCCCAGAGCAGATGCTTGATGGGTCTGCTCTTTTCTTTTAAGCCCCAAATGTCATAGTGAGAAACAATCCTGTAAACCTTCATGGGGAAGGTCTTATTCCCACCATGCATAGTGTCTGTCACGTAGGAGTTACCCAAGTTGGTTAATATTCTGGCTATTCTACATGGAAAATTTTCTCTGATGAGATTATATTTCTGATAATTCATCATCCCTGACAGACAGTAGCACTCTTGACATTGAGTGACAGTTACTCTTAACTGAAGATATAAAATTCCTAGAAATAAACCAGTGTAGGGTCACAGAGTAGGGTCACAGTATTTTACAGTAGTGTTCACAACCTCCACGGCTCCAGCTCCCACTGCCATGAGACAGCAGAACTCTGGCCAGCCTGGTGGCACCATTCTAAAAACTAAATAGATGACTCATCCTTTGTCTTTGTTTCAAGAACACTGATTTTAATTTGTCCTTCAGACTAAAACTTTTTAAAAGTTTTAAAAGTCGGTTTTAAAGTTGGTAAACACCTTCAATTAGGTTGCAATCCGTTCTCACCTAGCCAAAGAACACCTTCTTAGTGACTGTGGTTCTCTGCTCAGATCTGCTTTTCATGGATATTTGAGGACAGAATATTTTTTCCCAGATTGTGTAACTTGTTTTTCTTTACCCTCATTTAACATCTATTTTAGGCAATTTAATCTTTCTTAAATGCCTCTACTCCAAAGAAGAAAAATAATTGAATATAAAATACTATACCAAAGAAAGGGTTCTAAATTCCCTAGATGTTATCATATAGATATAACATATGCATCTATTTCTTCCATTAATTCAACAAAGATTCTGAGAGATCAAATAAATGTCATTGCTCTTTAAACTCAATTATCAATTGTTCTGTTTATACTTGGCCACTTCCCTTCCCCATTTCTCTTAAGAACTGTGTACATCTGTCCTCATATCCTCTAATTTTTACCCTATGACTTAGAGCAAGGTACCGTGCATTCTACAACATCCAGAACATATGATATGAGCCCCCATCTCTCTGGTTTCTCCATCTCCCTACTGTCATCTTTTCTGTACCCATATCTTATTTCTTGCCCAGAGTTCTAGGCAATAATGGTTGTGCCCTTGACTCAAACACTTCTATCAGCACCTTCTCTCACCTTGACCATTAGATTCTTCCTCCCAACTTAGAAACACCTCAGCCTCCATGAGGTATATTTTCCTGCTTTTGCTCCTTGCCCCTTTTCTCATTCACATTCTTATTTTCCTTCCTACCAAGATTAAAGTGTCTGTTACAGTTACAAATGAAGTTTATATTCTTGGAGTGTATATTCTAGATATTTAGGTAACTTTCTAGCTGGAATATAATCATAAAAACATTGGAGATGTTTAATGCATGTACTTAAATATTCTTCTCTAAATGGTTTGGCAGAGTTTATATAAAGCTTGCCTACTCATGTCTCTTACATATTCTTTGTTCTCTTATAAATCTAGTTGGCAGTACATTTTCTCTAAATATATAGGCATAGCGCACACCCCAAAAGCCCTAAAATCCTTCTAATAAAATTTTCATACCTATTTGTGAATATTGTGGGATCATAATCAAGAAAATTCTTAAAAATCTTTACTCTTGCCTTATTTTAGCAATCCATGATATTTCCCAACTGATTTCATTTACTGTTTTTTTAAAATTACAGTTAGCCCTTCAACAAAGGCAGAGGAACCAGAGATCAAATTGCCAACATCCAATGGATCATCAAAAAAGTAACAGAGTTCCAGAAAAACATCAATTTCTGCTTTATTGACTATGCCAAAGCCTTTGAATGTGTGGATCGCAATAAACTGTGGGAAATTATGAAAGAGTGGGGAAACCAGACCACCTGACCTGCCTCTTGAGAAACCTGTATGCAGGTCAGGAAGCAAGAGTAAGAATTGGACATGGAACAACAGACTGGTTCCAAACAGGAAAAGGAGTATGTCAAGGCTATATATTGTCACCCTGCTTATTTACCTTATATGCAGAGTACATCATGAGAAATGCTGGGCTAGAAGAAGCACAAGCTGGAATCAAGATTGCTGGGAGAAATATCAATAACCTCAGATACGCAGATGATACCACCCTTATGGCAGAAAGTGAAGAAGAACTAAAGAGCCTCTTGATGAAGGTGAAAGAGGACAGTGAAAAAGTTGGCTTAAAGCTCAACATTCAGAAAACGAAGATCATGGCATCTGGTCCCATCACTTCATGGGAAATAGATGGGGAAACAGTGGAAACAGTGGCAGACTTTATTTTTCTGGGCTTCAAAATCACTGCAGATGGTGACTGCAGCCATGAAATTAAAAGATGCTTACTCCTTGGAAGGAAAGTTATAACCAACCTAGACAGCATATTGAAAAGCAGAGACATTACTTGTCAACAAAGGTCCATCTAGTCAAGGCTATGGTTTTTCCTGTGGTCATGTATGGATGTGAGAGTTGGACTATAAAGAAAGCTGAGCGCTGAAGAATTGAAGCTTTTGAACTGTGGTGTTGGAGAAGACTCTTGAGAGTCCCTTGGACTGCAAGGAGATCCAACCAGTCTATCCTCAAGGAGATCAGTCCTGAATATTCATTGGAAGGACTTATGCTGAAGCTGAAACTCCAATACTTTGGCTACCTCATGTGAAGAGCTGACATATTTGAAAAGCCCCTGATGCTGGGAAAGATTGAGGGCAGGAGGAGAAGGGGATGACAGAGGATGAGATGGTTGGATGGCATCACCGACTCAGTGGACATGGGTTTGGGTGAACTCCGGGAGTTGGTGATGGACAGGGAGGCCTGGCGTGCTGCGGTTCATGGGGTCACAAAGAGTCAGACACGACTGAGCGACTGAACTGGAACTTCAACAAAAGCAGGGGTTAGGCAAACTGCCCCTCTCTGCAGTCAAAAATCAACCTATAGTCAGCTCTCTGCATATTCAATGGGTTCCTCCTTATCCACAGGTAGTTTCACATCCACAATTTCAACCAACCATGGATCGTGTAGAACTACAGTATTTATACGGAAAAAAATCGAGTATTAGTAGACCTGAGTAATTCAAACCCATGTTGTTCAAAGATCAGCTGTACTCTTTAGGGCTACCCCAGTTAATTTTGTTTTTAATACTAGAACTACTTATATTAAGTCTGCTTCTCCAAGGGAAAAACAAAGTATTTGGACCCAGGAATAAAGGAGCAGGCATATAAGATTACACTACACAAAACTCTCTTTCACTAATTATAGAGTACAGTAGCTCAGAGAACTTTCTCAGATTTGGTTAATTAGATGAGAAACTGTCTCTTTCCCTTAATGAAAACCACATGGTTTTACCTTGTCTTAAACAAAATCTCTATATAAGCTGATTTACCAACATCTCCTACACATTTGCTTCCCAAGTGTCTCAGTGGTAAAGAACCCACCTGCCTATGCAGGAGCCACAGGAGACGTGGGTTCAACCCTGGGTTGGGAAGATCCCCAGAGGAGGAAATGGTAACCCATTCCAGTATTCTTGCCTGGAAAATGCCATGGACAGAGGAATCTGGCAGGCTACAGTCGACGGGGTTGCCAGAGTCGGACATGACTGAGCATGCCTGCACCTTCCTCTTCAGCTAACTGATCCTCCAGGGCAAGGATTGCCTAACTCCATGGCTCACAATGAATACTGTGGGATTCTCCAAAACACAGATTTCTAGTTAGTAGGTTTGAGTCAGGATGCAGGAATCTGAATTTTAGCAAACACCTCATTCAGTTGATTCTGATACAATACTACAAAAATACCTCACGTGGAAAAAACTTGTTCCATGGTAATCTCCAGGGAAACTGAGCAGTCACATCTGCCATGCACATCTCATTAATCACTTCCCTCTCATTTGTCAGTTTGTTCCATCCTCCTTTCTTTCCTTCCTTCCCTTGAATGGTTTTTGTTGACCGACTACTATGAAAGCCAATACCCCATCTCCTGCCATAAGGAGATGGCAGCGTAGTAGGAAAAGACTGGCATTTAAGGTACAACGCAATACTAAAACTGCTAGGATAGAGGCGTGCATACTTTGTAAAGTATTAAAGGAGAACCAAAGAGGAATGATCAGCATTCCCTGTGACTGTGTATAATGAATATGGTGCTGGTCTATCAAGTTTGAAACGTCTTTGGGAGATGAATATGGAGCTATACTTTCGGAGATCTACACATTTAAGCTAGTCATTAAGGTATTTCAATCCGTTTCTCCTTTCTTCCTTGGAAAGGAAGGTTAATTATATTTATTAATTTACTATATGATTGTAAAGATTAATTTTAAAAAATAAATTCTTTTAAAATGCCACTGAGACCTAAAATAACATAAGCATAAAGTCTTTCATGCACCAAACTCTTCCTTCCCCATAATATTTCACACAGAGAGATAGTGTGAAAGTAATCTTTTAAAGATTAATTTTTTCTATATGATTTTTGGATTCCAGAAAATGTCCTATGAATAGGTTTTGAAGATAATAAAAATATATATAGGTGAGATGACCAGACATATCAAACATATCCAAATATAATTTGGATTTGAAAATGTTTCTATGTCTATATTAATATTTCTAAAACCTCCATACAGTACTGGAGATAAAACAGGAACAAAAAAAAGTATTCAAAGTCCTCACATTTCTATCAGCCAATCTAGGGGAATTGAAAAAAGATGAGAAATTTTGTGAGAAAGATGCCATATGACAGACTGTGCCAGAGATGAAAAATGATGCTTACAAATTTTCTTCTGCTCCAAAGCAATTGCTCCCTATATTTTCTCATAAAATGTCATAAACATCTAAATTAATGTAAAATTACTTTGGGATACAAATTGAATATCCCTACATCCTAGATAAGATCATAAAGGAGCCTCAATTTATTCTAGCTACACTCAGAAATTAGATGCCTTGTCTAGGATTTGGGATTTAGAAAGCAATCCTAAACTATTAATACAATTTGAAACAAAATGATCATTCTAGACCTGGGCAAAAACACACCTTCACAGGGGCTGTGTGACTGTTAAAACTCTGCAAATTTACCTGCAAGTGCTAGGCAAGTTATGTGAGAGGAAAACTCTGATAATGACTGAGATTTGAACTAAGCTGCAGGGAAGGGGTGACTCTACCACTGACTATACCAAAGAGAGCACCAGTCTTATTAAGCGCTATGAGAATTCCCTAACAAACTGCCTCATGAATGGGCACACTTTACATTTGTTTTTAACCCGATGTCCCTAGATTCCCAATTCTGTACACTAACACCCTCTCTGAGTGGGGAAAAAAGAAAAAAGAGTGTGTATATCAGACATATTTAGAGACTGCAATGATGATACCATGTTATCAAATGAGAATGTCCCCACTGGTGACTGTGGCTTTGGAACTACCTGAATGGCATTTTTCTCAGAGAGACCAGAAAGTTTTGCTGATTATAATGTGCTGGAGATGAGAGAAAAAGACAGTAGCACATTACAGGACAGAAAAAGCAACAGGGGCTGAGAAGATACGTTTACAGGAGGGAAAGGTCTGCCCTTGGGGATGTTTGCACTGAAGTCCGTGTCTCATTGCCTGCAAGGGAACAAGGGAGCATTTGGCATGGGGATGGGGGAGTGGAGTGGGGTGCATATACTGATTCAATGCCATACACACCCACAGTATGAGAGAAGTGTGTTATTGTTGTCTCTACAGGAGGCCTCACCAGGAGTGGTAGAGCTCAATCCAAATTACGTGTTTCAATAGATCCATGCTGGGTGACATAATTTATAACCAAGTCCTAAACCATACCCCTGAGGTCTCCTCAACATTCAGACCTCCATACATGCTGGGCAGAGGCTGGAGGCCCTGCTAAGCAACTTCCTATATAAAATACCTGATCCTAAACTAGTCAGTTAAACCCTCATTTTGACAAGGAAGGAGTGAGGGAACCACCAACAGATCAGTGAGAAGAAATACTTGGACTCATTTCAGTAAATACCTCCCAAGAGTTTCAGTCAGAGAGGGTTTATAGAAGAATTCATTTTAAACACAGGCATCCCAGGTGGTGTAGTGGTTAAAGACTCGCCTGCCAAAGCAGGACACACAGGAGACACAGGTTCAATCCCTGGGTGAGGAAGATCCCCTGGAGGAGGAAATGGCAACCCACTCCAGTATTCTTGCCTGGAGAATCCCATGGACAGGGGAGCCTGGCAGGCTACAGTCCATGGGATCGCAAAGAGTCAGACACACGTGCCTGCATAATGTTTACATGTAAAAAATGGATCCCTATTTCTTTCAGAGTAAAATTCAAAGTCTTTACAGAGGTGAACAGTGTCCTACAGGACTTGGCAGCCCCGGTCTCCACCCCTCAAAAAATTACAGCTCTGAGTTCATCTTTCCCTACTCTGCCCCTGTACCCACTCTATCCACTCCAGCCACAATGGACTCCCTGATAGTGAAGGGGATCCAAGTACACCATGCCAAAATATGTCACTGAGCTAAAAGTAACTAGCTTTCTGCTCTCTTCTTTAAATCTAAAAGCAAGACCCAATTTTTCATCTCTAAAGTCTTCCTCTTCCATACTAGAAAGAGTAAAATGACTCAATCACTACTCACCAAAGGAGAAGGAACTAGCTTCAGTCTGCATAACAAACCTTCCTAAAAACCCTTATCTGCCAGTAGTTCCCCCCATATATTTACCTTCCCACAATTTACCACTCCTAGAAGCCAACTCCTACTCCCTTTGTCTAGTTACGTCTCCACAATTTATTGCCCTTTGTTAAAGTAGCATATAAGCCCAAGTTTAATCACTCTTTCTGGTCTTCATGTACAAGAAGGCTTCGTGTAAGTAGAAATAAAAATTTTAACAGTTATTAAAATTTGTGTATCCTTTTTCCTCTTAATCTGTCTTCTGTCAGTCTAATTTGCAGGCCTGGTAGCCAAACCTAAGAGAATAGAGGAACATTTTTTTTTCCTCCTCTGCAGTATCCTCAAAGTTCTGTTCAGGATTCTGCCTCAGGATCTATTTGTCTGAAACTTTCCGCCCATATATCCATATGGATCAGTCCTCTCCTTAAATCATTTTTCTTTTTTGCTTGCACATAACCATCTCAATGAAATCTACCCTGACTGCCTCTAGCATTCCTGGAGTATCTTACCCTACTCAATTTCCTTTCCAAAACCCTATCACTATCTAACACAGTATATAATCTATATATTTGTATACTGTCTTCCTCTCCAAGAGGTAAACCCCACGAGGTCAAGAACTTTTGTCTATTCTGTTTACTGATGTATATTAAGTAACTGGAACAATATCTGGCACATAGTAGGTGCTCATATTTAGTTGAGTAAGAGATGTCTTCATATATTCTTTTAATTATGATGCTATAGCATTAAGTGAATATCAGTATTATACTGTTAAAATATACAAAGGAGGAAAAAAATTCTCACCAAGGAATGCATAAAACCTTTTTTAAAGAGATCTATGTCTTTTTCAAAATAGAGAAAACCAAGGACAATATTGCTAAGTTCTATTCCACTAACTTAACAAGATCAATTTACTTAAACTCTCAATCTATATAACTATAATTTTGTATTAATTCAATCACAGTGATATGCCTAGTTGACATTCAACTCTGTTTATATCTTACAGGCTGTCACACCAATGCACAAAAAGATGAATTAGCTTTCCTCAGAACACATGATCAATTTCTCACAAAGGTCTTTGAAACATATTAAACAAGATTTTTTCCTGATGAAGACTTTCAGAGCATTTCTAAATTAAGATTTATCTTTTTCCTCAGCTGAATGTTTTTCTATAGGAAACTCAAATTCCTTGATAATACATCAAATGGAAAAATCACTAAAAGTTTACTTACATCAAATACTCTATTTTATTTGGCTATTATAAAAATTTATAATAAATATCATTGTGAAAAAAATATGCAATTTGTAATAGTTTTAGTCAATTTCATGTTAGAAATATAAGCAGGAATTAGGCACTCTGTAAAATTTGAGACTTAAAAATGAAGTATACACTGCTGTCAGTACATAATTTTCCCTAACAGTTTGCATGGCTATATTTCCTCCAGCAATTATACTTTTACAATGAGAATGTAAGCCTAAACTCCTTTAAAGGGTCAAGCATGGTCAGCATATGGTATCTTGGTAAACACCTTGGCACAAGATCCACTTTAGGAATATTATGTAACAATGACACTGAAAAACCACAATTCCCTTCCTGGTACCAAAGCTTACAGGTTAAAACAAAACTTCCTATTATTAAAGAACTTTCATGAGAAATAGTAGGTAAATGATATTTTTCTAAAGGTCCATAATTTGAGGCAAAACTATGACAGGCTAACAAAAGTTAGAAGGGAGACTTTAAGGCCTAAAAACAGAAAGAAAACAATTACAGAAGTGATGGTGGAAATGAAATTCAAAATTAATTCAACACATATTTACTGAAAGAAAGCTGAACACCGAAGAATTGATGCTTTTGAACTGTTGTGTGGGAGAAGACTCTTGAGAGTCCCTTGGACTGCAAGGAGATCCAACCAGTCCATCCTAAAGGAGATCAGTCCTGGGTGTTCACTGGAGGGACTGATGTTGAAGCTGAAACTCCAATACTTTGGCCACCTGATCCAGAGAGCTGACTCATTTGAAAGTACCCTGATGCTGAGAAAGATTGAGGGCCAGAAGAGAAGGGGACAACGGAGGATGAGATGGTTGGATGGCATCACCAACTCAATGGACATGGGTTTGGGTGGACTTCAGGAGTTAGTGATGGACAAGGAGGCTTGGCGTGCTGCAGTTCATGGGGTCGCAAAGAGTTGGACTTGACTGAGCTACTGAACCAAACTGAACTGATATTTACTGAGAAAACCCTCTCTGGCAGGCCATATTCTAAGTGACAGGCATTTGAGGGGGAATAGGAGAGTCAAAGTCCCTGTCCTTGTGGAGACTTTGGTCCAGTGGGGAAAGCGATGAATAATCAAACACAAAATAATGTGCATGCCAGGTAGTATAGTAGATATAATGTAAAGTCAGGTGGTGGTAACATGACTTAAAGAAATACAGCCAGGGAGCAGGAGGGGAGTGAGGTTGGTGGAAGAATACTATTTTCCATTGGCTGTTGAGGGAAACATTTGAACAGGGCCATGAATGAAGTGAGAATGTTTTCAACTGGGAGATTTGCAACAAAGGAAAATCCAAGCACCCTGACACAGGACAAGCCCTCCACGTTCCCAGGAACAATAAAGCGAAGCAGAGTGAATGATGAAGCAGAGAGTAGGAGAAGATGAGCTGGGAGAGGTGGGCAGGGCCAGCTTGCAGACATGGATAGTAATAAACACTAGAGAGTTTACCTTGCACTGGGCATTGTTCTACTGTGTTGCCTTATTAACTCATTGCAACCTCTAACAATCCTTTGAGGTATCATTATGAGATTTTTAATAATAGGGAAACTAAGGCACAAAGAAGTTAAGAAATGCATTACAAATCCCAAAACTAGTATGTGCAGCGCGAACCCAGGCTATCTTGCTCCAGAAGCCACACTTCTCAATGCTATGCCACACCATCTATCTAGACCACAGTGAAGAGTCTGGATTTCACTTGGAGGATAATGGAAAGTCACTGGAGAATTCAAAGCAGGAAAGTGACATGATCTGCATCTAATAAAAAAAAATCCTTTGGCTGCAGTGTACAGAGTACATTGTACAAGGATAGAGAGGATGGTGCACCATGATGTTTTAGGCCCAGGCCCAGCACAAGCCTTGGAGCCATAACCTAAACATGACCTTCCTCCCATCGCCATCTTTCCTGTGCAGACAGAGCCACCGAAGCTATAAATATCCACCCTTAGAGCACAAGGCTCTGAACCAATTCCAGGCTCTTCAATCCAGTGACCCTGGGAGGTGACTCATCTGCCTCTAAACTCTCTCCAAGCCCAACCATCACCCTCACTAAGTTCACCATTCTCCTCCTTCCCCCTTCTTTATTCAAACAACTCCTGAAAATCCAACTATCCCCACATTCAACCTTAATCAACAAATACAGAAAGTTCTGATTCTCCATTACTTAGTAATTCAACAAAATCCTTAATGCAGCATATTTAATATGTCACTAGCAGTTAGTCCACAAGGACCCTCTATTCACCAATAGAAGTATGTTTTTTTTTGTTTTTAGGTACATACCATTTATTACAGGTGCAATGAAAGTACTATACTGCGTGATAACCATGTTACCAGGCTGTGGCTGCTAGGTGATGCTAAGATCCTAGAACTTCATAAAATAGCAGACCTAAGTTTAAAGTCCATTTTTCCCATTTACTGTATGACCTTGGGCAAGTCTTAAAACTGCAAATACTCCATTTCTTTCTTCCATAAAATGATATTAGCACTCCTAGCTCAGAACTCTATAGGGAGGACATATGTATAGAATGTGAAAATGGTATATACTAGGAGCCACATGTCTAGGTTTCTAAATCTATTTCATCCTTTTTAAAAAGAGCTATGTCTTTAATACTCAGAAAGCACAATTTCCCAACTTTATTTAGTTTTAACTTTTTAAATATATTTCCTTTAAAGAAACTATTTTATTCTGATTTTTCAAAAATACAATTAAAGCAAAAAAGCATACTTATTTATATGTTTTTGGAAATTTTTCTTTCTTAGGCAAAGGATGCCAAATGATCAGGCAGCAACAGTACAGTGATATTAATAGCACATTATGCCACGTACTAAGCCATGTAGCACATTCTCCCACATAGAGTATCTGCCTAGTTCTTGGAGAGAGGGTCGCTCAAAGCTGAAAGCTCTTTCAATGAGCTTTAAGCCTGGATTTAAAAAAAGTCAGGTAGGGACTTCCCTGGTGGTCCAGTGGCTAAGACTCTGTACTCTCAATGCAAGGGGTCCATGTTTGGTCTCTGATCAGGGAACTAGCTCCCACAGGCTATACCTAAAAGACCCAGCACAGCCAATTAAGTATTAAAAAAAGGAAAGAAAGAAAGAAACGGGCAGAGGCACCCTCATCTCCATACACAATAAATCCAAGACTGAATACAGTTCCAACTTAGGAATCTCTGTCACCCACTGTGTGCCTAAAAAGTCACCAGAAATCGCACTATTTTGACTACATATCCTCCTTTTCTTTCCTCTGATTATTTTTTATGAATACACTAAGCTCTCACTCATAGATAATTCCTTCTAATACTAAAAGAAGTTTAAAAGCAACCTCTAAATCCTTCAGGATGTCTCTTTTACACTGGATATGATAACTGAAGATCCTGGGAAATATACCATCATAAAATATAATGTTTAGTACCAAACCATCCTTTGGTCCAGGGTGAATTACTACTTTGATCTTAAGAAGCTCAGTAAAAAGAACTTATAATAAGGACTGGAAAGTGTAATAGATAACTTTATTTAAAGAAGGCTATTGCCCTTACCGAAGTGAACCAGATACTTGTCGGAGTTAATCCAAACGAGTTCTGAAAATATAAATCAGGAACATGTGGGAGCAATCTTTCTGGAACAGTTACTGCTACTGATTCTAAAGAATAATTTTGAGGAAGGGGCTACTCCCTTGGGTCCTGCCCCAAAATGGCTTTATCAGAAGATTGATAACCTTCCCAGAAATTAGATTGCTCACCTGAATCTTTACTACATCATCAATTTCCTTTTCATTAAACTGAGCATGTTATTCAATAAGGATGCTCCTGGCATTCTAGTGGATAATTCTTCGTAAGTATCTGTCCAGTACATTATACAAACAGTTAAGGATTCCTGGCTCTCAGGCACTAAATGCTAAATATGCTATATGCCAATAAAAAATAACATCCCCAACCCCTTTGAGAACCATTTTTGGTACGTAACCAAAAAAATAAATTTTTTCATTTGAAAAATTAAAATAGAATTGAAATTTTTCCCTGCCTTCATCTCAGTTTCTAAACAATTATAGCAGACTCAGAAGGTCTATAGAAAACTTGGCCAGTTTGCCACAGATGCCACAAGAAAATATCTTTTTAAAACATGGTTTTATTCTTGAGTTACAATTATTTTGTAAGATTGTTATATCATTACTCTCTAGAATGTGAATTCATATGAATGAATACTTTTCCACAAAAATATTACATTACAAATAAATCGGTTTTAACATCTCATTCCCAGAGAGAACAGTTTTTAAATCCATCAAAAACACTGTTATTCCAGAGGCAGATGACCTGTCATGAAATCTATTTTCACTCAGTCTAACGGCATTTTCAAAGCATTCTTGTAGGTAGAACCTGTACTTAACATCACAGTAAAATAATTCATCTAAAACCAGTGAAACTCTAGAAATTCACAGTGAGGGGACTGTATAGATGTTTGTAAAAGTTTCACAAAAGCGTTAATCCCAGCACTGATCTCTTATGTCGAGATGTCAAATGACTAAACGTGATAAATGCACCAGATAATTTGTTAATAATTGTTCCTCACCAAGCTGAGAATGGACAGTATTAAGAATTTTTCAAAGAGAAAGGCAGAGAGAACCGTAAATCCCAAGCAGTTGGACATGGAAATCAGACAGTGGAATTCATTTCACAGAACTTTCTAATACCTTACCTCAAAAAATTCCAAAGAGTTCATCTCTGCTTTCCCCAGGGCAGAATCCATCATTTCAAATCAGATTTAGGAAGCAACAGGAAGAAACACTTCATTTTCCTTAAAACAATGCACCTAGCGTGCCCACTGGCAATTTCATTCATAGGAGTGGCCAGAACCGAAGTCTAAGAGGATCTGGAGTCCTAATGTGGTGGGGAGAAGCTGCAGGTCCACTCCTGAAGCTCTTGCTGCTCCTCTTCCCCCGAAGTTCTAGAAATGAAATACTGAGTGGGACTCAGGCAGGCCACTATGGAGACTTCTGTCCAGCTATGAACTGAGAGCTGCCACTGCCTTTCATCAAGACTTACCACAGTTGAGGCATCCGAAGTGAAAAAACAATCATGAACCAGTGTCCCTGAGGCTGAGGCAGCCGTGGCCACGCCCCTGTCAAGCACAGGATGCAATCGCCCCATCCTCCCCTCACTTCCTTCCTTTGCTTTTCCATGGGAGAATTCCAAAGAACGAGTTCTGTGGGTATACACACACACACACACATACACTCGCGCACACAGTGGCCTGATGTCAATAAGCTGTTATCACAGAGAGGGGGGTTTTCTGTTTGACTTACTCAGAAAAGAGTGGCCACTATATGGGGAAGTCTAATTTACTGTTATAATTAATCAGATACAGCCTTCATTTAAGTTACTGAAATAGGCTCACAGCATCCTAGCCAATCCAGAATGGAGTCTGTGGATTTGTGATTTCAAACACACACTAAACAAGCACTAAAACTTTTTCATATATCAAACTGCTTTCACAAAAACCCCTAAATGTGGTTATCAATCCAGAGGTTATTTTCAGACCTTACTTCTAAAGCAAAAATAGATACAGTTACCAATTTAGCTGGTGCTGCTATCTTACTCTAGGAAGCAGTTGTGGTGGGAGACTCTCTAGTCAGATGTGTTGTTCTTCAGTGGAGAAATGGGCTTCATAAAACTCTGTGCACACTGGGCTGTTGTCGCAACTTTGAAGTACTGGCTGAATTGGGTGAATGCAATCAAAGGCTACAAGACCATCTCTTTCCAGCAAAACTTCCAGGAAAGCAAGATGAGATGCCTCATTTGTCACATGCTTTGCTGTGAAGTGGGACAGACTAGATTTAAGCTCCATGCTACATTTGGTGGCTGTAATTTCCTTTCCACTGAGACTTAGTTTGCCATGAAGCTTCAGAACTTGGACTGTTTCTGGAATAGAATGAGTGACCACAGCAAGCTTGGTATTCCAGAACCGCCATCACCCTGCCCACCCTCTACTGGACATGCAAACCCAGTCACATCTTAAGGCAAAGCATTGTGGATTTCTGGGTGTGTCCTAGCAAACAACAATAATAGCAAGCAGGTATGGAATGCCTACTCTGTACCAGGAACCATAGTAAATGCTTTAAAAAATAGTCTCTAATGAATGCTCTAAACCATGCTTTAAAACTGAGGTCAGTGGTGTTATTAGGTCTATTTTACAGATGACGAAGGGCCTTCCTGGTGGCTCTGATGGTAAAGAATCTGCCTGCAAAGCAGGAGACCCAGGTTCAATCTCTGGGTCAGGGAAGACCCCTGGAAAAGGGAATGGCTAACCACTTCAGTATTCCTGCCTGGAGAATTCCATGGACAGAGAATACTGACGGGCTACAGTCCATGGGGTTGAAAAGAGCTGGACACAACTGAAGTGACTAACTCTTCACTTTTCACAGATGAGGAAACGGAGACTCACAGAGAGGAAGTGATAATAGCCAGGATTAAAGTCAGATCTGAATAGACCCAAACCCAAGCTCTTTTACAATATACCGCCTCCCTCAAATAACACTGTGAAAATGCCAGTGTCCTCACTGATTAATAGGTGGCCATCAGGACCAAGGCAGCCTCTGTCACCATTAGGAGATTAGAAAAAGTAAGCTAGAAAAGATGAGTATGTTTCCTATTGTTGGCATGAAAGATGGCTACAGCCTATGAATAAGTCTTCTCAACAATGTCAGCACTTTTGTTTTCACCCCAAGTCTGTTTAACCCTTACCTCCGCTCACTCTCAGGTCCCTGGACCCACCTGATGCTCCCATCACTCTGGCCCTCTAAGCCATTATTCCTTGCCTTCCCAATATTGTAACATTTTCCAGATATGCCACCTTAGCTGAACTCTAGGTTCTGGTCCATCCATGTGTCACTGACATTCATGGGTGACAGGCTATTTTCCTATGTAAAGGAAATCTTCTTTCTCACAGCACAAGACTTTGTCATAATGGAATATAGATCTCCTCAAGTTGATCAAGAAAGAAACTTACAGAGTGGAGCCAGGGAGATAAGATGACTGTTACAGCTTAGCTTTAAGGCCATCACATATACCCTTTCATAGCCAGTACCTCTTCACTCACAGTAATCTACTGTAATAAGACGATACAACCAAAGGGAAATAGTGTTAGACCTTGAAAGTTACATATGCCATTCTTTCCTCTAAATCACACCTTTGAAGAAAACACCAAAAAAAAAAAAATCAACAGCAACAAATAAAATGGTAAAGCACATTAATGTCAATTTTGTATCCATATAATACCTTAGCTTTTTTGCCTGTTATGTTATCATCTGGCACCAGCACTGGGAAACATATGTGAACAAGGCAAACAGCTCCTGCTCTTTCTTGCAGAGCTTCTATTTTAGAAAGAGAGAGAAACATAAAATAACAAACATAAATTCTTTAGTTGTTATTATGATACACGCTACTAAGGCAAAAGAGAAGGTGGTAAGGAAATGGCTGAGCTGGGGACACGACCCAGGTCAGAGAATAAGAGAAAGCTTCTTCAAGGAGTTGGTGTGTGGACTAAATCCTGAAGGATGACTAGGAATGGGGGAGGGGATGGAAGAGAAGAGAGAGCTCTTTCCAGATAGCCAAGAGCTGTGGAGAAGCCGTCAGATGGGAAGCAACATGACCTTTTCTTTTTCTGCAATTTGTTTATTCATTTATTTTCTACTTTTTTTTCCCCCAAGCTTTAAACTTTTTATTTTGTATTGGGGTATAGCCGGTTAATAACGCTGTGGTAGTTTCAGGTGAGCAGCAAAGGGACTCAGCCATACACATATGCGAGCTTAGTCGCTCAGTTGTGTCCGACTCTTTGGGACCCCATGGACTATAGCCAACCAGGCTCCTCTGTCCATAGGGATTCTCCAGGCAAGAATACTGGAGTGGGTTGATGTGCCCTCCTCCAGGGGATTTTCCCGACTCAAGGATCGAACCCAGGTCTCCCGCATTGCAGGCAGATTCTTTACCATCTGAGCCACCAGGAAAGCCCCAGCCATTCATATATATGTATCCATTTCCCCCTGCAAACCCTCCTCCCACCAGGCTGGCACATAACATTGAGCAGAGTTCCATGTGCTATACAATAGGTCCTTGTTGGCTATCCATTTTAAATATAGCAGTGTGGACATGAACTTCCCAAAGTCCCTATCCCTCCCCACCCCTACCCTAGCAACCATAAGTTCATTTCGAAGTCCGTGAGTCTCTTTCTGTTTTGTAAGATACTTTTTAGATACCACATATAAGGGATGTCACATGATATTTCTCCTTCTTTGTCTGACTTACCTCACTCAGTATGACAGTCTCTAGGTCCATCCAACAACATGACCTTTTCAAAGACTGAAGGAAGACCAGTGTGACTGGAGCACATAGTGGGGGAAAGATGAGGCCATGGAAAGATAACAGACTGGACATTTTCAGCATCAGTGTATAGGGAGAGAAAAGGCAGCTTAAGAATAAGGGAATGGAAACTGTCCCTTTTGCCTTTCCTAAGCTCTCGTTCTGAAAGGCCAATTGATGATCACAGTTCTCAGCATTCTAAGCAAGGCTGCTGTGGGTGGAACTGTGATTTGTGGCTGCTGAATGAATTAATCACATAAATTAAATAAAGTGATTAAAGACATTACTTAACTAAAGTAGCTTACTTCCCCAAAGTTCACAGAATATAATGGCACTCTACTCCAGTACTTTTGCCTGGAAAATCCCATGGATGGAGGAGCCTGGTAGGCTGCAATCCGTGGGGTCGCTAAGAGTCAGACATGACTTCGCTTTCACTTTTCACTTTCATGCATTGGAGAAGGAAATGGCAACCCACTCCAGTGTTCTTGCCTAGAGAATCCCAGGGATGGGGAGGGGGGGGCTTGGTGGCTGCCGTCTATGGGGTCACACAGAGTCGGACACGACTGAAGTGACTTAGCATAGCATAGCATAGCATAGAGAAGAGCAAAACACAATTCTCAGATTATAATACAAATTGGCAATGGAAAAATTCAACAGTGTCTCTGCCAGCTATCTTTATGCTGACACCAAAGCACAAAACAGAATCCAGGTTAGCACATCAGGAAGCAACAACCCTTTTCCTGAAAAGCCCATTATGATTTTCCTTTGTGTTTATGCCTTTTGCATGCCTGAGTCTGACATCACTCATATGCATTATTGAAGTCTTGCAGCAAGTGTCTGCTATCTGCTACAGTTTGAACTGCCTGCTTTCTCTTCAACATTGTGTTCATAAAGCAGCCAGATGAATGCTCATTTCATCATCACTCTGTTTTCGGATTCCCAAAATCTTCCAATGGAAATACATATTGGCTTGTGTATAAATCAGAAAGCTTTTGAAAATAAATTTTAAAGTGAGACAGCTGCTAAAAGATCAGGGGGAGAACCCTCAAATCTAAACTCAAGGAGACACATGTATATGAAACATGTTTTCATATATATATATTTTTAATTTAGCTTAGAAAGTGGTAGCAATCAAATACAATAAAAATAATAATGGCTATCATCTACTATCTATTAAGAAACTTCTATGTGCCAGGCACACACTCCCTCATTTTATCCTCAAAATAATCTTCTGGAATTGTCACTACAATCCCTATTTCACAAATTAAATGGGGGAGAGACAGATTGAATTACTTGCTGTTAATTACATAGCAAGAAACCAGCTGAATTTCAAAGCTAGGGTTTACATGACATCAAAGCTTATCCACACATTCTGCACTGCTATATAATTCCCAGCAATAACTACCTACCACTCACCACTGCCAAGAACTGTGCTGATATTTCAGAATCATTAACTGATAGAGTTCTCCCAGCAATTCTGAGAGGTGTTGCTATCCTTAATACAAGGAAACAGTTTGGAGAGGTGGAGTAATTTGATCAAGGGCACACATGGCAAGGTTGAAAAGCTCAAAGGAAGATTTTCCAATAACCTGCATAATTTCACATCCGCAACATTCCTGGGTTACTCACAGTCCAGTAAAGATAAGTATGGGCCTGTTACTTCCTTACGGTTTTGCAGTTTTACCTGGGAAATTATCATTACGCTTAGGAAAAGAGTACAGTCCCCAAAGAACTGATTTTCTTATCCTAAATGAATAAGGAAATCTCTTTATCAATGCCCATTCAAGTCAAAATACCAGGATTCTGATTCTCTGCTTTCATAAACAAGAATAAATGACCCTTACTTTTCTGACAAATACATACACACAGTATAATGTGCCTAAAACTCTGAAAGGCATAAACAAATAAGTGTTTCTTTTTAAAAAAAAAAAGTCATTTCCACTAATGAACTAAAGATACAGCTATAGTGGAATCTCTTTTATTTGACTGATGTGTATTTTAGAGCTCTAAGAATATACTATTTTTCCATATGGGTTAATTTGGTAATAACATCTAAAAATGTAGTATTTTTCCTTATCAATACATTTTGTATTAAGTTCAGATTAATGTAAAGACAAGTGTTTTTAAAAGAAATATTAACATATTATATACAATTATATACAATCCCACAAGCCTCATTCAATTCATAATAACCAGTTAATTACATGCTTACTGGATTCTGTTGCTATGCTAGTTCTTATTCCAAATAAAATTGTATTATTATAAAGCAAGGTGAATTAAAGAATAGATTTTAGGCATGAAAGCTCTGAAAATAAAATGAAAAAGATGCACAATTATTACAATAGAGAAGGATGCAGAATTATTATATTTGTGTGTGTTCTGTGTTTCTGTCTAAAAATGAGAACATAACGCTTTTTCAATAAGGCTTTGTTAATGCTTGCGATTGGAGGAGGGAGTGGCAATCCACTCCGGTATTCTTGCCTGGAGAATCCCATGGACAGAGAAGCCTGGTGGGCTACAGTCCATGGGGTCACACAGGGTTGGACACGACTAAGCAACTAACACACACACACACACACACACGCACACACACACGCTTGAGATAGCAATCAATACGATAACATCCTGGAGATCCTCTGCTGCAAGCACCTATAGAGAGACTCCAATATATTCACATTAGTGGACATTTCAGAATTGGCATTTTAATATACCACCTCAGTGTATGATAATGTAGACTCTAACACAGAGATTTCTAAAAACCCTGACAGAGTACAACTCAAATTCCATTGTGTACTAGAATCACCTGGTGAGGCTCATGTTTAAACTTTAGACTACATTTCACAGAGCAAATCAGAGAAATTCTGATTCAGTGGACATAAGGATCTTAGGAGTCCTCGTTGTTACACAATTACCCGAGCTAACTCTGGTACCAGTGGTCCTTAAACCACACTGACCTATAATCTCAAGATCTAATAGACCGAATATGTGTATATGTATGTGAGGTATACATGTATGTAAATGTCACATTTGATTTTGTGAATTTGTTTTAGTAGAAAACTCAAAAAGAAACATGCTTCTTTGTACCTTTGCAGTGTTCCCTACCCTAACAATCTTCATGTTAATTATTTCCAATCCATCTTAAGAGGAAAACTATATAATAAGAAGACAAACAAGTACAGGGAAAATGAAGAGATAGGAAGGGACACTAACATGAGAAAAAAAAGTGTCTGTCTGTATTCAAATCTAGAACAGTGTTCCTCAAAATATGGGCCATGGGTCAGCACTGGGTCATAAGCTGGCTGTTAATGACCTGAGAAAAGTACAGAAATCACACATGAGCCTTCACAAGCTTTTACAGAAATTTGTCAAGAGTAATTTTAAGTCTGTTCAATACAATAATAAAAATGTGGGCTTATATTTTGTGGATCTTATTTTTTACTCCATTTCATTCTTCTAGTAGCTTATTTTTATTCTAATTTACAAATGATCAGTGTCTGTGATAGATCTGACTAACCACAGGTAATCTGAGAAACTCTGGTAAACTCTAGATGGAAGAATCGGTCATGTTTGGGAGCCTCCTACCCCAGGGTTTGATTAAAAAAGTGGCTTTCTATAACACCATTTCCAAAGGTTAGGGGCCAGAAACAATTTATTGACTGAATGTCTGAACTAACATCTTTAACTTTTCATAATAACTCACTCTGAGTCTGTCAGCAATGCACCAATCTATCTGTTACATTGAACTGACCGTCTTTTCTTTTAGCTCGTACCACCTCTTAGAATGATATTTTAGTAAAATTTCCTAGAAGTTTACTTTCAGGAACAAAAAGCAGTCTTTGTTTCACTCACGGTAAATGTGTATCTTTCAACTTGCAAAGAAACCCTTGAATTTTAATATTGGATAATTCAGTGATGAACTTTTATCACCACATCTACTGTATAGATATTATATCTGTGAATCTTTGTTGACATGAAACTATTGTTTCAGGCTGTTCTCAAGAAAGCAGCCTGGTCCTCTTAGCATTGGGTCCCTATCAGCTATCTAATGATATCTAAACAGCTATCTAATTGCTATTTTTGGCTATGACAACAATAATAAGAAGCACAAAATATCAGCACATTATTTCAGTCATAGATATTTACATAGACACAGATCTCATTTTGCAGTTTTCCTGTCTCCTAGTAAAATCTGAATAATTCTCTTATTGAAGACCCACATTCTAAACAGAACTGAACCTAAACGCTAGGCACATTCCTACAGTTTCTGTTTCAGGTCAGTATATCCCTTCATGCCCCACTGAGTTGCTACTTTTGCTCTACGAGTGTTGCCAAAAATAACTTTTCCTCTTCCCAGTTAAATATGATATTTATAAAAGGTGGGAATGGAGAATTTGGGAGCATGAATCTGTACACACAACAGACAAACTCACAATAATAGCAATTGCACTCCTAGCTGTCAAGATCTCTAGCCAGGAAGAGTGAAAAATTAAGGTTGTTTTTTTTTTCCTCTAAATTAATTATGCTCCCTTTTTAAAAGAGAATAAAGACATCTTTAAATATCTAAGTTTGTTCTGTGTTGCTTAGAAGTTATGTCACACACTAAATTTGTTATTTCTGTTTTCTTAACATTTTTAATCCATTTTAAGACGTTTTTTCATTTAGTGAGTTTATATGACTAAGAACTTTCTGACAGCTTGAAGGCAGCACAGAAAAGCACTGGTTCTGCTGCCAAAACGGATGCCTGTTAGCTGTGTGACACTGGCCCAATGAGTAACCTTCCACAAACTTCAGCTCACTCATCCCCATTTATAAAATGGGGATAATAACAATGTACAACCAGCACAATTTTGAGAGGATGGTAAAGCTATAAAAAGCAAGGAGACAGTGTGCCTGGCACAGAGTACTCACTCACTATTGGCAAACTCTCAGATTCAAGTGTTGCCTTTACTCTCAATAGAGAAGACGCTAAATCATTGGATTATTTGAAGAAGTTTTCAGAATTTTATTTTGGTGACAAATATGAATATTAAGTAGATTAATGACAATCACTAGGAAAGCAGTTGGCTAGATGAACTAACTTCAGAAGTCACTTGGAGCTAACATGACTCAACCAGGCTTCAATTTAGTACTTTCATTAAAATTCAAGTAACAATGTTGGAGAAAAAGAATTGCCTTTTACTAAAGAAATTAAAATTATGTCAATTCCTTTTATTGTACTACATACATTTGCTTCAGCTTCGGCAATCTGTTTGGGAAAGCAGAGTAGATAAAACTAAAATAAAACTAAAATCACAAGACATATTTGTAAAAGTAGATGGCATTCATCCAAAATGCCCTTCCTGGAACAAACTGTAACAACTTGATTCACTGCCGCCCTTTCCTACCAAACTATATTTAAGGACCTGCAAGCATTTCCATTATGAACAGCTATCATCAGGATTTGTCATTTTACCTTCTAATCTGTTTTGGAGCTTATGTATAAACATCGTAAATAACAATCTCTTTTCAAAAAGCTTTTGTTTTTTAAATTTAACAACTTCCTTCAGTAAAGAATCCTTTCAGTACAGCACTGAAGAATTCCTTCAGTACAAGGTGGGGGATACCATAAATAACAGAAAATTACAGATTATTTTGTATATGAAAGAAATGTTTTAATAAGCAAAATAAGATGTATGGTCAAGAAGTATGTGGCATCAGAGATTATATAAATTCAGTGGTCCTTGTCTCATGAACTGCAATAATTTGAAACTAGAAAAGTGTCCAAAAAGATGAAGAGGTAAATAATGACACAGCCATTATATAGAAAATTATGTAGTTATTACACTATGTTCCCAAATAATTTTTAATGACATGGGAAGCATTCATAATATATTACTAATATGTGGGAAAATGTACTGCAGAGTTATATGTATGTGAAAGTCACTCATTGTGTCCAACTCTTTGCGACCCATGGACTATATAGTCCATGGAATTCTCCAGGCCAGAACACTGGAGTGGGTAGCCTTTCCCTTCTCCAGGGTATCTTTCCAACTCAAGGATTGAAACCAGGTTTCCCACACTGCAGGCAAATTCTTTACCAGCTGAGCCACAAGGGAAGCCCAAGAATACTGGAGTGGGTAGCCTATCCCTATCCAAAGGATCTTCCCAACAGAGGAATCGAACCAGGGTCTCCTGCATTGCAGGAGGATTCTTTACCAATTGAGCTATGCAGGAAGCCCAGAGATATATGCATAATATGAGCTTAATTGACCTTAAACATACACATGAAATTTATAAAAATAAAGTTGTAAAAGGAATATTCAAAATATTCAGAGTAGTTATTGTCTGGCAGGAAGACTTAAGGGGCTACCCAGGTGGCTCAATGGTAAAGAAGCCACCTGTCAATGCAGGAGAAACAGGAGACTCGAGGTAGATTCCTGGATTGGGAAGATTCCCTAGAGGAGGAAATGGCAATCCACTCCAGTATTCTTGCTAGAGAATCCCATGGACAGAGAAGCCTAGCAGGCTATATAGTACATGGAGTCGCAAAGAGTCACACACGACCGAGCACACACACATGCATGCAGGCAGACTTAAATGTCCTTGTATTCTTCCATATTTTCTAACTTTTCAGAAGGAACTTGCATTACTTTAATGATTAGAAAAGAGAGGCTTCAATCTGGCCTAATGTGACAGAGAAATACAGAAACAGTAATAAATTTAAAAATGAAGTTTCCCTTACAAATCTATCTATCCTGACACTTGAAGATACTACTTATAGCATGAATTTATTAAGTACTCATTCAAAAGGAGTTGTTATTTATCAAATGGAGTTGGCCAAAAATAGTGACCTTGTAGCTAACCCACATTATCCATAAACCTTGTCTCAAGATACCAAAAACCACAAGTATCATCCATCACAAAAACACCTTCAGGAGAAAAAACACAAATTCAAGATGTATCTGATAAAGGAACTGTAAAAAAAAAAAAAAAAATTGAAGCAAAAGATGTCACATGAAAACTAGTTTGACTCTGAGTTTAAAATTATATTTAAAACTCCAAGTACTGCATATTCAACAACTCAAAGAAAAATTTGCTCCGAATGGAATTATGACATCAATTTAAATCAAACATAAATATACTCAAAGAATTCAGATTCCCAGGCTATTTCAGTGCCTCTCTACCTTCTACTGTAAACACAGAGGTGTGCGCACACATATACATATAAACATATAACCCAACAGAAAAATCATAGTAAAATCAATAAACATTCATGACCATAGATATTTCCAGTTTCTCTTTTAAAAAAAAAAAACCCTTGAATAAATTTTATTGAAAAAGCAAGTTTTACATTTTTCATCAAGATTACATTTTTTTTAAATTTATATGGTCCATTATATGTCAGCTATTATGCAAAGTATTTTTACTTGAGCTCTATTTTTCAATATGTCCTCTTTCACCAATGTTAGAAAATCTGGTCCATGTGGATACACTGTCATACTCAATCCACTCTATCAGTCTGTGTTCTTTGAGATAAAAACACAGAAGATACTTTCTTAATCATCATATTCCAAGAATTATCCAGCACTGGGATACATCCAATATACATTTTTTATTAAATGAATAAGAACTGATTCTCTATCCCAGATAACCACAATAGTGTGATCACTCATCTAGAGCCAAACATCCCAGAATGTGAAGTCAAGTGGGCCTTAGGAAGCACCACTACAAACAAAGCTAGTGGAGGTGATGGAATTCCAGTTGAGCTATTTCAAATCCTAAAAGATGAGGCTGTAAAAGTCCTGCACTCAATATGTCAGCAAATTTGGAAAACTCAGCAGTGGCTCTGAACACTTCTGAAGATCCTTACTCTACCATTCAGAACTGCTTCTCCTCACAAGGATCCCTTGAAGATTACATTAAGTTTTTCCTATTGGCCTTCTCAGTTCAACGAGTTTTCACTTTCAGGAAGCATATATGTTTAAAGCATGATCCTTAGGAAACTAAAAAGTCCTTTATAGACAACGCTCTTTGACTGCAGACTTCACTGATAATAACACATGGTTATCATGTCACTGATTGTAAAGATCACTCACCACAAACTCATCCCTCCTAATGAAAAAACAATTAAGTACAACATGTCCTTCTGACCATGGGGGCTATGACAGCAGTTGCTAATAAATTTTTATCTTCATTTCATAATGCTTCTGCACCTTTGTTGTTAACAAGTTATGAATCAGTATAGCAAACAAGGTAAATGTCCATACACAATGTCCACTAAAAATGAATCAACACTGGAATTTTCAAGGTGTTCACTAGCTTATCATGGTACAAGGGACTACCAAGGGACAGATTCCAGTCTATTAATAGGCAGAAAATATTTCTTATGTCAAAATTAGTAAAAGTAGAAGAGAAATTCTGGGGAGTCAGGAAGCAGACACTTACCTCCGACCAGGAGGGCAAGAGTTTCCCAGAAACCAGACTCAGATGGGGTTGGACGCGTCATTAGTATGGCAATATCCTTACACTAAAGCTCTCTGTAAACCATGATTTGGAAGCTTAGTGTGATATTAAAAGGTGAACTTTCCTAAACTGCCAAGAGTGTACCATCTAATACAGAGAATGGCTGGCATTAATTTTTTAACTAGTTTAAAATGAAATAAAATTAAACATAACCTTAAACAAAACAAAATAATGAAGTTCCTTAAGAGTTAAGATTAAAAAGAGGTAAATGAATGAACCAGTATTCCCCTTTATGGTTAGGAGCAAACTTGCTTTAGGATCTTAAATAATCCTTCTAAAGCTCAAATCCTTGGATCCTTAAGGGTAGATTTTTGAAGATACTGAAATCCATAATAGAAAGTAAACTTTGTATGTATGTATACATTTTATTTTTCCCTGTAAAGAGGGCCCACAGCATTCATCACACTCTCAAAGGATTAATTATAAGTGCCATAACAGTAAATGTATCATAAATTGTACCTCAGTTCAGTTCAGGCACTCAGTCATGTCCAACTCTTTGTGACCCCATGAATCGCAGCATGCCAGGCCTCCCTGTCCATCACCAACTCCCAGAGTTCACTCAGACTCACCTCCATCAAGTCAGTGATGCCATCCAGCCATCTCATCATCTGTTGTCCCCTTCTCCTCCTGCCCCCAATCCCTCCCAGCATCAGAGTCTTTTCCAATGAGTCAACTCTTCCCATGAGGTGGCCAAAGTACTGGAGTTTCAGCTTTAGCATCATTCCCTCCAAAGAAATCCCAGGGTTGATCTCCTTCAGAATGGACTGGTTGGATCTCCTTGCAGTCCAAGGGACTCTCAAGAGTCTTCTGCAACACCACAATTCAAAAGCATCAATTCTTCGGCATTCAGCTTCCTTCAGGGTCCAACTCACATCCATACATGACCACAGGAAAAATCATAGCCTTGACTAGACGGACCTTTGTTGACAAAGTAATATCTCTGCTTTTGAATATGCTATCTAGGTTGGTCATAAGTTTCCTTCCAAATTTCATGGCTGCAATCACCATCTGCAGTGATTTTGGAGCCCTCCCCCCCAAAATAAAGTCTGACACTGTTTCCACTGTTTCCCCATCTATTTCCTATGAAGTGATGGGACCAGATGCCATGATCTTCATTTTCTGAATGTTGAGCTTTAAGCCAACTTTTTCACTCTCCTCTTTCACTTTCATCAAGAGGTTTTTTAGTTCCTCTTCACTTTCTGCCCTGT
>NW_011495032.1:19119849-19122497 GCF_000754665.1 Bison bison bison
ACAGTTTATTGTGATCCACACAGTCAAAAGCTTTGGCATAGTCAATAAAGCAGAAATAGATGTTTTTCTGGAACTCTCTTGCTTTTTCAATGACCCAGAGGATGTTGGCAACGTGGTCTCTGGTTCCTCTGCCTGTCATGGTGGAGAGGTCTGACAGAATGTGGTCCACTTGAGAAGGGAATGGCAAACCACTTCAGTATTGTTGCCTTGAGAACCCCATGAACAGTATGAAATTGCACCTAGCACCGTATTAAAATGATTATACACTGCAGCCAAGTGGGATTTATCTCAGGGATGCAAAAGTAGTTAATATGCAAATTTCAATCAATGAAATACACCATATTAAAAAAAATGAAAAGAGGAAAGCCACCTGATTATCTCAATGGATGCAGTAAAAACATATGTGGAACAATCTAACATTCTTATGATAAACATACTTAACAAATTAGGAATAGAAGGGCATTTACGAAAAACACACAGCTAACATCATACGCACTGGTGAAAGACTGAAAACCTTCTCCTTAAGATCAGGAATAAGATAAGGACATCTGATATTGCCACTTCTATTCAATATTGTACTGAAAGTTCTAGACACAGAATTAGGCAAGAAAGAGAAATAAAAGACATCTAAATTGAAAAAGAAATAAAACTATTCATGGTAACATATTCTTATATAGAAAATCCTAAAGAATCCACAAGAAAAATACTAGAGCTAATAAATTAAGCAAAGTTAAAAGAATGAAAAAATTAAGTTTTATTTCTACATGCTAGCAAGAAACATCCAAAAAATAAGAAAGCAATTCCATTTACAAGAGCATCCAAAAGGATAAATTATCTAAGAATAAGTTTACGCAAGCAGGTGAAAGACTTACATGTACACTGAAATATATATAACATTGCTTAAAGAATTTAAAGAAGACATACAGATTATATGCAGTAACTATCAAAAGTCCAATTGATTTTTCTTAAATAAATGAGAAGACTGATTTCAAATTCATTTAGAATTTCAAAGGGCCCAGAACAGTCAAAACAATCTAGAAAAAAGATCAAAGTTGGAGACTTTGTACTTCTTAGTTGATCACATCAGATCAGATCAGTCGCTCAGTCGTGTCCGACTCTTTGAGACCCCATGAATCGCAGCACACCAGGCCTCCCTGTCCATCACCAACTCTTGGAGTTCACTCAGACTCATGTCCATCGAGTCAGTGATGCCATCCAACCATCTCATCCTCTATTGTTCCCTTCTCTTCTTGCCCCCAGTCCCTCCCAGCATCAGCGTCTTTTCCAATGAGTCAACTCTTCGCATGAGGGGGCCAAAGTACTGGAGTCTCAGCTGTAGCATCATTCCTTCCAAAGAACACCCAGGACTGATCTCCAGAATGTACTGGTTGGATGTCCTTGCAGTCCAAGGGACTCTCAAGAGTCTTCTCCAACACCACAGTTCAAAAGCATCAATTCTTCAGTGCTCAGCCTTCTTCACAGTCCAACTCTCACATCCATACATGACCACAGGAAAAACCATAGCCTTGACTAGACGAACCTTTGTTGGCAAAGTAATGTCTCTGCTTTTGAATATGTTATCTAGGTTGGTCATAACTTTCCTTCCAAGGAATAGGTGTCTTTTAATTTCATGGCTGCAGTCACCATCTGTAGTGATTTTGGAGCCCAGAAAAATAAAGTCTGACACTGTTTCCACTGTTTCCCCATCTATTTCCCATGAAGTGATGGGACCAGATGCCATGATCTTCGTTTTCTGAATGTTGAGCTTTAAGCCAACTTTTTCACTCTCCACTTTCACCTTCATCAAGAGGCTTTTTTACTACAAAGCTACAGTAATCAAAACAGCATGGCACTGGCATAAGGATAGATATTACAGATGAATAGAACATAACTGAGAGTACAGAAATAAGCCCATACATTTACAGTAAATTGATTTTTAATAAGATACTTAAGGACTTCCCTGTAGCTCAAATGGTAAAGAATCTGCCTGCAACGTAGGAGACCAGGGTTCGATCCCTGGGTCAGGAAGATCCTTTGGAGAAGGGAATGACAATTCACTCCAGTATTCTTGCCTGGAGAATTCCATGGACAGAGAAGCCTGGCAGGCTACAGTTTGTGGGATCACAAAGAATAGGACACAACTGAGCAACTAACACACACAAGGATACTTAAGACTATATAATGTGGAAAGAACAGTCTCTTCGACAAATGTTTCTGAGATAGCCAGATATCCACATATAAAAGAATGATAAAGCTAAAACTAATAAGCACTGTGCAGGGCCATCAAGACGGATAGGTCACAGTGAATAGTTCTGGCAATATGTGGTCCATGGGAGGAGAAAACAGCAACCCACTCCAGTATTCTTGAATGGAGGACCCCATGGACAGAATGAAAAGGCAAAAGACATGATACCAGAGGAAAAGTCCCCCGGGTCAGAAGGTGTCCAGTGTGCCACTAGGGAAGAGAGAGGGTTTAAGATTACTAACACTCCAGAAAGAATGACGCAGTGGGGCCAAAGTGGAAATGATGCTGTTGTGGATGTGTCTGGTGGTGAAAGTTAAGTCTGATGCTATAAAGAAATACATTGCACAGGAACCTGGAATGTTAGGTCCATGAATCAAGGTAAATTGGGCATGGTCAAGCAGGA
>NW_011495032.1:19122597-19129021 GCF_000754665.1 Bison bison bison
TGACCATTATATCTACTACTGTGGGCAGGAATCTCTTAGATGAAATGGAGTAGCCCTAAGAAAATGAAAGTGTCTGTCGCTCAGTATCATTTCACTTTTTACAACTCCATGGTCTGTAGCCCTCCAGGCTCCTCTGTCCATGGCATTCTCCAGGCAAGAATACAGGAGTGGGTAGTCATTCCCTTCTCCAGGGGATCTTCCCAACCCATGGACCAAACCCACATCTCCTGCATTTCAAGCAGATCCTTTACCATCTGAGCCACCAGGGATGCCCTCATAGTCAACAAAAGAGTCCAAAATGCAATACTTGGGTTTGAGTTCAAAAACAACTCTATGATCTCAGTTTGTTTCCAAAGGAAACCATTCAACATCACAGTAATCCAAGTCTGTGCCTCAACCACTGATGACAAAGAAGCTTAAGTTGACTGGTTCCATGAGGACTTACACCACTTTCTAGAACTAACACCAAAGAAAGATGTCCTTTTCATCACTGGGGATTAGAATGCAAAAATAGGAAGACAAGAGATACCTGTAATAACAAGCAAGTTTGGCCTTGGAGTACAAAATGAAGCAGGGCAAAGGCTAACAGAATTCTGTGTAGAAAACATGCTGGTCATAGCAAACATCCTTTTACAACAACCCAAGAGATGACTACACAAGGGCATCACAACATGATTAATATGATTAATTATATTAATTAATATAACTAAAATATCAATCACAATAATATGATTAATATGGAAAACAGATTGATTATGTTCTTTGCAACCTAAGTTGAAGAAGCTCTATAGAGTTAGCAAAAACAAGTCCTGGACCTGACTGTGGCTCAGACCATGAGTTCCTTATTGCAAAATTCAGGCTTAAGTTGAAGAAAAGAGGGAAAACCACTAGGCCACTCAGTCCAGTTCAGTCGCTCAGTCATGTCCGACTCTTTGCGACCCCATGAATCCCAGCACGCCAGGCCTCCCTGGCCATCACCAACTCTTGGAGTTCACTCAGACTCACGTCCATCGAGTCAGTGATGCCATCCAGCCATCTCATCCTCTGCCGTCCCCTTCTCCTCCTGCCCCCAATCCCTCCCAGCATCAGAGTCTTTTCCAATGAGTCAACTCTTTGTAAGAGGTGGCCAAAGTACTGGAGTTTCAGCTTTAGCATCATTCCTTCCAAGAAACACCCAGGGCTGATCTCCTTTAGAATGGACTGGTTGGATCTCCTTGGAGTCCAAGGGACTCTCAAGAGTCTTCTCCAACACGTTCAAGGTCAGGAGGGGTGGTGGTGAGGAGATACCACTCGTCCAAGGTAAGGAGCAGTGGCTGCGCTTTGTTGGAGCAGCTGTGAAGAGATACCCGACGTCCAAGGTAAGAGAAACCCAAGTAAGACAGTAGGTGTTAGAAGAGGGCATCAGAGGGCAGAAACACTGAAACCATAATCACAGGAATCTAGTCAATCTAATCACACTAGGACCACAGGCTTGTCTAACTCAATGAAACGAAGCCATGCCCTGTGGGGCCACCCAAGATGGCTGGGTCATGGTGGAGAGGTCTGACAGAATGTGGTCCACTGGAGAAGGGAATGGCAAACCACTTCAGTATTCTTGCCTTGAGAACCCCATGAACAGTATGAAAAGGCAAAATGATAGGATACTGAAAGAGAAATTCCCCAGGTCAGTAGGTGCCCAATATGCTACTGGAGATCAGTGGAGAAATAACTCCAGAAAGAATGAAGGGATGGAGTCAAAGCAAAAACAATACCCAGTTGTGGATGTGACTGGTGATAGAAGCAAGGTCCGATGCTGTAAAGAGCAATATTGCATAGGAACCTGGAATGTCAGGTCCATGAATCAAGGCAAACTGGAAGTGGTCAAACAGGAGATGGCAAGAGTGAATGACATTCTAGGAATCAGCAAACAAAAATGGACTGGAATGGGTGAATTTAACTCCGATGACCATTATATCTATTACTGCGGGCAGGAATCCCTCAGAAGAAATGGAGTAGCCATCATGGTCAACAAAAGAGTCTGAAATGCAGTACTTGGATGAAATCTCAAAAACGACAGAATGATCTCTGTTCATTTCCAAGGCAAACCATTCAGTATCACAGTAATCCAAATCTATGCCCCAACCAGTAATGCTGAAGAAGCTGAAGTTGAATGGTTCTATGAAGAACTACAAGACCTTTTAGAACTAACACCCATAAAAGATGTCCTTTTCATTACAGGGGACTGGAATGCAAAAGTAGGAAGTCAAGAAACACCTGGAGTAACAGGCAAATTTGGCCTTGGAATACGGAATGAAGCAGGGCAAAGGCTAATAGAATTTTTCCAAGAGAACATACTGGTCATAGCAAACACCCTCTTCCAACAACACAAGAGAAGACTCTACACATGGACATCACCAGATGGTCAACACTGAAATCAGACTGATTATATTCTTTGCAGCCAAAGATGGAGAAGCTCTATACAGTCAGCAAAAACAAGACCAGGAGCTGACTTTGGCTCAGACCATGAGCTCCTTATTGCTAAATTCAGACGTAAATTGAAGAAAGTAGGGGAAACCACTAGACCATTCAGGTATGACCTAAATCAAATCCCTTATGATGATACAGTGGAAGTGAGAAATATATTTAAGGGACTAGATCTGAAAGATAGAGTGCCTGATGAACTATGAACAGAGGTTCATGACACTGTACAGGAGACAGGGATCAAGACCATCCCCATGGAAAAGAAATGCAAAAAAAAAAAAAGCAAAATGGCTGTCTGGGGAGGCCATTCAGGTATGACCTAAATCAAATTGCTTATAATTATACAGTGGAGGTGGCAAATAGATCCAAGGAATTAGATCTAATAGATAGAGTGCCTGAAGAACTATGAATGAGGGTTCATAACACTGTATAGGAGACAGTAACCAAAACCATCCCAAAGAAGAAACGCAATAAGGCAAAGCGGTTAGAACCAGACATGGAACAACAAGGAGGCTTTACAAATAGCTGAGGAAAGAAGAGAAGTGAGAGGCAAAGGAGAAAGGAAAGGCTATACCCAACCAAATGCAGAGTTCCAGAGAAAATCAAGGAGAGATAGAAGGCCTTCTTAAATGAACAATGCAAAGAAATAAGGGAAAACAATGGAATGGGAGAGACTAGAGATTACCAAGAAAATTGAAGATATCAAGGGAACATTTCACTAAAGGATGGGCATGATAAAGGACAGAAACAATAAGGACATAACAGAAGCAGAAGAGAAAAAGAAGAGGTGGTAAGAATACACAGAAGAAACACACAAGGTCCTAATGATCCAGATAACCAACATGGTGTGCTCACTCACCTAAAGCCAGACATCCTGGAGTCTGAAGTCAAGTGGGCCTTGGGGAGTATTATTGCGAACAAAGCTAGTGGAAATGATGGAATTCCAGTTGAGCTATTTCAAATCCTAAAAGTGCTGCACTCAATATGTCAGCAAATTTGAAAACCTCAGCAGTGACCACAGGACTGGAAAAGTTGAGTTTCCATTTTAATTTCAAAGAAGGGCAATGCCAAAGAATGTTCAAAGTACCATACAATTCCACTCATCTTACATGCTAGCAAGGTTATGCTCAAAATCCTTCAAGTGAAGCTTCAGTAGTGGGTGAACCGAGAACTTCCAGATGTACAAGCTGCGTTTCAAAGAGGCAGAGGAAAGAAAGAAAGAAAGTGAAGTCGCTCAGTCATGTCTGACTCTTTGCGACCCCATGGACTGTAGCCTGCCATGTTCCTCTGTCCAGGGATTTTCCAAAATCCTTCAAGCTAGGCTTCAGTAGTGGGTGAACTGAGAACTCCCAGATGTACAAGCTGGGTTTCAAAGAGGCAGAGGAACCAGAGGTCAAATAGCCAACATTTTTTGGATTATACAGAAAGCAAGGGAATTCCAGAAAAACATCTACTTGCTTCACTGACTATACTAAAGCCTTTGACTGTGTGGATTACAACAAATTGTGGAAAATTCTTAGAGCTATAGGAATATGAGACTACTTTACCTGTCTCCTGAGAAACCTGTATGTGGGCCAAGAAGAACATTTAGAACCAGAAATGGAACAACGAACTGGTTCAAAATTGGCAAAGAAGTAAGACAAGGCTGTATACTGTCACCCTGCATATTTAACTTATATGTACAGTACATCATGCAAAATTCTGGGCTGGATGAATCACAAGCTGGAATCAAGATTGCTGGGAGAAATATCAACAACCTCAGATATGCAGATGATACCACTCTAATGGCAGAAAGTGAAGTGGAACTAAAGAGCCTCTTGATGAGAGTGGAAAAGGAGAGTGAAAAAGCTGGCTTGAAACTCAACATTCAAAAAATAAAGATCCTGGCATCTGGTCCCATCAGTGCATAGCAAATAGAATTGGAAAAGTGGAAACAGTGACAGATTTTATTTTCGAGGGCTCCAAAATTACTTGGATGGTGACTAGAGCCATGAAATTAAAAGATGCTTGTTCCTTAGTAGGAAAGCTATGACGAACCTAGACAGCATATTCAAAAGCAGCGATATCACTTGGTTGACACAGGTCCATATAGTCAAAGCTGTAGGTTTTTCAGTAGTCAGGTACATATGTGAGAGTTGCACCATAAAGCATGCTGAGCACTGAAGAACTGATGCTTTCAAATTGTGGTGCTGGAGAAGATGCTTGAGAGTGCCTTGGACTCTTGGACTGCAGGGAGTTCAAATTAAATGAAGTTAACCCTGAATATTCATGGGAAGGATTGTTACTAAAGCTGAAGCTCAAATACTTTGGCCACCTGATGTGAAGAGCCAACTCGCTGGAAAAGACCCTGATGCTGCAAAAGATTGAAGGCAAAAGAAGAAGAGGGCAGCAGAGGATAAGATGATTAGACAGCATCACCTACTCATCTCCAGGAGAGAATGGAGGACAGAGGAGCCTGGTGTACCGAAGTCCATGAGATCACAAAGAGCTGGACACTATTTAGCAACTGAACAACCACAATACCTGTTGGGAGGAAAGGAGACATTTGGAAAAGCGGGAGAGGTTAAAGGGAGACTTTTAATCTATACCCTTTTAAATGTAAAGAAACTTTTGAGCCATATGACTAGATCACTTAATCCAAAGAAGGCCTCTGTTACATGGTCATTCAAATGTGGCAAAATATTTTGTGATAAAATATTTTAACACAACTATTTTAAATAAAATTAGAAACTAGAGACCCTTTCAAATTTTGCAAATCACTGTAGTCAAGAGAAAGTTGATGAAGCCCAAAAGAATGGAAGGAGAGTCTGTACATTTGATTGGGAGAGTATGTTCTCTGTTGGCAGCAATGAATATTTTGTATTCATTTATAAATAATCTGGCACTAAAAAGAGATCTACAGAGGTTGACTCATATGGAAACTGAACTTCCATCTTTCTACACTATGATGGTCTTAAACCAGGGTGGTTGACATGATCATGCCATATTTAAAGAATATAATTGGCTTCAATATTAAAGAATTCTATTGCAGATGACAGCAGGACTACAAGTAATTTTTATTTTATTCTTTATATTCCCTGTATTTTCCACCTTTTTCCTGAGCTTAACCTTCATGATCAGGAATAAAATTATGTTTTTTATAGGACAGATGACCCTAGAGGCAGTATGGAGGAGGAACTGCAGCAGGAAGAGACTGGTAGTAGGAACATCAGTCAGAGTTCCTGGATGGAAAGTAAGGGGAAAGATGACAAGGATCTGAATAAAAACAGAGGTAGTGGGGGTACACGGTATAAACAGGTAAGATGAAGAGTGCTGACCAGGCTGAATGGATAAAATAATGAAGAAAAATTCAAGAATAAGTCCCAAATTTCTGAGGTGAACTAAACTCAGTAATATCATTGCTGAACTGCCACTAGCAATATTAGAGAAAAAAAGAGCGGGGCTGGTTGCAGGACCAAGATGGAGGCAAGTTCAGTTCAAGCAAGAGTAAGTTTGAGGGATTTGGGCCCATTCCAGTCAAGATGTCAAATCAACACTGGAAATACAGTTAAAAGCACTCAGAACTAGATGGATTGGTGGTCTAAATGTATAGATGTGAGCTGAAGCTATGGAAGAAATGGAAGAGATTGTTCAGAGTTTCAGAGCAAAATTAGAAGAAAATAGCGTAGGATAAAAGACAGAAGAACACCAGTCCTTAAGGTGAAAAGCAGTAAAGGAAGGAACAGAAATAAATGTAAACAGGTAACTAGGGAAGAATGGACTTATTTCCAAGAGAGAAAATGTAAGATCAACATTATCAAATACTGTAAAGTAATAAATAAATAATAAAAAAAAGGAAAGAAAAAAATTTTTCAAATATTGCAAAGGTGAAAGAATAAAGTCTGAAAATGTCATTGCACTTGGCAATGACGAGGTCCCCAGTGAGTTTAGTGGGAGCAGAAACAGTCCATTGTTGGGGTCTGGA
>NW_011495032.1:19129121-19137832 GCF_000754665.1 Bison bison bison
AGATGGAAGATGAGTATTCCAACCAAACACACTCAGTTTTTAACTGAAGATACTGCTTTACAACAAATCTAATCACTGAATATCCAACTTTCACACTGTATATATACCATTCATTGAAAATCTTTAATAAGTGAGACTAGAAAGTTTATCCTCTTTTTATTTGATGACAAAAGGTGAAGAAGTTTAGCTCAACAGTTAAATATATCCCCTGTGTTCAAGTCCTGTTTCTATCACTTATTGCTGTGTGACTTTGGACATATAATTTTACACCTCCATCCTTCAAAATTCTCATGGGTAAAATGGAGATGGAAATTGTACAATTTCAAGAGATTGGTGAGGAACAGATGATGTAACTCATGCAAAGCAACTAGTTGAGTATGGGCCCACTCAAGATTCAGATGTTATATTTCCTAATTCTTCTATCTGTTCAAAACCAGAAAGAAATCAAACCTGGATCTCCCCAACTGAAGTTCTAATTATTCCATTTAGTACTTCTCATTAAGCTTTCTCATTCACTAGACAAGGAACATTCACTGAGCCTCTTCCATGGACCAGATATGTGCTGGATCCCAAGACACAAAAATGATTAAATTTTGGTTCCAACTTTTACAGGCCAGAGGAGGCACTGGCTACATTGAATAAAATCACTGATACATATTTCTTTGTGTTAAAAAAAAATCACAAGTTGACAAGTATAAAAATGGAAGAGTTCTTATAAGGGTTACCTATAAGGGTTGTGAAGAAGCAAAAAGAGAATACAAATTTATATGTATTTACACAATAAAGTGATGAAAAGAACACTTGATATACCCTGTATTTTTTATAATCTTTCCTTACAATGTCCCTAGCTAAGATTTAAAAAAATTCTAAGCTGCCAGTTGATTAATTTCTTTTGCATGCTTTATAAAATATTAATCACTTATTCTAAATACCTGTTTAATCTGTTTTATTTTTCTCTGCATTTCTCAATAGTTTCCTGGCGTTAACAATAAATCTCTTGACTCACCTGTTAGTTTCTTTTCTGTAACTCATATGCAATAAATCACATAGAATCTCATTAAGATGTAAATGTCTTCTCTGCCTTACAAACAACAGCTTATTTACTTAATCACAATATAAAAGTTATAGTTAATGAAGAGTATTCAATAAACCACTGAAAATAGAATTGAAGCAAATCTTTTAGTATGATCTCAGTAGAGAGAAATAAATATTTCAACCTGTAAAACACCTTCCTGAGATCCTGTATTATTAGTTACCCCTCTCCCTTAATACTATAAGCTGATACTATAACCTGCTAGAAAAAAAGCACACTGTTCTCCTAGATGGGACTCTAAAGACCTAGCTTCAGGTCTTAGAAGATCATTTATGGGCTTCCCTGGTGGCTCAGATGGTAAAGAATTCACCTGCAAAGCGGAAGACCTAGGTTCATTCCCTGGGTTGGGAAGATTCCCTGGAGGAGGGCATGGCAACCCACTCTAGTATTCTTGCCTGGAGAATCCTCATGGACAGAGGAGCCTGGCAGGCTACAGTCCATGGGGTCACAAAGAGTCGGACACAACTAAGCAACTAAGCACACATAACCTGCTAGAAAAAAAAGCATACTAGTCACCTAGGTAAGACTCTGAACACCTACCTGCAAGGTCTTAGAAGATCATTTTTCTGATCTAGGGTTAGTTCTTTATTCTGAACTTCAATGAAGGAGTACTGAAAATACCTGTTGAGCCTAGCCACGGTTGTTGGGAAAAAAAAAAAACCCTAGAAAGTTTTATCAAGTGCTCTTCAAATTCCCAAGTCCAATACTAATGTGAACTATTTTATTGAAATGTAACTTACCTGGACTAAAATAACAGCTATAGTAGATGTTTCTTAATTACTTGTTTTAAATTAGACCAAAGGAAACTAATCTGATGGGAAGTCAATCTCTAAATATCTGCCAAATATATTTCATTTACTATAAAATACCTCACTTAATGTGGAAAATGTCAGGACAATGCAGAGCTATGTATCCTGAACTTCTTTCCGCTTACATATACAAATGTGCTACCTCCAACCCCATCCTGGAAACTGTTTGGAAAGAAGAAACATGAGTTATAACCTTATGAAGAACTGGACTAAGGAGAAAGTAGAATGACAAAATTCACTGAACAGTTATTTACTGACTGCCTATTTCATGCCAGAAACAATTCTGGAATACATGCATGAACTAAACAACAACAACAAAAACTCCTGCCTTCATGGAACTTACATGTAGCAAGAGACAGAAGACAGTGATAGACAATAAACAATAGACATAAGGAAAGTTAGGGAGTGTATTGGAAGGTGTAAAGTGTTTGGGGGAAACAGTAGAACAGGTTAGAGGTTTCAGAACAGGAAAGCAGGATAGAATTCATTCAGGAAGTAACACTGGAGCAAAAGATTGAGTAAGACTGGGGGGTTAGTCTCTATGATCTGGGCACAGAGAAAGAATGTGCAATGGTGCTTATGCAAGAGCTTGCTGGAAAATTCTTGCAGAGGAGCAAACAAAAGGAAAATTTTTGATGATTTAAAAGGAGCAGAGAAATTAAGAGCAACATAAAGAAAGATAGCACCTGTTTGCATTAGCTTTTCCTACAGTCACTTTACACAGTGTTGATCTGTCTTGATTGGTAAGCTGGATACTCCAGCACTGCAAGTTAGAAGAAGGCAGGAGAAATTTTAACCTTCTATGTTCTGAATCTTTTTTCAAGAAAAATGAAGGCCTCAGGGCCAAGACCATCTCCATCCTAGGCAATTTTTTCAAATACAACTAATGAATGGATTCTTTATATAAAGAGAAAAAAAATTCTGGCATGCTTCCTAGCATAGATAAGTTCTTTTTACTATAATATTAAATATACACAAATGTATAACTAAATGCCAATAGTGCCAAACAAAATTATAAAACAAAAAATTCTTCATTAAATACAAGCAAAACTAGAAAACAAATAAAATTCTAATTAACAAAGCTCATTTACTGTGATCGATGATGGTGTTTGCTGGAACTATAATGAGATCATAACACTGACTACTAAAGCAAAAAGTTATGTTGAGTTAATCGTGAAAATAATGCATGTTGCTGGGCGATGACTCAGTTCTTCTCATTTTTCTTCATTAAAGCTACTGTGAAATTTTTGTTTGGGGCCCTTTCTTGGCACAAGCACATTAAGCTTACCTTTTATCCTTCTCATAAGTTCAGACAATTAAAGCAGTATTACATGGTGACAGCAACATTATAAGCACAAATGCTATAAACTGGTGAGCCTAATGAGTCACAATATGTTTAAATATGAATACTTTGGAGAAGGAAATGGCAACACTCCAGTATTCTTGCCTGGAAAATCCCATGGACAAAGGAGCCTGGCAGGCTATATGATCCATGGGGTCACAAAGAGCCGAACACAACCGAGCATCTGAGCACACGGGTGCTGGGTCCTGAAGAGGCAGATGATCCCAGGAGCAAAAACACAGAGTTTAAAATTCTTTGTAAAAAATAAACCCCTGAGAAGACACTTCACGTCCCCAGGGATCAGTACCTTATGGCCGTATTTCAGCCCACAGCAGAGGAGAGCCCACTAAAGTGTGTACGGTGTACGACACAGGTAAGAGAATAACAGGTCAGATCAGAGCATCCATCTTCCTTGCTGTGAGTTTGGGGATATCATTTAGCAACTTTGTTATTTCACTAAAACGTCGCAGCAGTAGATAATTTTTATCAAAATCAAAGCCTTCATTTGTCTCAATTAAATAGAGTTTATGAATGCTGAGCTATGAAGAAACATTCCTTAAAATACAATTTCATTATTCTTATTTACAGAAAAGTCATTTTCTAAAGACTAATGTTTTGCTTTTTCATGACTTCCTTTAGGTATATGGATTTGACACTTTATATAGTGTGTATTATCTGTTACCCACTTAGATGCTATTATTATTCCCATATTATAGATGGTGAAACTGAGGCACAAAGAGATTGCATAATGTGCCCACAGGCACACAGCTGATTAGTAGCAGGGTCACACTTCAATTCAGATACTTGGCTTCAGAGTACATGCGTTTCACTCCCATGCTATACTATCTGATCCTTACCTATGGGCTTTAAACATATACCTATTTTCTTTTTCCTTAATGTATTTATAGCATCTAATCATATGTATGATATTCAATATATAAGAAACCTAGAAAAATGTAATGAGGACTGAACTTTTCTGTGTATCAAAAGCAAAATATTCTGGCAGTTTTGCAGAAGTGAAACCATTAGGGTTACTACTTGTGTTTATTTCTCAGACTCAAGAGTCACAATCCACAGAGCTGCTTTTTGATTATCATATGCTATATGTTGGCTCCTGTTGGCTGGAAAGACTAGCACTGGGGGCGTGGCTACTGCCATGATGAAAAGCACCCCTGTGAAAAACTCACCAGAAGTATAACCTTTCTAGCCAACAGGAAAGCAAGTTCCTAGAACTGGAAGCATGGATAGATTGGTACATAATAAATTGTGATTGAAGTGCAATCTGTTCTGAGTTAGTCACTTCATGGGCCATTCGGGACAAATTTTTCACCTGTGTCTGGTTTCTCTCTCCATATGGCACAGCGACCTCATGCCATTAACTGAAGAACATTCCATGCATGAAATTAACTGTTGTACTGTGGAACTGTCCATTGCTGGCAAATGGATGTACTACCAAGAAGCCTTACAGAGAGACATTTCCTTAGTGCAGTATTTTCTAAAGTGCATCTTGAGAAACCTTAGTGCTTTGAGAAGCTACTAGGAAAAGCGGCTCCTGGTCAAATAAGATAGACACAACAGGCTGCCCCTTGGAGGTTCATAACATTCATTGGCAAATATCAATATAAATACTCCCAGAAGCCTTCTGACATCCATGGTATCTTAAACTGACTTGATCAGGGGACTCTTTACTACATATAGCCTGAGGACTACAGTTTGAGACTGTGACTTGAAATTCCCATTATTGTGGATATTCCTCCTGGTTCTGCAAGAAGTTTGGTCTTGTCAGGCTCCTACAAGTTAGTTAGAATCAGAACTGCAGACTAAGTTGACAAAGAAAAAAGCAGCTTGAAGGGGGTCTAATTTCTGCATCTTCTGGTCTTCTAGGAAAACTACACAGAAAGTCAAATTGTCACTAGAAGTTTGGTAGCAAGAAATCAAAAGCAGAGGAACAACTTCAGATGGTTAAAAGTCTCTGGCTACTCCCATCTGATATGCACATCTGGCCCTTGGGACCACACAGCCCTCATCTCGAGCCAGCACATCCTCTCCCTGGACAGTGACTGGATGGACACTGCCATGGACTACACTGCTCATTCTACACTTCTGAGATGCCTTCTGATTTTTCATTACCTCTTTGGATTTTTTAAAACCTTAGTTCTAGCACAGCCAGGGCTTGGAATAATAATAATTAATTATTCAGTACTTCCTCGGTGTCAAGTATCTTATGAAGTACTTTTATTCATTAGCTTATGGTATTTTCCTTACAACTCCATGAGATAGACCCTACCATGGCACCCATTTTTCTTCATGAGGTACCTGAGACTCAAAGAAGCTATGAAACTTACCCAATGTCACAGACAAAATGTGGCCAAGCCAAAATTTAAGTCCAGGCCATCAGTTTTTGAAATCTATGCTCTTCAGTAGAAACTTCAGTGATTTAAAGACCTGAGAACTTGACAAGTTCTTTAAGATGACTTGGCATGATCAATATGGCAACTTTATAGTTTAATTCTGAGGGAATTACTTTTACATTCCTGTCAGAATTCCTTCTACTCCCCTAAACTATCACATATCATGACTTCTCAGCAGCCACTGATCACCTCTCACACAGAGCAGCAGACGTCACTGCATGGAATACTAAACACACTAGAAGTGACCCTGAGCAGGTTATTAATCTATTCTGTGCCTTGATTTTCTTATCTGTAAAACAAATTATACTTCCATTAATTCATAACATGGCAGGGATTTCATTTTCCTGTGAATGCATTTTTAGCCTCCTGGGGAAAATAATGCCATCTAAAATCTTGTTGTTTTTTTAATTAATACAACACTCTCATACAGAATGCCTATTGGGGCCAATGCATGCACTCTTCTGGAAACAAATACACATTGCTACAAAACCTATCAGCATAAGAAACAAGATACTTGGACAAAAATGGATTAAGACTTCACAATAGGCAAGAATGTTGTTTTTATTTGTGATGAATGGACCAAGTGTTTAGACCAGGGAATTTTCTGATTTGAACTTTGTATGTTGTCTAGGAAATTCCACATTGTGATATTCTTACGCGCATTGGCATTGGTGATAGATTATCTTCCTTTGCCTCACTCCTACTCCCACCCACTTTGCATCCTTTTCTCTCTATTCTCTGCCCTGGGACACTGACTTGTACTGATTACATCACTGAACTCCATTGCTTTCAAGATTGAAATTGGATTTAGTCAATAGGTAGTATCAACAAGAGATAGAAAGGAGGGCAAAGAGGAAAGTTGGGGTATTAAACTCCCAGTCCTAAATATATAGCTCCTCGGCAGGTTATATACTTCCTACCAGGTGACCGTCTCCACCTGGCTCTCTTTGCCTCCAGGTTCTGGTAATGGCCCCCTCTTCTTGCATCTTCAGGCCTAGTTGGTTAATGGTACACACTCCACTGTTACTAACCATATGTCACCTCCTGTGATTTCCCTATGCCCTGCTCTTACTCTTGTAAACAATCCCTGTATCAAAGGATCTTCAAATTACCTAAACTTAGATGGCCATCTGCATTCTGCATGGACCCTGACTGAAACAGAACTCGACAAAGAACACCCTTGTGCCATTTTTGCACTGAAATGAGTATTGTTCTCATTATAATATTTAATTCTTATGAATGTATGTTTTAGATTGTCAGGTCTCAGATTGGAACCCAGTGCAATCCTATAGAGTTTTCATTTTTGAGGTTTAATTCTTATATGCTTTCTCTCTCATAGTGTACTTGAATTTTGAGAACCAGAATCAGTGCAGTTCGGTTCAGTTCAGTCACTCAGTCATGTCCAACTCTTTGCAACCCCGTGAATCACAGCATACCAGGCCTCCCTGTCCATCACCAACTTCCGGAGTTCACTCAAACTCACGTCCATCAAGTCGGTGATGCCATCCAGCCATCTCATCCTCTGTCTTCCCCTTCTCCTCCTGCCCCCAATCCTCCCAGCATCAGGGGCTTTTCCAATGAGTCAACTCTTCCCATGAGGTGGCCAAAGTACTGGAGGTTCAGCTTCAGCTTCAGTCCCTCCAATGAATACCCAGGACTGATCTCCTTTAGGATGGACTGGTTGGATTTCCTTGCAGTCCAAGGGACTCTCAAGAGTCTCCTCCAACACCACAGTTCAAAAGCATCAATTCTTCGGCGCTCAGTTTTCTTCACAGTCCAACTCTCACATCCATACATGACCACTGGAAAACCCATAGCCTTGACTAGAAGGACCTTTGTTGGCAAAGTAATATCTCTGCTTTTCTATATACTATCTAGGTTGGTCATAACTTTCCTTCCAAGGAGTAAGCGTCTTTTAATTTCATGGCTGCAGTCACCATCTGCAGTGATTTTGGAGCCCCCCAAAATAAAGTCTGACACTGTTTCCACTGTTTCCCCATCTATTTCCCATGAAGTGATGGGACCAGATGCCATGATCTTCGTTTTCTGAATGTTGAGCTTTAAGCCAACTTTTTCACTCTCCTCTTTCACTTTCATTAAGAGGCTCTTTAGATCCTCTTCACTTTCTTCCATAAGGGTGGTGTCATCTGCATATCTGAGGTTCTTGATATTTCTCCCAGCAATCTTGATTCTAGCTTGTGCTTCTTCCAGCCCAGCATTTCTCATGATGTACTCTGCATATAAGTTAACTAAGCAGGGTAACAATATACAGCCTTGACATACTTCTTTTCCTATTTGGAACCAGTCTGCTGTTCCATGTACAATTCTAACTGTTGCTTCCTGACCTGCATACAGATTTCTCAAGAGGCAGGTCAGGTGGTCTGGTATTCCCATCTCTTTCAGAATTTTCCACAGTTTATTGTGATGGAGAAGCTCTATACAGTCAGCAAAAACAAGACTGGGAGCTGACTGTGGCTCAGATCATGAACTCCTTATTGCCAAATTCAGACTGAAATTGAAGAAAGTACGGAAAACCACTAGACCATTCAGGCATGACCTAAATCAAATCCCTTATGATTATACAGTGGAAGTGAGAAATAGATTTAAGGGACTAGATCTGATAGACAGAGTGCCTGATGAACTATGGACAGAGGTTTGTGACATTGTACAGGAGTCAGGGATCAAGACCATCCCCATGGAAAAGAAATGCAAAAAAGCAAAATGGCTGTCTGGGGAGGCCTTATATATAGCTGTGAAGAGAAGAGAAGTGAAAAGCAAAGGAGAAAAGGAAAGATATAAGCATCTGAATGCAGAGTTCCAAAGAATAGCAAGGAGAGAAATGAAAGCCTTCCTCTAACTTTTATTTTTTATAGCATACTATTAAGAATGGGAAAGACTAGAGATCTCTTCAAGAAAATTAGAGATACCAAGGGAACATTTCATGCAAAGATGGGCTCGATAAAGGACAGAAATGGTATAGACCTAACAGAAGCAGAAGGTATTAAGAAGAGGTGGCAAGAATACACAGAAGAACTGTACAAAAAAAAAAAAAAAAA
>NW_011495032.1:19137932-19153994 GCF_000754665.1 Bison bison bison
CCAGAATAAGAAGATATATATTCTAGCTCCAGATATTATATTAGCTCCCTAGGACTGCTATAAGAAAGTATCACAAACTGAGTGACTTAAAACAACAGAAAGTTATTCTCTCAGAATTCCAGAGGCAAAAAGCTTGAAATCAATTTGTTCAAAAAGTCAGACTCCCTTGCCTCTTCCTAGCTTGTGATAGTTCCTGGCAATCCTTGGTGTTCTTTGGCTTGTAGCTGCACCACTGCAACTTCTGCCTCTGTTTTCATCTGGACGTCTTCTCCATGTCTTTGATTGACCTCTCCTCTTCTTTTAAGGACACCAGTCATCAGATTTAAGATCCACCTTAATCCAATATAGTTATATCTTAATTAATGATATCTAAGATCTAATTTCCAAATAAGGTCATAGTCTGAGGATTCAGGCAGACATGAATTTTGGAAGGACACTATCTAACCTATTTATAGATATGCTATGTAAATTTGTTCAAATACTTTTATTTTCCAGATTCAGTTTTTATCTGTAAAATAGATTACATTAAGATTGGTAATAGAATATAATAAATGGAATAATATTGTCCTCCATCTCCTAGTCATGCTAATTGCTTATACAACTCTTTACAGAATAAAGTCTATATTTCACTAAACATAGTACTTTATGTAACTTTTACTATTCAATTCAGATAGGCATGTAAGATGAAATCTATTTTCTGGGTCAGGGTTATATAATCTTTAAGGATCCTTCTAGTTCTTTGATTTTAAGTTTTAAACTCATCAATTAAAATGCTATGTACAGAAGCTTAAAGAACTGTATCATATAAAAGAAATTTATTCTTTTAATAGTAAATGTAAATGTTCAAGTCAAGGACTTGGGAAAGGAGATCTGTTAGTGTTTAGTCAGCAGTGAAACACAACATATTCCATCTCTAAAAATCAGAACAGTAGTTTATAAATCTCAGAAGTAGGAAAAGTTCGTGAAAAACCATTACTCATTTCCCCTAATGAAACACAAAAATGACAACAGCATGTTTCAGAAATATTTCTGGAAAACATGAAATAAATACAAGAGCAACAGAAATCAACACTGAAACAACAGTAAACAGTGAAAAGGAAGACATGAAAATATCAGTGTTAGCACACAAGACTTACATATCTAGCAAATGACTCCAGAAAAAAATAATACAGATAATAAGAGCGAGAACTATAGAGAACTATGTGTTTTCTATTTCTTTCATTACCTAAGGTATAAGACAAATTAATTAGATAAAGGGAAACTAAGTTTTGCCATAACTAAGAATAATATACTTTCCTCCATCCTTTACCTAAACTTGGGGCTGGCTTTGTACCTATAGTGAGTCAATAAGCACCGTCCTTTAGTCCATGAGAGAGTTCAGACCATCTAAAAGTAGACACAGGAGCCAGACAGATGGATGATCCATCTAATATCCTGGATCGGAAAAATCATCTAACTTACACCAGATCATATAGTTAGTAGCAGCGCTAGACCTAAGCTCAGTTTTTATAATTCCAAAATTCAATATACCAAAATAACTTTCTAAGTGAAAGAAAAATGGATTTGCAAGTATTCTTTTTCAAATGTTTGCCACTTAATGGGGACAAAACAGTCTTTTGAACAAAAGGGAAAAGTGGGTATCTACATATGAAAGAATAAAGTTGGACTATTACCTTATACCACATACAAAAAATAACTCAAAATGCATCAAAGACATAAGCATAAGAGCTAACACTATAAAATTCTTAGAAAACCTTGTAATTCATGATATTTCATGTTCAATGTAAACAACACGCAAATAATTCCATCCCAGTAGCAGACCACCTTGGGCTATACTTTAGAGGCCAGTGTTACTTATCCATCACTGTCAGAAGTAGAAATTTTCTGGTAAAAATCTCTAAGAAGCCCTATTTTAAGTTTCCACAATTTTAAGTTGCCAATTATAAGAACAGCAACTTACGCTCAAGCTCTTCCTTCAAGTCAAGTACAGTGATATATGCACTTTACATTTATTGATTTTTTTCTCCAGTCCCATAAGACTTATGGTGCCCATCTGACAGATGATGAAAGTGTAATTCATATAATGTGCCCAGGTCCAAGCTGCCAGTAGGTGACAAAGACGGAATTCAGATCCAGACTTACTGAACATCAATGCTGATGTTCTAACCACATAGTCTCCTACATAAGATTGAAAGATGTTTGAACTTGCAGGCCTAACTGTTCTCAAAAGGATACTTCAAGTTATAAGCAAATGTTAACACATCTTTGAATAAAAGGTTCAATAGCCTTAATGCTGTGCCTACTGACATTTTCAAGACAAGAAAATAGTGGCACTGGATGCTGCCAAACTTTCAGTACAAGGAAGGTTCTCTGGAATAAACTCCCGGAGAAGATGCTAATACAGTAGGAACTCAATATTATATTATGAATAATTGAACTGCAAGAGTAATGACTAACTGGGAACCACCTAGAATAATAAAAAATGCTAGGATCTGGAAATATGGAGAATCTGTCTAATAAGAAATTAATTGGCTTTCTCCCTCAGGCCAGTTTCTCAGGAACTTTTTTATAAATCTAAGAACCAAATCTCAGATGTTTAACAATCTTTCTAATCACAGTAAATAGTGTTTGTTGCTTTTGTAACCTTCACTGTGGGATTCTTGATGCCTTTCCAAAAAGGATAACCTAATTTTAACTGCCAACATTGCAGGAGAAATTGCATCACTCCTGTTACATACATCAGTAAGGAAATGGGACAGACAGAGGAAGGAACAGATTTTCAAGTTGGGGGGAAGGAGTAGAGCATATGACTAATGCCTGCATATCTCTGAAAAAGATACAGCATTTTCGCTGTTGAGTGAAAAGATAAGCTTGTGCATTGTATTAAAATCAAGCCCTTTGACTGAAACAGGATAGCCTAGAAATAGTTCAGAAGCACGGGATATTTGAAACTTGAAAATGGACTTTCAAAGATGCTATTTTTATAAACCAAATGTGCACAGGAAATTCTGTTATTCTACTTCTATTCCATAGCTTAAAGAGTTGTATTGTCCTAGCACAAAGATTTTCTTGGACTCAATCCCGGTCATGTTTACTTAAAAATCATGAAAATCTCACTAAATATATCTTATCCCAGATAGCATCTTCCTGACAGATGCCCCCTCCATCATTTTCCAAGGCTGAATGGTAACCCTTTTGCCCTCTCTCTGAGCCACTAACCTGCATTCTCAGGAAATGTAAATACAAAGTTTAAAATAATTTTATATTCTTATATTCAACTAGTGTCTACTTAAAATACAATTTTAAAATTTCCATGAAACCTACAAAGGTATACAACTTTATTTGTGATGCACACCTTAATCATTCAGCAGGCTTGTACCTGCTATCATTTGAGTGATTTCTAATTTCATTTCATAGCTAATAGTAGACTTTAATAAAATGATACAATGTTTCTGGAAGGATATTTTGCAGTATCCCGCAAATTAAATGTGCACATTCATTGCCTAGCAATTCAATGCCTAAAAAGTAATTTTTTAGAAATACTGATACAGATGCTCAAAAACATAAGTGTAAGAATATTTCTTGCAGTACTATTTGCAATACTAAATTTTGGCACCAACCCAAATAACCCTCAATAGACTAATGATTAAATAAATTATGGTACAAGTTTATTAATGAATATTACAAATAAGTTAAAAACAATACCAAGATTGATGGATGTCCAAGATGCACTGCAAAGTGGAAATAAAAGCAATTTACAGAATAATATATCTAGCAAGATACATTTTTTGGTTAAAAGTCTATTTTTGCATCTATATGTGTTCATGTGCATTATTACACATAATCCATCATGAATACTTCTTACCTTTGGTGGAGAAAGGGAAACAATCTGTATTATCTGTAATTTGTATAAAAAATACAATATTCTTGTAGCAGTTTTTAAATAAAATTTCTCTTTAAAAACTCTAGCTTTGAAAGTATTAATCATCCCCTCCTCTTACCTAATATTTCAAAGTATCATGTCACGTAACAATATATCTTTCAGGTAACAATAAAAAAATGTTTTCTACACACAGATATGAATATACTTTCACAGATGCTTTTAAATGAAACAAACTGGCACTCCACTCCAGTACTTTTGCCTGGAAAATCCCATGGATGGAGGAGTCTGGTGGGCTGCAGTCCATGGGGTCTCGAAGAGTCGGACATGACTGAACGACTTCACTTTCACTTCTCATTTTCATGCACTGGAGAAGGAAATGGCAGCCCACTCCAGTGTTCTTGCCTGGAGAGTCCCAGGGACGGGGGAGCCTGGTGGGCTGCCGTTTATGGGGTCGCACAGAATCGGACACGACTGAAGTGACTTAGCAGCATTTGTATCTTAGCAAAAAAATATTTTCTTAATGGCAATACTTATTCATCAATATAATTTCCAATAGAAAACAAAATTGCCCAGATGAGTGAAAATATTGAATCAAAGGATGGTAACTGTTTATGAAATCACCAAATGGAGGGAGTACCAGTGACAAGTAGGCAGGCATCCCAAGGAGAGAAACTCGCTACAAAAACCTTAAATTACTAAAAGGAAATGGCAAGCTTTCATCAGAAATTCAATAATCAAGCCTCTATATAGTACCTGACCATTTAACAGACCTTGGATTTAATTTGGGAGGGGGTCGTCTGCAGGCAGCATATTTTTATTTTATATTCAAAAGGAAACTATAACTAGTGTCCAACATGAGGATACAAGTAGAGGCTTTTAGCCATAAAAGTCACGCACAAAGCACCTGCCCAGCACAGGTCACTTCAGCTACTTCTGCTCAGTCTCCCTGAGAGATATTATGCTCCATAATGTTTCCCTGTCAATCATTTAATGGCTTTTTTCAGAATGAATAATGCAGCATATTGAATAATGCGTTTTTCATGGTACCAAATACAAATTACCAAAGTATACCTTTGACAGTGGCCTGGAACCCCCACCCCAACTCTAGAAAAAGCAAACTGTAATAGAGCAGACAAAATTTCTATGGCTGACAATATAGTTTGGGAGACCAAATAAGTACTTATGAGGGAAACTTAAATATTTGTAAACCATATAAAGTAAGAATTACCAACAAATAAGTCTCTTTGCCTTAGTGTTTTTCATTCTTTTGTCACTCTCCCAACTAATAACCAGCTTTAACTGTGCCAGTTTAGGCAGAATCACAGGCAAAGAGACAGCTAGTAAGTACAGAACAGCCACTGGCTACCAAAATGATGCTCAACTAAATGCATTTTCATTCTTTATTTGATAGTTGATGTAATGTGCAAGAAAATGTTTCATAAATATGTTTTGAGGAACATTATCATACTAACAAAGTAACAGATCACTAAAGGCTTCTGTTTTCCACACACACTGAGATTACATATAAACTACTTCTAAGGAAAGGTAGACTCTACTATTAAAAATTCATCTCATGAAGTTAAAAAGAGTTTCCGTAAGTGTAAACCTTCAAATCTTCAAGATTCCATAATTTTCTAGATGTGCTTTCCAAAAGACATTTATACTATGCAGCTCATTTCTGCAAATGTGACTTGATTACCAAGTCCTCAGCAACTTACGTGATTTATTTTAGGGGACTGACTCATTTCCCTAAAGCTTTACAGCTATCTCTTGTTAGTGAAAAAATTCTAAAGTTTAAAGCTCTCAAGGAAATGAACCAAAACATTCTGGAAAATACATTCTTTGCAGGAAAGATAACAATGGCTATAAGACCAGAAGGTATAAGGAAGTAACAGGGAAGGAGAATGGCAAAAGGTAATAGGACTCAGATCTTTTCTAGTAAATTTAAAAAACAGGAACAGGTCTGTCTCCCATCTTAATATGTGTAACCAGATTGTAAGCCAGACACTTTTTTAAGTTTTCACAGGTCGTATATCAAGCATGTTGTCCTAATTCAGCACCATACTGTCAATATTTTCTATAGCATCTTGTCTTTCTTTTAAAATTATGTTACAACAATATAGTTTGGGCTTCATATTCACCTAAGAGTAATGTTTTAGGTAGGTGCCATTTGACTTTGATAATGTACAATAGAACCATTTACTGGCTGTGGCTGGCTAACCACGTTATATTAGGTTTTGGCCACATGCAATTAAGTTTTAGGGAAAGTTTTCTGTGTGCACCCATACAGTAAACAGCTCCCTTACAATTGAAGGATCTGCAGCAACTTGCAGTATCCACATTAGATAAACCTGATTTTTGAAATCTTTGTTGATAGGTGGGGAGGCACACGGTGCTAGAGTAGTCCTGTTCTATGAACTCCAATAGTCAAAAAACATAATTCTCCCTATGACTCTCCTTCACGAATGTTTACTTATCTGCACAAAGTGTTAGTCATGTTTCTTTCTGCCATCTCTGCTAGGATAATGTAGGAATAGAGAGTCTTCAAAATCTTTTCTTAAATCTCTCAGTAGTAGAAAATGATGTTCTCATTTCCCAGCACCCAGTAAACTTGGCTTAAGCAGGCAGGAAAGTTTGGAGGGTCTTTGGAGCCTCTTCTCTTTCCCACAGCACACCTTATCTGAGTCACAAGGATTCTGTTGATACCATCTTCAGTGTGCCCTATACACATTCTACTTCCGTCAGTTTCTCCACTATCAGCCCACACTCTCTGTCACCTTCACTGCTACCAGACTGTGACCTACAATTCATTCTCCACCCGCAGCTAAAGTGATCTAAGAAATCAAACTTGTTTCTTTGCTTCTTAAAATCCCTCACTGGTCTCCCCTATATTTGGAATAAAACCCAAACTCCTTATGCTGGCTTATAAAGTACTCTGTGATCCAACTTCTGTCTGTCTGACCCCCATCATGTCTCATGTCCCCCTTATCTACTCTGCTCCAGCCACACTGGCCCTCTTTCTGTTACTGAAACCTGCCAAGCTCATTCCTGTCTACGAATTATGCTACAACTATTCCCTCTGCCTATAAATTTCCTATCTCTGACATTGGCATGGCCTTTTCCTTCTTGTCATTCAGCTTATAAGTGTCACTTTTCAGAGAGGCTTTTTTTGACTCCCAGTATAAATCTACCCGATCATTCCTATCATATTACTCTGATTTTCTATTCGCATTGTGCTTACTCAATAATACTGATATTTTATTGCTCACTTATTTTCTGTCTTTCCTCTCTAAAATACAAGCTCCACAAAAAGAGATCCACTCTGTCTTATTCACTGCTCTATCCCAGGATGGAGAAGGATGCCTAGCACCAAGCAGGCGTACAATAAATACTTCATAATGAATGCTTACAAGGAGAGCTCAAAGAATACGAGCTTTCTGGTACAAAAATGTTACATTTCCAAAATGACTATATTGCATTTATGTGGCAGACAGTACTTTCAAACACTTCCACAGTCATTTGTTTAATCCTCCCAACAAACTTTTAGAAGTTCACCATGATTCTTCCTTTCCCTAACACAGACAGAAGATGCTAAGTGATTTAAACCAGGTCATAGAGTCAGGCAGTACAGTGCTGCGACTAAAACCTAATTGCTGGACTCCTTGCTCAGTGCTCTTCTTACTAAGCCTAAGCTACCACCTGAAAGCATATACTGAACTGGAGCCTTCTGCCGTCATGTGCTCTGTGTATGCACTGCACTTAGAAGATTATACTGAAGTTATTTGTTCACATCTCCTCTCCCACATGCTATATGTTCCTATAAAACAAAGCTGATGTTTTATTCATCTGTTTATTCCCAGTGCCTAGCACACTGCTTGGCACATGGTAAGCATTTAAATGCTTGTTGAATTTAAATCAGAGCCAAGTGCTCTTCTCTGTGCAAACCAGACAGGTTATTCTCTATTTCAATACTGAAGGTTTCACTCTGAATACATAAAAACCCTTTAATGGTTCTTTTGAAAAGCCTCAAAGTTCACATCATCCATCACCTTCTGAGTTCTCTCACTGACAACTCATGTACCACAAGTTGTAGGGTTAAAAGTGAAAGTTGCTCAGTTGTGTCAACTCTTTGTGACCACGTGGACTGTAGCCCACCAGGCTCCTCTGTCTACGGGATTCTTCCAGGCATGAACACTGGAGTGGGTAGTCATTCCCTTCTCCAGGGGATCTTCCAGACCCAGGGATTGAACCTGGGTCTCCTGTATTGCAGGCAGATTCTTTACTGCCTGAGCCACCAGAGAAGTCCAAGATGAAGGGCTTAAATGAGTCCAAATGAGTTCTTCCAAATCAGTATTCCAATTCACTTTCTATTTCTTAATGTGAACAAAGAGCATATAGAAAATCTAAGATTTATTTAATCTGAAGTCAGAGGCCAGTGACATAAACCATATTTTTGTCCATGCTCTGAATGTGAGAAAAAAATGATTTAATAAGAAGAACACTGAATGGGATATAAAGAATTACAGGTTTCAATCTGAGGCAATGACTCATAACAGCTATGTGGATATTGCAGGATATTTACATCAGTTTCTCAGTTTCCTCATCTATAGTTTACAAATTTTCTATTATCTTTAGGGCCCTTTTGGTTCTAAAGGCTTCCCAGGTGTCAATGCTAAAGAATCCATCTGCTAATGCAGGAGATGCAGGAGACTAGAGTTCGATCTCTGGGTTCAGAAGATCCCCTGGAGAAGGAAATGGCAATCCGCTCTAGTATTCTTGCCTGAAGAGTTCTATGGACAGAGGAGCCTGGCGGGCTACAGTCTATGCAGTCACAAAGAGTCAGTCAGGACTGAGCACAGATGCCCCCTCCCTGGTTCTACAGAATCTGTTATTCTGTAAGCAGTCCTGATTATCGTGTACTGTCCTCAGTATCTTATCCACATCCCCAGAGTCTCTGAACTCAAAACAGCTAGATGCTATAATTAGAGTCAAAAGTACTATAATTAAATTTGACTGTGGAGGTAATAGTCAAATATATACAAATCAATAAAAAATGACTGACTGACTAGGTGGATGGAAGGGGTTCCTCATCTTCCACTGGACTTTCTCTCAAGATGCAAAACCTTTTGAATAGCAAAATGTAAATTCCACTTGATTATTTCAAAATGCTGAGGAACCAAAAGAAACATTCCCTCTTAGCACTAAGCATTTACTATCAAAGCTTAACTCAAGAGGACTACAAAGTCTTATGAAGAGATTAAAATCCAGGGAGTGTTGGACTCATTTTAACTGAGCTAATCAATAAAATGGGCTCTTATCTTAGTCTTTTATCTCCAATTAGCTCATGGGGCCTACCTATCTCACACAGCGTTGATCACTGATAATGCCACCAGTAATGCCAAAAAGAACAGGCAGAAGAATACAACTGGTGGTGTATTGGAGCTGGTTGCTCATAGTTTCTGAAATTTGGAAAGCTGGTTGTTATATAGCTTGAAATTGGCCATGGTTGAAGTCTTTATATGATAGAAATCTATAAACACTACAAATCAGAGGATATTTTTTAGAGAGCCAGGTAATACGCTAATGCAAAGCAATTAGCTGAGCAACTAGCTGGGCTCACTCAAGATTGAGATGCTATATTTCCTAATTCTAGAATTAGGAAAGACTTGGGCTTCCCTGGTGGCTCAGAGGTTAAAGCGTCTGCCTCCAATGCAGGAGACCTGGGTTCGATCCCTGGGTCAGGAAGATCCCCTGGAGAAAGAAATGGCAACCCACTCCAGTATTCTTGCCTGGAGAATCCCCTGGGCGGAAGAGCCTGGTGGGCTACAGTCCATGGGGTCGCAAAGAGTGGGACATGACTGAGCGACTTCACTTTCACTTGCACTTTCCAGGCAAAACAGACAACACAAACCAACAGAAAACAGACAGAAGATCTGATTTCTAGCCCTGTATTTCCACTGATTGGCCATGATAACTAGAGTGAGTCTATGAACCTCTGTTTTGTTGACTAAAATGCAAAAGAAGTGGAACAAAGATCCCTTTAGAATCTAAAAGTTAGGATTTTAAGGTTCTCTATCTAGGTCATACCTACCCCAACTCCTGAGGTCTTCTTACAGGAAATGCTCCATGAAACAAAACCTGGATAGCACCAAGACAGTGCTCAATCTTCCCTCCATTGTGAGAGCACTACTTCAGTCTGATGCATTGGGCCAATCAACCATGCTCAAACCTGGCCAGTTTATAAATTCCCAGGATCTCTTAACTAATGAGCTGCATCCAAAAAAACAAAAAAAAATTCCAGAAAGCCTCCTGCGCTGATTTAAGGATTTCCTTCAGATTTAAGCTAAAGGCTCAGAAAGGACTCCTGGCCATTTTGTCAAGCATCTGCTACTTCTATATCCTGTTGCCGCGGCGAAGTTAAATAAGGAGCCCTCTGGCAAGCGGGCAGGAATGAAAAGTATCATGCTGCTAGAATACGATGTAGAAGAAGCACATAATACCAGAGCTAATATCCTAATACAAGAGCTTCTGCCTTGAACCTAAGCCACCATCCCGAGCCCAACATACAATAAATCCCTTAAAGGCAAAGACTATTATCCACAAAATCTGGTATGAGAACCATGAAAGATCTGCTACAGTGAATTCCCTGGCTTGGCAGAATTTGAGGTTGATTAATCTGAGGTTGGAATATAGGCAACAAATAACATTTAGTTAAACATTTCTCCCAGAGCAGCAAAGGACTCCTCAAAATAGCTGCTCCCTCTTGAGAAGCCAGCACAGATTTATCCCACAATGTAGGATGGCAGTGTTATCCTGCATGATTGGATCATGAAAAGATATAAATACTCTTGTTGCTCTTCCAAGTGTTCTCATTTCTGTATGCAAGGATTTGTAAATATCATCATCATTCTACTGTCTCACTCTTCAAAATAAAAATACACATAACACATTTGGGGGGAAATATTTAATTGGTAAATAGCAACAGTACAGTTTGGACATAGTCCTGAAAGTGATAAGAAATATATCATCCAAGAGGACCAATTTGTCAGTGTATATATTGACAGCCAAAAAATTTTTTTTAACATTCAGGCACAGAGAACAGAACTTAAAAATAGAGATTGGCTTAAATTTAGATTGGATTCTAGAAAATGATCATATATATCCAATCTAACTCATAGAAATAGATTTTTGAGAAATTATGGGAAAAGGCAGGGAATTATTCAATATATAAGTCCATCTGCTGTGTTTAGGTCCAGATAAGTACCTAAGCCATTGAAAACAATTTATAAAGTTTCCTAGGAATACAGGAGTCAAAAAATCTTGGAAATCCAGTCCACCACTAAAAGTATTCTCTAAATCAACAATACTCTGAATCTGAATTCTAGAAAAACACCTCAGGTGCAATACATCACTGAATTCAATTGTATGTCAAATTGAAATACAATCTATAGGACACAGACTCCTCAGTTTTTCCTTTTAAAATGATCATTGATTCAACAAACTCATATTGAATTTGAATTTGGTACTGGAACTAGGGATCCAAACGTGATTAAGGCATGGCCAGTCTGTGACCTCATAGAATAGAGCAGAAGGCACAGACCCACCAATGGTAAAGATACAGGATGCTGAGAGCTGTGATAGCAACAGCCCATCCAGATAAATACAGACTCTGGAGCTTCAAACGCCATACAAGGCAATAGCTCAGCTGGAGGCAGCAGCATCTTTTAATTAAGGACCAGACTCTGTGGTGAATTCAAATAGTGTTCTTTCTTTTAAGTGGGTGCTACCGTTTCTAAAATAACTTTTTTTCTGGCCAGAAGAAGAAGAAAAAAAAAACTACAAAGCAGTGGAAGTTTAAAAAAAGCAATTCGGGTTCAATACTAAGGCTTGTGGAAAGGAGGACAGCCCTTTACATTACACAGGGTGCCAAAGTCCAGGCATCTAGGGGACCTTACATAAAAGGAGACACACCAAAGGATGCCCAGACTCAGGATATGATGGTGCTGGGGTGGGATAGGAGAGGGACGTTGTTGAAGTAGAAAGAGAGAGAAAGGGCAGCCTGAGAAGGCCTTAAAGCTCTTGAGAAAGCATTTTTATTTTTTTATTTTTTATTTTTTTTGAGAAAGCATTTTTAATTCAAAACTCACATGTTTGATCAGAATTACATTGGAAGAAGATCATGTTTTTCACTTTAAGAATTCTTGCTTAGTTACATTCCCAGCATTTAAGCAAATACCTATTGTATTCATTTCCTAGGGTCATTATAACGAAATACCACAAATTGGATATTCTCAACAGAAATGTATTGTCTCACAGTTCTGGAGGCCGAAAGTCCAAAATCAAGGTGCTAACAGACTTCTGAGCACTGTGAGGGCAGGATCTGCCCCAGGCCTCTCACCTTGGCTTGTAGATGACTGTCTTCATATGTATATAGCATTCCCCCTGAATGGCATGTCTTTATCCAAATTTCCCCTTTTCACAAGGACAACAGTCATATTATTTTAAGGTCAATCCTAATGATCTTATTTCTAACTTGATTACCTCTGTGAAGACCTGCTCTGTAAATAAAGTCATATTCTGAAGTACTACAGTTAGGACCTCAGCATATAAATTTTCAGGAGACACAATTCAACCCATAACATCTATATTATAAAAGACATGGTCCCTGCCCACAAAGAGTTTATAAGCTAATTGTGAAGTCAGGAATGAGTCACATGAGACAATTCAAGAAAAGACATTCAGAGGATGTAATCGAATTATAAGCTCTGTTTTGGGCAAAAGTCTCTAGGGTAGTGGTTCCTAAACATACATGAGCATTGGCGTCTTCATAATTATTGCCACATCTTGGTAGCACTATTTACTTGGTGCTTTTTAATCTTTACTTAGGTAAAATACCTAAGTAAGTGTATCACAGTCCATTAATGAAAAAGCAGTATCCTTGCTAAAAATAGCAAGGCAAACTTAAAAGTAAACACACCATTATTAAAATTTTTAAAACAGTCCATAAACTATATGAAATCCTCTCACCTTATTTGTTAACACAGCAGTAAAGGCTAGTACACTGGAGAGAGCTCTTTGAATTGGGAAATCATAAGACAATTTTAATCAAATTTGTTACCATCAATCTAACCTTGGATAAGCAACTTAACCTACTGTGTTTCCTCATCTAGTTTCCACCATCAGGTGGCACAGTTAAAATTAAGTGGTTGGTTGCCATAACAATTATAGGAAACGTGCCTGAAAGAACTCTCTAAATATAAAAGCACTCTGAGCGCCGAAGAATTGATGCTTTTGAACTGTGGTGTTGGAGAAGACTCTTGAGAGTTCCTTGGACTGAAAGGAGATCCAACCAGTCCATTCTGAAGGAGATCAGCCCTGGGTGTTCTTTGGAAGGAATGATGCTAAAGCTGAAACTCCAGTACTTTGGCCACCTCATGCGAAGAGTTGACTCACTGGAAAAGACCCTGATGCTGGGAGGGATTGGGGGCAGGAGGAGAAGGGGACGAGAGAGGATGAGATGGCTGGATGGCATCACTGACTCAATGGACACGAGTCTCAGTGAACTCCGGGAGTTGGTGATGGCCAGGGAGGCCTGGCGTGCTGCGATTCATGGGGTCGCAAAGAGTCTGACATGACTGAGCGACTGAGCTGATCTGAATGCTCGGCAAAAATAAACCTATATTTATTAAATGTTTGGTGGTACTACAGAACATGGATTGGACTAGATGTCAGATTGTGCAGATTACTTATGCAGCTAATAATAAAGGCCTAAACAAAATGAGAAGGAAGAGGTGACAGTATAGGACTTCCCTGGTGGTCCAGTGGTTAAGATTCTGTGCTTCCAATGCAAAGGGATGCAGGTTTGATCCCTGGTTAGAGAACTAAGATTCCACAATGCCCTGTGATGTGGTTAAAAAAAAAAAAAAAGAGGTGACAGTGCCAGAAATCATTACTAAATTAAAACTAAAAAATATATATAGCATTTCCACTAACAAAAATAGGAAAAAGAAGAACTTGTGTGGCATGTCAGTCAAATTGTTTTGAACAAGCTGAGTGTGAGAAATGAGTAAGATATTCAGAGAGAAGTAATCTTGGGAGTTTTAAACAGAGGTTGGGACTTAACTAGTGGTGTGCTGGCAAACTAGCTCTGGGTAAGTGGGAGGAAGCTCTAATTTCAAATATTTGCCCCTTCCTGTGATGTAACTGCTCTCATCACAGCTGCCTTCATGCTAACTACAGGAGGACCTGGGAAGAGATGTGCAGAACTGGCTCTCATGAGCCAGGAAGTGATGGCTCCAGGCACCCTTGATGGAAATGAAGCTTTCTGCTTTGACTGGGAGTGAATGACACCATTCAAGGACAGATATATTAAAAAGAAGAGACTTCATAATAAAGCCTAAAGAATATTTAGAGGACAAGAGGGAAAAAGGAGTTTCAGTAAAGAGGAAAAGAAGAATTGCCAGAAAACTGGAGGATCTGGAACAGCTTCACAGCCAATGAAGAAGCAGCTTCGAAAACTGGGGGCAGTAGACAGCCCGTAAGGCAGCAGCTGAGGACTGACAAACAGCTCAGTCCTGACTTCTAAGCGTTATCACTGACTTGCAAGTGCACAATTCTGGCAAAGAAGAGGGAGAGAGAGACCATTGTAACCTCTTAAAAATAAGAATTCTCGCAAACAAGAGGGGGAGAGAGACTATTGTAACCTCTTAAACATAAGAATTCTCCACATATGTCATTATTTCTTCCTATCCCTTTCTTCATAGAGACATTAAAGAAATTTTGTTGAAATATTTCAGCTCATGGACACTTTTGGGTGTTGGTCACATCTGCCTTTAGAAAACTAGTTACAATTTAGAGAAAGATGTGGAAGTTATAAATTCATTGCAAAAGACTTTAATAGGAGCTATGTATATGTGAAGAACTGACTCATTGGAAAAGACCCTGATGCTGGGAAAGATTGAAGGTGGAAGGAGAAGGGGACGCCAAGGATGAGATGGTTAGATGGCACCACCGACTCAACAGATATGAATTTGGGCAAACTCCGGGAGTTGGTGATGGACAGGGAGGCCTGGCATGCTGCAGTCCATGGGGTCACAAAGAGTTGGACACAACTGAGCGACTGAACTGAACTGATATGTGTGCTTCGTCGCTCAGTCATGTCCAACTCTTTTGGACCCCCATGAACTGTAGTCCACCAGGCTCTGCTGTCCATGGGGATTCTCCAGGCAAGAAAAGTGGAGTGGGTTGCCATTTCCTCCTCCAGAGGATCTGCCCAACCCAGGGATCGAACTCAGTTCTCCTGCATTGCAGGCAGATTCTATACTGTCTGAGCCACCAGGGAAGCTACCTAATAGGAGTTAAACAGTCATATTAGACCATCTCAGCCTTTCTTATGTTCAGAGCTTATAAACACACTCAGCCCCATGGATTTACTATCCCAAAGAATGGGGTGCTCTACTGCAAAAGAGCTGCAAGAAATGACAGTAATATTTAATAAGAGAAGTCAACTGAAACACTGACAGTTAAAAAGAAACTCATTCACTGAAATTGCTCAAAGTGACAATAATTATGAGGGGAGGGGTATTTTAGACAGTGCTATAAAAACTAGTAAAAAACAGTTTATAAAATAAATTTCTATGAGCCTCCATTAAAGGAGCTAACTCAGGATACTCTACAGAATCTTCAAAGACAAATGGATGTTCAAAGGAGGCACAGCAAATACCCGTTTAGCATGTTCCAGTATAACCAACAAATTTACTCAAGACAAAGCAGAGAGACTGAGAAAGAGAACCATCTAAGCAGGGTAGGAATCATTCCAGACAACAGAGCACATGCTCCTTGGGGAGCATAAACTGTGCAGTTCTTCTAAGCATCCCACCAGGCTGAGTGGAATTTTAGTTTAAAAAGATAGTATATACATAAACAGCCCCGTTGGAGTAGAGAATGACACAGAGAAAAGGCTAATAGAGTTTTGCCAAGACAATGCATTGGTCATAGCAAACACCCTCTTCCAACAACACAAGAGAAGACTCTACACATGGACATCACCAGTCGGTCAATACCAAAATCAGATTGATTACACTCTTTGCAGCCAAAGACGGAGAAGCTGGATATAGTCAGCAAAAACAAGACCAGGAGCTAACTGTGGCTCGGATCATGAATTCCTTATTGCCAAATTC
>NW_011495032.1:19154094-19155370 GCF_000754665.1 Bison bison bison
TTGTGACATTGTACAAGAGACAGGTATCAAGACCATCCCCAAGAAAAAGAAATGCAAAAGGGCAAAATGGATGTCTGACAAAGCCTTACAAATAGCTGTGAAAAGAGAAGTGAAAGGCAAAGGAGAAAAGGAAAAATTTACCCATTTGAATGGAGAGTTCCCAAGAATAACAAGGAGAGATGACAAAACCTTCTTCAGTGATCAATGCAAAGAAATAGAGGAGAACAATAGAATGGGAAAGACTAGAGGTCTCTTCAAGAAAATTAGAAATACCAAGGGAATATTCCATGCAAAGATGGGCACAATAAAGGACAGAAATGGTATTCACCTAACAGAAATAGAAGATATTAAGAGGTGGCAAGAATACACAGAACTATACAAAAAAGATGTTCATGACCCAGATAATCACGATGGTTTGATCACTCACTTAGAGCCAGACATCCTGGAAGCAAAGTCTAGTGGGCCTTAGGAAGAATCACTAGGAACAAAGCTAGTGGAGGGGATGGGATTCCAGCTGAGCTATTACAAATCCTAAAAGATGATGCTGTGAAAGTGCTGCGCTCAATAGCAAATCTGGAAAACTCAGCAGTGGCCTCAGGACTAGAAAAGGTCAATTTTCAATTCCAATCCCAAAGAAAGGCAATGCCAAAGAATGCTCAAACTACCACACAATTGCACTCATCTGACAAGCCAGTAAAGCAATGTTCAAAATTCTCCAAGCCAGGCTTCAGCAATATGTGAACCGTGAACTTCCAGATGTTCAAGCTGGTTTTAGAAAAGGCAGAGGAATCAGAGATCAAATTGCCAACATCTGTTGGATCATCGATAAAGCAAGAGAGTTCCAGAAAAATGTCTATTTCTGCTTTATTGACTATGCCAAAGCCTTTGACTGTGTGGGTCACAACAAACTGTGGAAAATTCAAGAGATGGGAATATCAGACCACCTGACCTGCCTCTTGAGAAATCTATCTGCAGGTCAAGAAGCAACAGTTAGAACTGGCCATGGAACAACAGACTGGAAAAATCGCTAAAGGAGTACATCAAGGCTGTTTTTTGTCACCCTGCTTATTTAACTTATATGCAGAGTACATCATGAGAAATGCTGGACTGGAGGAAGCACAAGCTGGATTCAAGATTGCCGGGAGAAATATCAATAACCTCAGATATGCAGATGACAACACACTTATGGCAGAAAGGGAAGAAAAATTAAACAGCCTCTTGATGAAAATGAAAGAGGAGAGTGAAAAAGTTGGCTTAAAGCTCAACATTCAGAAAA
>NW_011495032.1:19155470-19156475 GCF_000754665.1 Bison bison bison
GACAGGCTGCAGTCCATGTGGTTGCAAAGAGTCGGACATGACTGAGTGACTGAACTGAAGTGAACTGAAACACAAGCGAACTTCTTTTCTGACACTCAAGATAAAATGGGAGTTTGTTCCAATGTTGGAAGTAAAGCTACCAGCACTCAATACTTTTTTAAGTCTCATTGCCTTCCTAAGGGTTTTTTCAAGATTGATCTTGACTATACTCAAAAATCACCTGTAGGATTTGAATTTATAACCTAACTATCTTTAAAATGCAACTCCACTGTGGAGAAGATTCCACAGACCCTATTTTTTCTGACTATATCACTAAGTAACCATGAGTGCTGAGTGCTAGGTCCCTTCAGTCGTGTCCAACTCTTTGCAACCCTATGGACTGTAGCCTTTCAGGCTTCTCTGTCCATGGGATTCTCCAAGAAAGAATACTGAAGTGGGTTGCCATGCCCTCCTCCATGAACCTTCCCGACTCAGGGATCGAACCCGTGTCTCATACGTCTCCTGCACTGGCAGGCAGATTCTTTACCACTAGCGCCACCTGGGAAGCCATATATATAACATAAACATATTAACCTTTATATATAAACTTGTCAATATGCTATATAACATATAAACATATAAACAAGAGTAACCATGAGTATGTTACTTAATCCATCTGAGCCCTTCGCTTCTCATTTATGAAATGAGACCAGTGAAGTAAATGATCACTCATTTCCTTTGTAAATCTAAAATCTCTATGACTATAACTGTACATAATACTATATATTGTCACCCTGCTTATTTAACTAATATGCAGAGTACATCATGCGAAATGTCAGGCTAGATGAAGCACAAACTGGCATCAAGATTGGCAGAAGAAATATCAATAAACTCAGATATGCAGATGACACCATCATTATGGCAGAAAGAGAAGAAGAACTAAAGAGCCTCTTGATGAAAGTGAAAGAGGAGAGTGAAAAAGTTGGCTTAAAGCTCAACATTAAGAAAACGAAGATAATGGCATCT
>NW_011495032.1:19156575-19175096 GCF_000754665.1 Bison bison bison
AATATCAGCCCACCTGACCTGCCTCTTGAGAAATCTATCTGCAGGTCAAGAAGCAACAGTTAGAACTGGACATGGAACAACGGACTGGAAAAATCGCTAAAGGAGTACATCAAGACTGTTTTTTGTCACCCTGCTTATTTAACTTATATGCAGAGTACATCATGAGAAATGCTGGACTGGAGGAAGCGCAAGCTGGATTCAAGATTGCCGGGAGAAATATCAATAACCTCAGATATGCAGATGACAACACACTTACGGCAGAAAGGGAAGAAGAATTAAAAAGCCTCTTGATGAAAATGAAAGAGGAGAGTGAAAAAGTTGGCTTAAAGCTCAACATTCAGAAAACGAAGATAATGGCATCTGGTCCCATCACTTCATGGCAAATAGATGGGGAAACAGTGGAAACAGTGACAGACTTTACTGTTTTGGGCTACAGAATCACTGCATATGGTGACTGCAGCCATGAAATTAAGACACTTGCTCCTTGGAAGAAAAGTTATGACCAACCTAGACAACATATTAAAAAGCAGAGACATTACTCTGTCAACAAAGGTCTGCCTAGTCAAAGCTATGGTTTTTCCAGTAGTCATGTTTGGTTGTGAGAGTTGGACTATAAAGAAAGCCGACCAGCAAAGAATTGATGCTTTTGAACTATGGTCTTGGAGAAGACTCTTGAGAGTTCCTTGGACTATAAGGAGATCAAACCAGTCCATCCTAAAGGAAATCAGTCCTGAATATTCATTGGAAGGACCGATGTTGAAGCTGAAACTCCAGTACTTTGGCCACCTGATGCAAAAAACTGACTCATTTGAAAAGACCCTGATGCTGGGAAAGATTGAAGGCAGGAGGAGAAAGGGAAGACAGAGAATGAGATGGTTGGATGGCATCAAACAACTTGATGGACATGAGTTTGAGTAAGCTCCGGGAGTTGGTGATGGACAGGGAAGCCTGGCATGCTGCATGCAGTCCATGGAATTGCAAAGAGTTGGACACAACTGAGCAACTGAACTGAACTGAACTAATGACTGTAACTTTCAAAATAAATTTCAATAGATGAATAATATATTTTAATGATTCCCAATGACAAAAAAACAAAAACAAAAACAAAACAGTACTTCACCACCACTTTGGGCTTTCCCAGTTGTTCAGCAGTGAAAAATCTGCCTGCTGTGTAGGAGACACAGGAGACATGGGTTCAATCCCTCAGTCAGGAATATCACCTGGAGGAAAAAATGGCAACCTGCTCCAGTATTCTTGCCTGGAAAATCCCATCAATAGAGGAGTTTGGGGAGCTACAGGCCATGGGGTCACAAAGAGACACAACTGAGCATGACGAGTAAGTGAGTGTCAACTTCACTTCAGTACTAGCATTCAGTTTTCTTAAATAAGTAACAAGGTTTCCTTACATTTGAATTAAACTTATGTGGGATGAGGAATTCCAGGGTTCTATACGTAAGGATGATAATATGGCTGCTTATCTTAGCGATATTGCCATAGTTTCAAAGACAAACAAGTAATAATAATAATTTCTAGAAGAAATTTTGTTATTTTCATAGCACGCCATTCAGGCAAGTGAATTATGTGATGCACTAGAAAATTCTAAGTTAGCTGACATATGCTGACTGTAACCCTGCTCAAATCAGCATTTGCAGTGGGTCACGTGCATAGCAAAATTCACCTTATTTATCCCCTTGAAATGGCTCAGGAATGACAGATTTTGGCAGTTAAAGTGAACAAAGAAAAAAATGGCTGTTACACAGCCCCAAAGTAAGAATTTAACCTCCTTCAGATGTTCACTGAATTCTTAAGGCTTTCCGTTTTCACATGAAATGTTTCATCATATCAAAAATATGCCACAGGACTTACACTTACAGAAAAACCTATTTATTTGGATGCTTTAAAAAGATACATATTAAATACTTAGAATCCTATTAGTTATTGTAAATTTTCAGTTGGAAATTTCAAGATTTTTTTTAGGTTAGTCTTTCAGTAACATATCTGCTTATATATTACAGCTTAATGATGTAACTATAGTCTAAAAAATTGTTCTTCTTTTTGTAGAGTAAAAATATGATCATTCCTTGATCTGTCAATAATCATATAATAGCACTTTTTCATACCAGAAGTATAATAGTTATATAATGAAAATACAAGTATATATTTCTGAATATCAAAAACAGTACAGACATTCTTCATGTCAAACTCACAGTTTTCAGAAAAATATCCAAGTTTGCTTAGCGTGGAAGATGCATGTTTTGAAAACATGGCCAAAAAAGTGAGTGTTTGAAGCAGCAGAGTTCAGGGAGTAAATTTATTTGTATTTAAACATACAGCGTTTCCATATTAAAGATGGAATCCATGGGTAAGGAAACAGCAATCTAAAGGCCAATATACTGTATATAATTGGGAAAAAACTAGAATGACAGCACTATATTTTCTTAAATACAGATATTTAAAAATTTTTTTCAGATGCCTGCTACACAGTAAACTCCTAACATTGTTGAGCAAACAAATGAATGGATGAATACCAAAAATAATCTTTTGAATAAAATCATTAAGAGAAAACTACACAGATGGCCAACTGGCACATGAAGAGATGGTAAACATCGCTAATTATCAGAGAAATGTACATTAAAACCACCAGGAGGTATCACCTCACACCTGTCAGAACGATCATCAAAAAAACAAAAATGCTGGTGAGGATGCAGAGCAAAAGGAACCCTCCTACACTATTGGTAGGAATGTACATTGGTCCAGCCACCAGGGAAAACACTATGGTGGTTCCTCAAAAAACGAAAAATAGAAGTACCCTATGATCCAGCAGTTCCACTCCTGAGTATATAAACACTAATATTAAAAGATACATGCACCTTGATGTTCATAGCAGCATGTTCTACAGTAGTCACGAACAAATACTCTTAAGTGTATTTGATAGCTACTCTGGAAACTAAATACCTAATGCATACATTATTCCACTCGATTGAATTTCAGATTAAACTGCAGTTTTTCTATCGCCTTGGAAGTCATGCTGGTTTAGAACCTACATAATACTCAAATTAATATACTGCATTATTTAACAGTCATGTTTTAGGTGCTTTGTATAATCCCCAGAGCTCAAGCTCAAAAGAATGGATTTTGTTTTCTGTAAGTAGAAGTAACCCAGTATGTCACTTTAATCTGAAAATCCCTTCTTCTGGACTCAGTGGCTAAATTCGTGCTGCTGCTTTAAACTACCAAGAAAATGGTTTCACTATTATTAACAATAGCCAACATAAGGATGATAGTTAACAATCAGTAAGCTCTTACAAAGAGCCCAGGCACTTTGCTAAGGATATTATATGCATTATCTCATTTAATTCTCATAATACTGGTACTCTTCTTCATCCTCTTTTTTTTTTAAAAAAAGATGAGGAACCTGAGATTTAAAAACATTATACAATTCTCTCAAGCTAGTAGGTAGAGTTGAATTTACTAGTCTGCCTGACTGCAGAGCCTGAACTCTTAACCACTGATAACCTCAGAATTTCTCAAAGTGTGCTGCATGTGACAATCCTGGGTGCGCAGCCCACAGACAAAAGTTATTTATTAACAGTTAATGCATGTTAGAAAGAAAAACAGCTAACACAACAAAACTCTCCCAGACCCTGTGGCTTAGAACAACAAGGTCAGGGTAGATAACCAGTTCATTTTCTTTAATCAGATGGTTTAAGGAAAAGGATAAATAGTACAAATGGTAATCCAACACTGTGAAAACCAAGAAAGTAATAATTAACTAAAGGTTGAAAAACACTGCACTATATTTTTCAACACACAAGAAAAAAAATGAAAACTGGTTCACAGGACACTTAAGCCCCAGTCTTGACTGCACCCAACTACCAGCATGGTTTCACCATTCTGGACCTTAGTTTTTCTTATCTATAAAACATGAGCTTAAACTTTGGGATCTTAGAGCTCAAAAATACATGATCCTAATGCCTTGGATCATTATTGCAATTTTATTGCAAGAGAAGACTCTTGAGAGTCCCTTGGACTGCAAGGAGATCAAATCAGTCAATCCAAATCAACCCTGAATATTCATTGGAAGGACTGATGCTGAAGCTGAAGCTCCAATACTTTGGCCACCTGATGCGAAAAGCCAACTCACTGGCAAAGACCCCCATGTTGGGAAAGACTGAGGACAAGAGAGGGGGCTGACAGAGGATGAGACAGTTGGATGGCATCACTGATTCAACAGACATGAGTTTAAGGAAACTCCAAGATATAGTGAAGGACAGGAAAGCCTGGCATGCTGCAGTTCATGGGGTCACAGAGAGTCGGACACAATTTAGTAACTGAACAACAGTCTTTAGAGATACAGTCAACACAGATGCTGAGAGGTATACTCAAACAATATTGGTAAATTATCTTTTTGCTACTGATCCATGACAAGAGAATAAGCTGATCCAGAATGTGAAATACAGTAAGCCCATTATTTAGTTTAGATGATTTTTTACAGCAAGATCTTCTCAATGAAGGAAGCTTCCACATTGATTTAAATTCTATAGAAAGTTTCTTACTGAGTCACAGATCAGTAACAAACAGTTCAGCCCATGTACCTGAAGTGGCCTGCACATGAGAAATGGCAAATAAAGCTTCTTGAAGTATTTTTCTTTTGAAGAATCCGAAAAACAAGCACAAGATAAAAGGTTAAGGGGAATTTAATAGTGAGCCTGAAACAAATTTAATATTTTCTGCCCCTCTTTAAAAAGTGTCCATTTGATTTTTCATGGAAAGCTGTCCATGCTGATTGTCCAAGAGTTCTTACACAATAAAAGCATTTGGCTTTTTTTATTTGGAGAGTTTAGGTGGAGGCAATGAGTAGCAGTATTAAATTTGTGAGGGGTCAATTCTAATTTTGGAGACAAATTATAAATCTAGTGATTTCTGGAAGCTATCTGCAAGGTATTAGTGGCTATAATTTGGAGATTCAGGGCTATAGGTACATTGTGATCATCTCTGGAAATCCTGGGTGTACATGAGACTTTCTAGAGGGAGAAAATATAATTAGCTTCTGTTTTAAGAACAATGTTCACAGTCAAAGTTTCCCCAGATAGTGTTTTGACATTTTCAACATTTTTTCTTTGTACTCCCAATAGGATCTCTACATTGCCCAAACTGTCTCAAGATTCTTACTTCTGATCCAGAAGGACATGTTTTCCCTCCAGATTAGTAGAGCTAAAAGTCATTCAGAGCAAACTGAACAGTGCAAAACATTAGCAGTTAGCTAAACAAAAACAAATCATACTTCTAGGTAGGAAGAAAATGTAAGCCAAGAGAAACAACAATCAAAATGCACACTGTGCCAATAAGCCACACCTCACCAGCCCTATATTCCACCCAAATCCTTCCCCTTTGGGACTTATTTCTATAGAGACCATCTCTCAGTTCCACAAATAAACCTAGATGTTGCTAGGAAACAATCCGGCTTCTCAGGACACAGCTGAAAAGGAGTGGCTGCTTCCTACTAAGAGGTATAGAAACCTGAAGCTATTCCTGCTGTATGTGCGTTTATGAAACTTATTTCACAGAGCCCAAGAGAGAACATGTTATGCATATTCCTTTAGTCATGACAGCCTTAAATTCAGGACGTTACTAAGGCAGACGCCAACATTCTTTTCCCATCCTAGCCCTGCATTTATTCTTTACTTTCAGGTCTTCTCTAAATTCATCATCTACCCTATCTCCCTTTAACAGGGACCAATAAAACTGTTTTGCATATTTTAAAATTACTAAATACTCATTTGGAAGATTTTTCCCATCATGTCATTGATTTTATTAAACTTTTGAAAATTTCCACATAGGTTGGAGTTGCTACTTTGAAAATTTTATGTTAAATTTTGTTACTTCTCGTGAAAACAACCGAGTGGTTTTTACCTATATTAAAGCAGCCCAAACTACTTCCTGAAGTAGTAACTACAGAGGTAGCCCACTCACTTTTCATCCTGCCTTTGACAGCAGTTGTGTTCCTCTTTTCTCATCTTAATAGCCATCCCAGCGGCTCAGTTAGGAAGGACTGCTGGTACAAGAAAGGCTCACTCAGTTCAGTACAGTTCAGTTCAGTCGCTCAGTCGTGTCCGACTCTGCGACCCCATGAATCGCAGCACGCCAGGCCTCCCTGTGCATCACCAACTCCCGGAGTTCACTCACTACTGATCACTTAAACACGGGTGAAGATTTTTTCCTTTGGAGTGCCAGTCCAAGCTCTTTCTTTCTTCTCTGTAATCCTTGACTCTTAATCTTCCTGACTGACAACTTATGGTGGTTACATGTATATAACAAGTCAAGACATCACATCCTTTCACCAGAGTCACAAGCACAAGAGAAAGTGGGGGTTAAAGACTCTCTTCATGAGGCTTTGGCTTCTCCTTGGAAAAGGAAGTTGCCCCAAAGTCTTCCCTTTACACACCACTGGCCAGAACTGGGTCACATGTGCACTCCTAGACTACTCACAACTTGGACTGCCACATCAGTTTAGACCCTTCTTAAGTCTAGAGAGGGCCTACTTGCCCTGAAATCAAGGGCTTGCTGCCCACCTCCTAAACCCATAATGAAGCAGGAATCAGGAAATGGCTGTCAGTTAAAGACCACAGAGCTGCCATCCCTCCCTTACCACATGGGATGGCCAAGTTGTCACAGAAGTAAGGCTGTCTCCAGTCTAGAAGTCAAAATAATCCATCCAGAATGAGATGAACTAGCCCCAGGAGAGAAAGGGCTATCTCTCCTTAAATCAAGGCCTCTTACTCTCACTTTGAGGTCCCAGATAAGTCAATCTTTCTTTTAAACACAGCTGTGGTTCTGCAACTATATAAATGACCCACGCTTAATATTTCAGATGTTAGTACCTGGGCCTTTTAAAGTCATTTATTGTGGAAGACCTGTTAAAAACCAATCGTGTGTCTGAAAATACCACATATCTCATTCTACCTACATGATACTTCTATTCCTGAATTCTTGTCTCTGTGTTCATCCATCCCTTTAAGAGGTCTGAGGGCACTAACTCCTCACCCCTCTTCCATGCTAGGGATCTAAAACAATTTGAAAATATACTAAGGAGACAAACATATGGGACTCAAACTACCATTTATTATTTATTCAGAGTTCTCTGGAAATGGCTAGATGGGGAAATTAAGCGGAACCTCTTATCACCCATCCTAAATCAAAAGTAGGGGAGAAACTTCTGCTCCAGGCCATATTGTAGTAATTAGTTCCAGACTTGTCTTCCTAATGAAATGACTGTAAAACTAGTAAGCAGTTATTTTATGACATTGCACAATAGACTAAAATCCCAGAGAGAAGGGAAACTTATAAGGTGACTCCATAACCATCCTGATCTTATCTGGGGAACAATTTCCTGAGCGCAGCACAGGGAGCTAGAGTTCATGACAGTTCTAATGAGCTAAAGAGGCAGCAATCAGAGTTTGGGTCAACTGAAGTGGCTAGAATCTGCAGGCAAGGCACTGGAAAGAGTGAGGAGGGAATAAAGGGGATCCCCCACAAGCCTTTGGCCGTGGTCTGGCTGCATACGTGCAGGGTGAGACTACCAAGGCTTTCCAGAGAGTAGCTGCTCCAGGGCTGAGAGTGCAATGGAGTTAAAGTAGTCAAGCAGTTCTGGAGAACAATGGAATTACATCCCAGCCAGAGAGAATGGTTAACGTTCCAGGCATCTGGCTAAGACATCAGAAATGGCATTACTTAGGAATAAGCACAAAGTCCTAGAGTAAAGCCCACAAAAGACCTACTCTAGCAAAGCCCCAAATCAAGTCCTAACAAAATCCATAAAGGAGACTAAACCTGAAGACTGAATCCCACTAAGTTAGAAGAGCTGGATAACTATATTAGGCTTTCCACAGATACATTCTAACCAAGTGTTAAATCACAGCTAGTAAGTTCAGGGAAATAAATCATCCAACCAGAATAAAAATAAACATTAAAATTAAAAGTATGCCACAGAACTCAGAATTTCTACAATACAGAATCCTCAATGTCCACTGTAAAGTGAAAAAATGCAAAGAAACAGGAAAATGGGACTCACAGTCAACAGAAAAACAGACAATAAAAACAGACCCTTAGACAAGCCCCCTCTAAGACTGGATATAGCAGAGAATTTAAAGCAGATGCATTCAAACCAATTCAAGTAACTGAAAAAAGATATGGCCTGACAGAGTTAAGATATACCAGACTCTCATAAGAGAAATTAAAACTATAAAAAGGGAAATGCATAGTCTATCAATGAAAAGTCAAATAACTGAAATTTTTAAATCCGCTGAACAGGACTAACAGGAGAATGAAGAAAAACAAAAAGAAAAGTTGGCAAACTAAGTTGAATTCGAATACTAAAGAGATTAAAGAAAAATTAACTAGAGCCTCAGAACCTTAAAGAACAACAAGTAACATATGTATAACTAAAGTCTCAGAAAAAGAAGTTCTCAGAAAAGAAAAAAATATCCAAAGGATTCATGACCAAACTTATCACAATTTTCATTAAAAATTTTTACTTAAAAAGTTTAAAGAATCCCAACCAATATAAATAAAAAGAAAATTACACCTAGGTACATTATAGACAAACTGCTGAAAACTAAGATAAAGAGAAAAATATTGAAAGTAGCCAAAGGGAAAAACAGAGACATTACATACAGGGAACCAAAAATGTGATGATGATTTGTAAGAAAGACACAGAGAAAACTTGAAATTAACTAAAGAAGAATAGCACTTTTCAAGAGATATATTTGCCAAAATATTTTCCTAGCTATATCCTTGGGCTAATTCTCGATTCAGACCTCTGATCTATACTCTAGAAAGTGAAATAAATACAAGAACACCAAGATTTTGTGACTTTGGTCACTTGGGAATAAGATAAACTTGGCCTTCCTTTCCTTAGTTCCTTCTCAGTTAAATATAGATAAGGAAATAAAACAAGAGGGATGCAGAAACAGAAAGACGGTGGGGGAAAAACTATAAAGTAATATAGTTTATATTATAATATAGTAATAGGAATCATTATCTTAAGTGATTCTAGCATCTTACAGATTAAATTGTTGTGGTTGTTTAGTTGCTAAATCATCTCCATTTCTTTTGCAACCCCATGGACTGTAGCCATCAGGCTCTTCTGTCCATGGGATTTCCCAGGCAAGAATACTGAAGTGGGTTGCCTTTCCTTCTCCAGAAGATCATCCTGACCCAGGGATCAAACCCACTTCTCCTGCTTTGGCAGGCAGACTCTTTACCACTAAGCCACCAGGGAAGCCCACAAATTAAAATATTCACACACAAAAAAGGAATCACTCTATGCAAGAAAATAAAGTTGTATCCCAAAAAATATCACATAAAAAAATCATCTAAGAAAACACAATATGCTATTTGTAGCTTCATATTAAGCATTACAAAATCTTAAGTGAGAAAAAAAAGGAAAAAATATGAGAAAAGTGAAAAGAAAAATGTTTCATAAAATCTAAAAGGGCAGCCTATCATACAGAGTGAAGTAAGCCAGAAGGAAAAACAAATACAGTATACTAACGCATATATATGGAATTTAGAAAGATGGTAACAATAACCCGGTGTATGAGACAGCAAAAGAGACACTGATGTATAGAACAGTCTTATGGACTCTGTGGGAGAGGGAGAGGGTGGGAACATTTGGGAGAATGGCAATGAAACATGTAAAATATCATGTAGGAAACGAGTTGCCAGTCCAGGTTCGATGCACGAAGCTGGATGCTTGGGGCTGGTGCACTGGGACCGACCCAGAGGGATGGTATGGGGAGGGAGGAGGGAGGAGGGTTCGGGATGGGGAACACATGTATACCTGTGGCGGATTCATTTTGATATTTGGCAAAACTAATACAATTATGTAAAGTTTAAAAATAAAATAAAATTAGAAAAAATAAATAAATAAATAAAAGGGCAAAATTACATCAAAACCACAAGAGTACCTCTAAAGTCACATCAAAACTGCAATATTCTTTTGCGAACAGAATAGATATTATATATAAACATATAATTTTAAAATTATGTATCTCCCTCACTATAAACATGTATTTAAACACACCAGGGAACTCTGAAGACTTTTCCTCCCCTTTTTCTTTTTGTCATAAGAGGAAATAGAAAAATTAAAATTCATTGAATTTTTGTTTCGATTTCTTGCTATCTAGCATGATTCAGCATTAAAATTTACATAAGTAAATACAAATCAATTTTATTTTAGTCAATCTAAAATTGTCCAGAGAAACAAAGTGCAATCAAGGGTATTACTTTGCCTCAACTAGGGTTTCTCAACAGTGTGCGGACATGTGAGGATAGATAATTCTTTGTTGTGAGGGGGTGTCCTCTGCATTGTAAGATGTTTGGCAGCATCACTGATCTCCCATTTCCCCATCCAGGTCTGCCAAACAAAAACATCGCCAAACACTGCCAAATGTCCCATAGAGGAAGTAGGCAAATTGCCCCTGTAGAGAAGCAGTGCATAAACTAGTTTCCCATCCTACTCCCACTCTGTTCACACACACACACACACATAAAGTGCTTGGCTTATAATCTACATTGAAAGGAACAATGTCTTCTGATAAGACATCTGTTGTTAATTTTTTTTTTTTTTTAAAGAACTCCCTTCATGCAGCGATAAAGCTCTCAAACTTTGGAGAATGTTAAGATTTTCTTACTAGATTTGATTTAGATTTCTTTATGACTGGTTAGTAGGTTTTACTTCTGCTTTCAACTCAAGTAACAGATATTATATTTTCTGGGACATGGTTATTCATCCTGAACTCACCTATGAAAAGAGATGCAAATCAGCTAAACAGGGTTGGGATACTTTCATTAAAACAAATAGCAACCTATTTCTAAGTCATTTGTTAGAAGACTATGACATTTTCTTTACCTAATTGATCTAGGACCCATCAAGGAATTTAAACAGGGTTGGGATACTTTCATTAAAACAAATAGCAACCTATTTCTAAGTCATTTGTTAGAAGACTATGACATTTTCTTTACCTAATTGATCTAGGACCCATCAAGGAATTTAAACAGGGTTGGGATACTTTCATTAAAACAAATAGCAACCTATTTCTAAGTCATTTGTTAGAAGACTATGACATTTTCTTTACCTAATTGATCTAGGACCCATCAAGGAATTTAAACAGGGTTGGGATACTTTCATTAAAACAAATAGCAACCTATTTCTAAGTCATTTGTTAGAAGACTATGACATTTTCTTTACCTAATTGATCTAGGACCCATCAAGGAATTTAAACAGGGTTGGGATACTTTCATTAAAACAAATAGCAACCTATTTCTAAGTCATTTGTTAGAAGACTATGACATTTTCTTTACCTAATTGATCTAGGACCCATCAAAGAATTTTGAAATAAAAAGATACTTCAGACTGCAAGTTATTAATGTACTTCAACCTTATGAAAATACAGAACATTTTTTATATCAGTTATCTAAATCCAAACATCTTTTTCATTGTTTTAAAAATACTAGTAAATGTTTATAGCCACCTCTTTTCAAAATGCAGCTAATGATCAAGGGTAAAGTGAAAGTTTAAAAAGAAAATACTGCAGGTTCTGACGTTTAATTAGGGTAGAAATTAACCACAGAATTCATATCAGCAAAGTTATTTATAATTGTTGTTTCCCCTACCCCAAAGAAGAAAAAAATTTCCAGGATATGGCTGTTTTAATTTATGTATGTGAATTTCTTCCCAGGAGAAAACACAGAATAGTATAATGTCAGAGCAAAATGTATGCGCTAAGTCACAAGCAAGTCCAGTTCATTTGACTCACCTATGTGATACAGTCCTATCCAATCACTGGGATCCACCTCCTCTTTAATGTCCCAGAAGATGATGAGGTTCTGGGCTTGCCCCAGTGTGTACTCATACATGCTGGCCGTCAAGCTGGAGCGGCTCTCAGAGGTCACCAGATCTGTGTCGCTGTTGGCCCGCTGTAGGGTCATATTCTCGGTCATGGAGCTCTGGGCAGCCAGGCTCTGGAGGTTCTCTGGACTCAGGGTGTACCGCATCTGGGGATTTCGACGCCTTACAAAAAGCAGGTGCTCCCGGGCTGAGCTAGCCATCCCGTCTGCCTCTCTGAAGTTGACTTCCTACAAAGCTGTAGAGACAAACACATACAAAGCATTAGCATTACAATGCAAGGAATTACATTTAAGCTTCCCAGACAATGACTTTATGAGTGTTTGTTAAAGCCTAACCCATGCAATAATCTGCTGTCAAAATAAAACCTACTACTCTACTGTCAACTGATGATGTCAGAAACAACTTTCATAGGCTGAGGTCACCTGATGGCAAAGGTCATCAAACACCTGTGGCCTCAATTTCATTACTGGGCACAGTGTCCTCATAGCAATTAAGAAGGGGCTTTCCCTACCATCCCTTTTATGTCTATCCTTCCTCCTTCAGAAATAGCATCCTCCTCTCCTTCACCCAACTCACATATTTATTTGTTGATGCAATTTAATTTTAAAATAGCAAGACAGAAAATTTTGACCCATGTTAAACAGAGTTGAAATACACCAGTGAGGACAAGTTCATGCACTCAATTTCCTTCTCATAGGAATAAAACCCACCAAATCCTTCTTCAGGAACTTGCCCAAATGTTACCTCCTCACTTACATATAGTTGACCATTCCATTTAAAACTGCAACATCCAAGCATTTCCCACCCCTCCTTCCTTGCTTTACTTTTCTCAAAAGCAATTACTATGATCTGCTGTACCACAGAGCACCATGCACTTATTTGGTTCTTGTGTATTTTCCCCCACAAGAAGGTAAGCTTGAAGAAAGCACAGTCTCCTCAATAAAAGGTGATTGGAAAAACTGGGCAACCATGTGAGAAGAATGCAACTGGACCACTACCTTGCACCATACACAAAAAATCAACTGAAAATGGATTAAAAACTTGAAGACCTGAAACCATAAAACTCCTAGAAGAAAACACAGACCAAAATTTCTTTGACATAAATCATTGCAATATTTTTTTTGGTTCTGTTTCCTAAGGCAAAGGAAACAAAAGCAAAAGTAAATAAATGGTATCTAACTAAACTTAAAAGTTTTGGCACAGTAAAGGAAATCACTGATGAAACAAAAGAACAACCTACTGAATGGAAGAAAATATTTGTAAATGATATGACTGATAAGGAGCTAAACATGAGGAGATGATATATACTGATAAGGAGCTAAATAATCTGATAAGGAGCAAAAATATACAAAGAGCTCATGCAACTCAATATCAAAAAAAAACAAACAACCCAATTAAAATATAGGCAGAAGACCTGAATAGACATTTTTCCAAAGAACACATACAGATGGCAAACAGGCACAAAAAAAAATGCTCAAAATTACTAATCATCAGGGAAATGCAATTCAAAACCACAATGAAATATCCCCTCATACCTGTCAGAATGGCTACCATCAAAAACCAAACAAATAACAAATGTTGGCTACGACATGGAGAAAAGGAAACTCTCCTGCACTGTTGGAGGAAATGTAAATCAGTACAGCCATTATGGAAAACCATATGGAGATTTTTCAAAATATTAAAAATAGAACTACCATATGATACAGCAAGGAGATCAAATCAGTCAATCTTAAGGGAGATCAACCCTGAATATTCACTGGAAGGGCTGATGCTGAAGCTAAAGCTCCAGTATTTTGGTCATCTAATGTGAACAGACAACTCATTGGAAAAGTCCCTGATGCTGGGAAAGATTGAGGGCAGGAGGAGAACAGGGCATCAAAGGATGAGATGGCTGGACAGCATCACCGATGCAATGAACATGAACCTGGGCAAATTCGGGGAGATGTTGAGGGACAGGGAGGCCTGGCTTGCTGCGGTCCATGGGGTCCCCAAGACTTGAACGTGACTGGGCAACTGAACAACAACAACAACAACAGCGATACAGCAATTCCACTTCTGGGTGTACATCCAAAAGAAATGAAACAGGATCTCAAAGAGACATCCACACTCCCGTGTTCACTGCTGTGTCATTTGAAATAGCCAAAATATGGAGATAACCCAAGTGTCATTTAACGAATAAATCGATAAAGAAGATGCAATATTGATGTATGTATGCAATACATACATTGGAATATTATCCAGCTGTGAGAAAGAAGAAAATCCTGCTGTTTGGAACAACACAGCTGAACACTGAAGCATCATGCTAAGTGAAATAAGTCAGAGAAAGAAATTATCTCACTTATATGTGGAATCTAATTTAAAAAGAAAAGTCAAACACCTAGAAACAAACCAAAAGAGTGGTAACCATGGCCTGCAAGATGGGAATAATGGGGAGGTTGGTAAAGGCTACAAACTCTCAATTTTCAGATGAATAAGGTTTGAGGAGCTAAAGTGAACAATGAAGGACTACAGTTAATGACACCATATTATATAATTGAAATTTGCTAAGAGAGCAGAATTTAAATGTACTTATCAAAAAAAATAATAAAAGAGGTGATGAAGGTGTTCATTAACTGGATGGTGGGAATCCTTTCACAATGTACACAAATATCAAATCATCATGGTGAAATGTTAAATATCTTACAATTGTATTATCAATTATACCACAATAAAGCTGAGAATTAAAAAAAAAAGAATGTAAGCTTCACAAATGCATGTTTGGTCACAGCTTCACCCCAGCGTTTCCAACAGTGCCTCGTAAACAGTTCAGTTCAGTCGCTCAGTTGTGTCCAACTCTTTGCAACCCCATGGACCACAGCACACCAAGCTTCCCCATCCAGCACCAACTCCTAGACTTTGCTCAAACTTATGTCCATTAAGCTGGTGATGCCATCCCATCATCTAATCCTCTGTCATCCCCTTCTCCTCCTGCCTTCAATTTTTCCCAACATCACGATCTTTTCCAGTGAGTCAGTTCTTTGCATCAGGCAGCCACAGTATTGGAGCCTCAGTTTCAGCATCAGCCCTTCCAATGAATATTCAGGACTGATTTCCTTTAGGATTGACTGGTTGGATCTCCTTGCAGTCCAACGGTCTCTCAAGAGTCTTCTCCAACACCACAGTTCAAAACTATCAATTCTTTGGCACTCAGCTTTCTTTATACTTTATATAGAGTATAAAGTATATACTCTAGATACTTTATATATATATACTTTATATATATACTCTATATATACTTTATAGAGTATACATACTCTATATACTCTATATACTAAAGAGTATATACTTTATATATACTCTTTATACTTTATATAAAGTATACTCAGTATACCTTATACTTTATACTTTCTTTATACTTTCTCACATCCATACATGACTACTGGAAAAGCCATAGCTTTGACCAGATAGACCTTTGTTTGCAGAGTAATGTCTCCGCTTTTTAATATGCTGTCTAAGCCGGTCATAGCTTTTCTTCCAAGCAAGCATCTTTTAATTTCATGGCTGCAATCACCATCTGCAGTGATTTTGGAGCCCAAGAAAATAAAGTTTGTTACTGCTTCCATTGTTTCCCCATCTATTTGCCATGAAGTGATGAGACCGATGCCATGATCTTCATTTTTTGAATGGTGAGTTTTAAGCCAGCTTTTTCATGCTCCTTTTTTACTTTCATCAAAAGGCTCTTTAGTTTCTCTTTGCTTTCTGCCATAAGGGTGTTTTCATCTGCATATCTGAGGTTACCGATATTTGTCCCAACAATCTTGGTTCCAGTTTATGCTTCATCCAGCATTTCACATGATGTACTCTGCATATACCCAGCATTTCACATGATGTACTCTACATATAAGTTAAATAAGTAGCAAGACAATATACAGCCTTGGCGTACTCCTTTCCCAATTTGGACCAGTAGGTAGTACAAAGTAGGTATCAATAAATGTTGAATAAGCAGATCAGTGACCAGTGAGCATCCTTCTCCAAGATACCCGTTAAGTTCCTAGTAGACACTCCTTACTGTCTCCTAGATACTCATGAATTAACACCTTGAGTCCCTTTTCTGGGCCTGTCCTTTGCCACCCCTGATTTCTAACTGGTCCACAATATTTCTACCATCTAGATCATGATAAGTTATTTCCTTTGGCTCCCATCTAAAAGAACAAAGCCTTTCTTGTTTGAACTTAGATTCAGCCCCCTGCTGGCTCACTTTGAGTCTAGTCATAGATACCCATTTTCTTCTCCGTTGCCAGACTCTGACAGAGATTCTTTCCAAGACCTCTGTACTTTATTAAAAAAACGAAGATCATGGCATCTGGTCATATCACTTCATGGAAAATAGATGGGGAAACAATGGAAACAGTGACAGACTTTATTTTGTTGGGCTCCAAAATCACTGTAGATGGTTGACTGTAGCCATGAAATTATAATGTATGGCTCTACATAGAATGAATATGGCTCTCTTCTTCACTACCTCTTTCATGACTACTTCATTCACCAACAGGTTTATGGATTTAACATTTACTCTGCATCCCCAGTACCTGCTGGCCTCTTCAACATATTACATCTTTTCAAAGACCACTCCTGTAAGGTGTTCTAGAAAATTAACTAGAACTTCCATTAAAAAAAAAAAAAAAGTTAATCCTGGGTTCAATGGTTACATTAGTAACTAATAATCTTGGATACCTAGTCTGAGGGAAGAAAAGAGGAGGATTCCCTAATTTTTCCCATGCCCTCATCCATTTTCACAAACACTCGGGTTAAGGGGGAAAATTCTGCCACTGCCAAGGTCACAGTACTTGCAAACATATTTATTCAATTAATTTATGTGATAAAGTTGATCTCACACTTTTAGCACTATACTTGAATTTAAAAAATCACTGGGATTGGTGGGCAAGATGTCCTCTGTAAAAAGGACAGAAATAAAGTGAACAGAGAAACTAATACTCCTCTTCATAAATTTAACTATTGCTTTCTGATGTGGTATATAGTAATTCTGACATCATATAACCCATAACTGTTACACAACTTCAAATCCATGAAGCCTAAAATTCAGGTCAACCTCTAATGTGAGGTTTCATGAAATTTTCATTTTAGTGAATTTCAACAGGCCATTCTTTGTAAACCCAGAGTGAGCTCAGCACCACATCAGCTTCAACAAGCACTATAAATAATTAACTCCTAACACATTGTAGTCAAATAGAAAATGCAGGCTGTACGTAACTAAGCTATTTCCCTGGAAGAAATAGGCCAGAACCTTTACTGCTTTAAGCAACAACAAAAAATACCTGAAAATTACTCTACTCTAGAAAAAAAGGGGGAAAGGGATGTATACGAAAACTATTTTATTTTTTAATGACCTCTACTTAATTAGAGAGATAGGTAAAACACAATGGAAAAAAGAATAAGTTCCAAACTCTGATTATGGGTTTCAGTCATCTCTCTACTATTAAGTTGCTCTGTCATCTTGGAAAATTTATTTTAACTCTCTGTGCTTACATCTTCCCATCAGTATAAGAGAGACATAGTAACACCTGGTTGCAACATAGAATTTTGGAGAAAACTAAATTAATCAGTCCACGTAGAACATTTAGAACAGTGCCTGGCATATAAGTGCTCAATTGTGTTTAACTATTAATATTAATAATGTTACGTGATGACATTCTACTTTAATTATACCAAGTAGTACTGATTTTAGTACTCCCTTAATCCCCACAATTATTGGGAGAGTAGATTATCAGCATCCTCAATTATTCAAAGCACAGTCCCAAAAACAGAAAGAAAAAAAAGAGCCTTGTAGGCAATGAGGAAAAGCTATCGTGAAGCCCAAGTCTTAGCCCTATAGCAAGGGCCTGACAAGGGCCACTCTCTGGTCCTCCAGCCAGAGATAAAGGTTGAAATTTGATTCTCTCATCATTATTGGGTTCATTCATTTATTCACACATTCAACAAACTTTTATTGAGTACCTCCCTTGTGAAAGCCATTAAAGATAAAACAGAGCAAAAGATCAAATCCCTACCTTGTGAAGTTTCATTTCTACAGGGAGAAAACAACAGACAGGTCAAAAAAAAAATGAATAAATAACATATTTATTTTTAGTGGAAAAGCAAAAATAAGCTAGAACTGTGTGAATTTGCTGGCTAACTGAACCCTGAAAAAAAAAAATGTATGAAGCATCTATGACTGGCATAAAACTACAGAGTATACCAAACAGTAAAGAGAGTAAGTTCAGTTCAGTTCAGTCGCTCAGTTGTGTCTGACTCTTTGCGACCCCATGAATCGCAGCACACCAGGCCTCCCTGTCCATCACCAACTCCCGGAGTTCACTCAGACTCACGTCCATCAAGTCGGTGATGCCATCCAGCCATCTCATCCTCTGTCATCCCCTTCTCCTGCTGCCCCCAATCCCTCCCAGCATCACAGTCTTTTCCAATGAGTCAACTCTTTGCATGAGGTGGCCAAAATACTGGAGTTTCAGCTTTAACATCATTCCTTCCAAAGAAATCCCAGGGCTGATCTCCTTCAGAATGGACTGGTTGGATCTCCTTGCAGGCCAAGGGACTCTCAAGAGTCTTCTCCAAC
>NW_011495032.1:19175196-19181145 GCF_000754665.1 Bison bison bison
CATCCATACATGACCACAGGAAAAACCATAGCCTTGACTAGACGAACCTTTGTTGGCAAAGTAATGTCTCTGCTTTTGAATATGCTATCTAGGTTGGTCATAACTTTCCTTCCAAGGAGCAAGCGTCTTTTAATTTCATGGCTGCAGTCACCATCTGCAGTGATTTTGGAGCCCCAAAAAATAAAGTCTGACACTGTTTCCACTGTTTCCCCATCTATTTCCTATGAAGTGATGGGACCGGATGCCATGATCTCCATTTTCTGAATGTTGAGCTTTAAGCCAACTTTTTCACTCTCCTCTTGCACTTTCATCAAGAGGCTCTTTAGTTCCTCTTCACTTTCTTCCATAAGGGTGGTGTCATCTGCCTATCTGAGGTTATTGATATTTCTCCCGGCAATCTTGATTCCAGCTTGTGCTTCTTCCAGTCCAGCGTTTCTCATGATGTACTCTGCATATAAGTTAACTAAGCAGGGTGACAGTATACAGCCTTGACGTACTCCTTTTCCTATTTGAAATCAGTCTCAAAAATGACAGAATGATCTCTGTTTGTTTCCAAGGCAAACCATTCAATATTACAGTAATCCAAGCCTATGCCCCAACCAGTAACACTGAAGAAGCTGAAGTTGAACGGTTCTATGAAGATCTACAAGACCTTTTAGAACTAACACCCAAAAAAGATGTCCTTTTCATTATAGGGGACTGGAATGCAAAAGTAGGAAGTCAAGAAACACCTGGAGTAACAGGCAAATTTGGCCTTGGAATACGGAATGAAGCAGGGCAAAGTAATAGAGTTTTGCCAAGAAAATGCACTGGTCATAGCAAATACCCTCTTCCAACAACACAAGAGAAGACTCTACACATGGACATTACCAGATGGTCAACACTGAAATCAGATTGATTATGTTCTTTGCAGCCAAAGATGGAGAAGCTCTATAGTCAACAAAAACAAGACCGGGAGCTGACTGTGGCTCAGATCATGAACTCCTTATTACCAAGAGAGTAAGGTTTCCTTTCAAATTCTTTCTTATCTTTCCCTAAGGCATGTAACATGGCCATTACTCTTCAAGAACTTTAAGAGGAAAGATCACATAATTCACATATGAAAGAATTCAACCTGGTATTAATGACACTTCATATACATGTACAATTTGTCCCCCAAGTATGTGATAGAACTAGTAAATGCTCATGGGGCATCAGGAAGTGACAGTAATATTTATAAAATATTGTACATTTTCCAAAACATTTTCACTTCCATCATCTCAAGTGAGACCCCAAAATAATATGAATTAAGTTTGAAAAATGCTGTCATCTCCGATGAGAAAACTGAATATCTTCAAGACAAAAGATTGGCTGAAGGAGTTCTGAGGTAAGTCTTAAAGGATAAAAGGAAAAGAATAAATGTATGAAAAGCATTCATACATCCTAACTGGAAGGATGGTTATGGAGAAGCAAGCAAGGAAGAGGATATGAGAGGGAAGAAACAAAATGAAAACCAGAAGTTCTGCAGACATCTGTGTCTCTTTTGCTGTCTCACATATAGGATTATCCGTACCATCTTTCTAAATTCGATATATATGTGTTAGTATACTGTATTGGTGTTTTTCTTTCTGACTTACTTCACTCTGTATAATAGGCTCCAGTTTCACCACCTCACTAGAATGGATTCAAATGTGTTCTTTTTAATTGCTGAGTAATATTCCATTGTGTATATGTACCACAGCTTTCTTATTCATCTGCTGATGGACATCTAGGTTGCTTCCATGTCCTGGCTATTATAAACAGTGCTGTGATGAACATTGAGGTGCACGTATCTCTTTCAATTCTGGTTTCCTTGGTGTGTATGTCCAGCAGTGGGATTGCTGGGTCATATAGCGGTTCTAGTTCCAGTTTTTTAAGGAATCTCCACACTGTTCTCCATAGTGGCTGTAGTAGTTTGCATTCCCACCAACAGTGTAAGAGGGTTCCCTTTTCTCCACACCCTCTTCAGCATTTATTGTTTGTAGATTTTTGGATAGCAGCCATTCTGACCTGCCTGAGATGGTACCTCATTGTGGTTTTGATTTGCATTTCTCTGATAATGAGTGATGCTGAGCATCTTTTCATATGTTTGTTAGCCATCTGTATGTCTTCTTTGGAGAAATGTCTGTCTAGTTCTTTCGCCCATTTTTTGATTGGGTCGTATATTTTTCTGGAATTGAGCTGCAGGAGTTGCTTGTATATTTTTGAGATTAATTATTTGTCAACTGCTTCGTTTGCTATTATTTTCTCCCATTCTGAAGGCTGTCTTTTCATTTGCTTATAGTTTCCTTTGTTGTGCAAAAGCTTGTAAGTTTAATTAGGCCCTGTTTGTTTATTTTTGCTTTTATTCCCATTACTCTGGGAGGTGGGTCATAGAGGATCCTGCTGTGATATATGTCAGAGAGTGTTTTGCCTATGTTTTCCTCTAGGACTTTTATAGTTTCTGGTTTTACGTTTAGATCTTTAAGAAATACACTATGTTCATGGATTGGATGAATCAATATAGTGAACATGAGTATACTTCCCAAAGCAATCTATAGATTCAATGCAATTCCTATCAAGCTACCAACAGTATTTTTCACAGAACTAGAACAAATAACTTCACAATTTATATGGAAATACAAAAACCTTGAATAGCCAAAGCAATCTTGAGAAAGAAGAATGGAACTGGAGGAATCAACCTGCCAGACTTCAGGCTATACTACAAAGCTACAGTCATCAAGACAGTATGGTACTGGCACAAAGACAGAAATATAGATCAATGGAACAAAATAGAAAGCCCAGAGATAAATTCACGCACCTATGGATACCTTATCTTTGACAAAGGAGGCAAGAATATACAATGGAGAAAAGACAATCTCTTTAACAAGTAGTGCTGGGAAAACTGGTCAACTACTTGTAAAAGAATGAAACTAGAACACTTTCTAACACCATATACAAAAATATATTTACATTTTGAATTCTAAAAGGAACTCAACCACAGCTCTTAAAGAATTGTTTCTATTTAAAAACAAAGTTAATTCCAACTTCCAAACCACCCACTTTAAAGGAACTTTTAGAGCCAGCACTTTCAAGCCAGTTGCTGCATGTAGTGTGATGTGAAACAAGGGAAAGAAGAGAAGATCAGAAGAAACTTGGGCAAAGAACATGAAGTAATTTACTTGGAACCTCACCAGTGAGCAGGGAGCCATTCCAGGATCTCAAGCAGAGGAACCAAAATATGAAATTTAAGCATGAGAAAGTTAATCTGAAAGCTTATGAAGGATTGATTTTAAGAGGAAGAAAACAGAGATGAGGAAAACAGTTAAAAGCTAACTGATTAGTTAAGACATCTGGCACTGAGTGTTAAGAACAGATTTCATTAAGAATAGAATTCAGTTCATGTAACAGCAATATTTCAAAGTAATAACATAGTCAATCAGGAATATTTCAAAGAAAGAGCCCCAAAACTTCGTGACATATTGAATATAGGGGATAAAAGTGAGGGAGCAAATTAAGACTCAATTCTGGATTTTTAATCTAACTGCAAACAGAATCCCAGAGGCATTGATGAGGCTGAGAAAAGCAATACTACTTTGGGTGTTTAAAATAAAAGCAATATATCTCAGTAACTCTGTCCCAAAGACTCTTGTGAAGGTAGGCCTGAGTTGCTGGTTATTATGAGGCCAGGGACAAAACAAATACTCAAATGCAAGTTTCTGCTTGTAATGGTCTTAGAATTTATTAGTTACAATTGACTATGGCAATATATCTCTAAAAGGATCAGCTCAGTGTTTAAAAACCTCGCTTAGATGTTTTACTCTACATAACTTGGATTAGTGGAAAAGAAATAAAGTCAAAATGCTGAGATTACAATGAGGCTAATAACTGTAATCATTACCAAACCTGCTTTGGAAAACTTCATTTTTCCCTTATAATAAAAGTAGTGTATTTTTTAAGAGTTCATATCTCCATAATAAACAAGATCAAATGTGATGTAGAAATCAATTTGCAAAGTTGCATAAAAATTTTAAAAATTAAACTAGTCTACAGTTAAAATTTTAGTTTATAACTACAGTATTTCAACGCAATGTTCTCTTATGGGAAAATCAGTGTTACACAAACAACAGGTAATGACTGCTTCATATTTTCTGTTGATATCTAAGAATTCGTCATTGGTATCTTGGTTTCATACCTATGCTTTTTGCAATAAGAAAGACAAATTTTCTTTGGACTGTCATCCATGAAAACCTTTAGTAGATGAAGCTAATGGTAAGGGAAACTGATTAGTAGTCACTATATTTATTAAAAAGACAGCTGGTCCTTTAAAGCTCCTTAGACAATCCACCCCGCTGTGAGCCTCTGCTGAGGCTTTATGTCCCATTCCCAAATGACACAATTTAACATGATATAACACTCCCTGGGTGGGGGCGGGGGGGGGGGACACCCTCCTTTTCTAATTATGATTAGGTCTGCAATAGGTTGCTCTCTCACATTAACAGACATCTGCTTAAACAACAATCAAAAACAAAATCACCTTTATTCCAGAGGTCGAGAGAGTTATAATTACTATACAAATTGCAAAACACCTTAGTATATACAACTTCATTTCCAAAAGCAGCAGATTTTGTTTAGAAGATAAAGACAGCAGCAGATGACAAATACATTAAACAAGTGTTTTTATTTAAAATATATTTGTTAATGAACCTGGAGGTCAATTTATTAAATTTCACCTAAACAGCAAACACTGAAAATATTCATTATGAAAAGATTTTTATACACTGGAAATGCACCCTCAGATTTTAACTTCTTAGACTGAAAAGTAATAATAATAATGACTAACATCTTTGTTAACCCTTCAAATTTCTTCAAATACACCACATGCATACACATACACAACACATATACATATATTATACTTCAAATTCTATTTGTGTTTTACTGTATAAATGAGGAAAACAAAGTGGGGTGAATTATATTTATGACAAGAGACACTTAAGAAAATATAATGTGTCTGCAATATGCAGATATGTGAGAGGTCTGGGAACAGAAAACAGCAAGCCATTAGACCCCGCAAGGCAAGGTGTCACCTGAGATGAAGAAGTGAAAGTCGCTCAGTCATGTCCGACTTTTTGCAACCACATGGACTATACAATCCATGGAATTCTCCAGGCTAGAATACTGGAGTGGGGAGCCGTTCCCTTCTCCAGGGGATCTTTCGAATCCAGTGATCAAACCCAGGTCTCCTGCATTGCAGGCAGATTCTTTACCAGTTGAGCCACCAGGGTAGCCGGAGATGAAGAAAGTTATCACCAAATTCTCAACTAAGACCCCACTCTAGTAGCTGTTCACAGTGCCTACTTGCTAAGAGAAAGAATACTCATTATTCATTGTTTATCATATATAACCATAATCCAATGCTAGCTTACTCAGCAAGGAAGTGCTAATAAAATGATTAAGATCAGAAAAATCCCTCCTATACAGTCTACCAATAAATGATTTCAGGGCATTCAACAGAGAGCTTGGGGTGACTGAAGCTGCCCCTCATGTCCTCTTTTCAGGTGTTAAAGTACCACTTCAGTTCAGTTTAGTTCAGTCGCTCAGTCGTGTCTGACTCTTTCCAACACCATGAACTGCAGCATGCCAGGCCTCCCTGTCCGTCACCAACTCCCAGAGCCTACCCAAACTCATGTCCATTTAGTCGGCAATGCTATCTAACCCCTTCTCCTCCTGCCCTCAATCTTTTCCACCTCCAGAGTCTTTTCAAATGAGTCAGCTCTTTGCATCAGGTGGCCAAAGTATTGGAGTTTCAGCTTCAACATCAGTCCTTCCAATGAACACCCGGGACTGATCTCCTTTAGAATGGACTGGTTGGATCTCCTTGCAGTCCAAGGGATTCTCAAGAGTCTTCTCCAACACCACAGTTCAAAAGCATCAATTCTTCGGCATGCA
>NW_011495032.1:19181245-19186639 GCF_000754665.1 Bison bison bison
TCAAAAGCATCAATTCTTCGGCATTCAGCTTTCTTTATAGTCCAACTCTCACATCCATACATGACTACTGGAAAAATCATAGCTTTGACTAGATGGACCTTTGTTGGCTAAGTAATGTCTCTGCTTTTTAACATGCTGTCTAGGTTGGCCATAACTTTCCTTCCAAGGAGTAAGCGTCGTTTAATTTCATGACTGCAGTCAACATCTGCAGTGATTTGGGAGCCCCCCAAAATAAAATCTCTCACTGTTTCCATTTTTCCCCATCCATTTGCCTTGAAGTGATGGGACCAGATGCCATGATCTTCGTTTTCTGAATGTTGAGCTTTAAGCCAACTTTTCACTTTCCTCTTTCACTTTCATCAAGAGGCTCTTTAGTTCTTCTTTGCTTTCTGCCATAAGGGTGGTGCCATCTGCATATCTGAGATTATTGATATTTCTCCCGGCAATCTTGATTCCAACTTGTGTTTCTCCCAGTCCAAGGTTTCTCATGATGTACTCTGAATATAAGTTAAATAAGCAGGGTGACAAGATACAGCTTTGATGTACTCCTTTTCCTATTTGGAACCAGTCTGTTGTTCCATGTCCAGGTCTAACTGTTGCTTCCTGACCTGAATACAGGTTTGTCAAGAGGCAGGTCAGGTGGTCTGGTAGTCCCACAAAAGTTTATTGTGATCCACACAGTAAAGGCTTTGGCATAATCAATAAAGCAGAAATTGATGTTTTTCTGGAACTCTCTTGCTTTTTCCATGATCCAGTGGATGTTGACAATTTGATCTCTTGTTCCTCTACCTTTTCTAAAAGCAGCTTGAACATCTGGAAGTTCATGGTTCACGTATTGCTGAAGCCTGGCTTGGAGAATTTTGAGCATTACTTTACTAGCATGTGAGATGAGTGCAACTGTGCGGTAGTTTGAGCATTCTTTGGCATTGACTTTCTTTGGGATTGGAATGAAAACTGACCTTTTCCAGTCCTGCGGCCATTGCTGAGTTTTCCAAATTTGCTGGCATATTGAGTGCAGCACTTTCCACAGCATCATCTTTTAGGATTTGAAATAGCTCAACTGGAATTCCATCACCTCCACTAGCTTTGTTTGTAGTGATGCTTCCTAAGGCCCACTTCACTTCACATTCCAGGATGTCTGGCTCTAGGTGAGTGATCACACCAATGCAATTAATTGCGTCATGAAGAATCAGGAAATGCAATTTTCCTCCAGGCTGCTGCCCTTTAGAAAAAGGCTCTTCTCCCCACAATTTTAGCAAATATGTTATGATCCACAATGTAATAATAGCCCACCTATAAATCTGGAAAAGGAGTAGACACAAATAGACATAATTTTAAGTTTCAAAAGTTGTTAATTTTAAAGACTGAGTCCAACAGGTCATTCAAGCTGTTGATTTAGTATTAAACCAATGGATATGCAGCCAGATAAGTAAGAGAAAATAATTAAGATTTGGTTTAACTGTTTTGAGATTAACTACAAATACTCTATACTCCACAGGTACTTTCTTCCATTTCCATTGCCACAACAGCACTAAGTCTAATTCACATCAGACCAAATCTAGGCCATCATTTCTTTTTGTAAAATTTTTAATGACTTTAGCATATTTTTTATGTATTTATTTTTATTTTTCGTCACACTACTTGGTCTGTGGGATCTTAGTACCCTAACTAGGGAGTAAATTCATGTCCTCTGCAATGGAAGCATCATGGAATCTTAACAACTGGACCACCAGGGAAGTCCTGGCCATCACTTCTTAAAAGACCTCTCCAATGCTTATATTTTCCCCTAGACAATCCATCTACTCTCTCCCTGCAGCACTCTTTCAGTGACTATACTCCCAATCAAGTAAAATACATAATTAAAGGGCTACAAGAGAAGTGAAAAAAGGGGCAGGAGTGGGACCTGGTTTAGGCAGGGTGAGTAGACAGGCCTCTCACAGGCAGTGACAATTAAACTGATTAAGCTGAGACCTGAACTTAGCAGGCCATTGCACACTGCAGTGAAACGTGAGAACAGCGTGGATTTGAGTGGTGTTTCTGGGGGTTCACGGTGGAGAAGGGAAGGTGGTTTTTAGTGGGTTTCTTTATACTACCATAAACAAACACAAAGCTCTTTACAAAGTTCCTCCATGGAAGGGTAACTATCTGTTCCTCATGAAAATGCTTATAGTGTGCCGAGCATTGCTCATGCCATCCTTTCCACCTCCTGCACCTAGTCCATCTTCAAGGTCTTAGGGTCACTTTCATCTTGAAGAACACAGAGACAGAAGGCAACATTCCTACTACTGAATTCTAGTGGTCTCTTGTATACCATTTGTATCACGGGTACTTCACAATGCCTCAGAATCTATAAATATTCATGTCTTGCCAGATTATAAACTCTTTGAGAACAAATTACTGTTTCTCTTACATGCTACATCCTCTATAAAATAATAATTTTTATAAATATTTTTCAAATACATGAATGGATAGAGTTGACTCCTAATAATGAGAAAATAAGAATATAAAATAATTAAACACTATGAATACATGTTGAATTTCCTTTAGATTTAGTTACGATAGCCATCCAAAAAAAGATTAATACTGTATATTATCAACTATATGTGGAATCTAAAAAATGAACTAAATTATTAAAACAAAACAAACTCACAGATATAGAGGACAAACTAGTGGCGATCAGTGGAGAGAGGGAAGTGGGGAATGGCAAGACATAGTTAGGGGGTTGAGACACAATACTATGTATAAAATAAATAAGCTTCAAGAATACAGCCACTGATTGAAACATGTATAATATCATATATGAAACGAATCGCCAGTCCAGGTTTGATGCATGATACTGGATGCTTGGGGCTGGTGCACTGGGATGACCCAGAGGGATGGTACAGGGAGGGAGGAGGAAGGGCGGTTCAGGATGGGGAACATGTGTATACCCGTGGTGGATTCATGTTGATGTATGGCAAAAGCAATACAATATTGTAAAGTAATTAACCTCCAATTAAAATAAATAAATTTATATTAAAAAATAATAAAATAAAATGTTTGCTGAAGTAAAAAAAAAAAGAAATGTAGTAAGATAAAGCTCAAAAAAGAATTGTAATATTATATATAACTACCAATAAACTGCTTTGGATATCCTAAAAGGAAAATAACAAGAATACAGCCATTGTATTGTAATAATTTTAAGTGGTGTGTAACCTATAAAAGTATTGAACCACTATGTTATATACCTAAAACTTTGTAAATCATCTATTACTTCAATTAAAAATAAAATAATAATTAATAAAATACCAATACCCAAGATTTTCATGGTATATAGAATGATCTGGAAGAACCAAAAGCTTAAATGAATATGTAGTGTGTGGATAAGCAAATAGTTGTATTCAGTATCATGACCCTGCTTATTGATACCAAGCTTAATTTTCTTATCTTAATACCAAGTATTAAGATAAAAACTGTTTGGAAACTGTTCCCAAAAGGACTACCTACATTTTCATAGCACTATAGCCTCCAATATTTTTTGACAAAGGAAAACATCCTTTTTACCTAGGTTTTCTTCGTCCAGGCACACACTATTAAGAAACAATAAAATTTCACAAAACAATAAACTGAAGACTTTTTATATGAGTCTCCATTCACTTTAAGTTGATCCCTTCCACTTATATCTCTTTTAGTTGGTCCCCCACTGAAATTCAGATGTTCTAACAATAAACTGATGCAAAGAGAAACTGCATGAACTAATAAAAGACTCAGAATTTCATAAAAGTCAATTAAAATGATTTTGAAGAACTAGAATCATATGCTAAACCACTGATAATGAAGGGTCTGGAAAAGTTAGAATAGTTGATAACTGAAGGAGAAAATTTTAAGCGCAATTTGAATGTCATAAGATTAAAAAGAGGCCATGGGAAGGCTGATAGCAGCCTGGCACAGTTCTCATAATATGACTTTCATGATTGGGTCAGTCAGTCAGTTCAGTCATTCAGGCGTTCCAGACTCTTTGAGACACCATGGACTTCAGCACACCAGGCTTCCCTGTCCATCGCCAACTCCTGGAGCTTGCTCAAACTTATGTCCATTGAGTTGGTGATGTCATCCAACCATCTCATCCTCTGTCACCCCATCTCCTTCTGCCTTCAATCTTTCCCAGCATCAGGGTCTTTTCCAATGAGTCAGTTCTTTGCATCAGGTGATCAAAGTATTGGAGCTTCAGCTTCACCATCAGTCCTTCCAACAAATATTTAGGACTGATTTCCTTTAGGATTGACTGGTTTGATTTCTTTGCAGTCCAAGGGACTCTCAAGAGTCTTCTCCAACACCACAGTTCAAAAGCATCAGTTCTTCAGCACTCAGCTTTCTTTATGCTCCAACTCTCACATCTATACATGACTACTGGAAAAACCACAGCTTTGACTAGATGGACCTTTGTGGGCAAAGCAGTGTCTCTGTTTTTTCATATGCTGTCTAGGCTGATCATAGCTTTTCTACCGAGGAGCAAGCACCTTTTAATTTCATGGCTATAGTCACCATCTGCAGTGATTTTGGAGCCCCAAAAATAAAGTTTCTCATTGTGTCCATTGTTTCCCCATCTATTTGCCATTAAGTGATGAGATTGGATGCCATGTTCTTAGTTTTCAGAATGTTGAGTTTTAAGTCAACTTTTTCACTCTCCTCTTTCACTTTCATCAAGAGGCTTGACACATATCATATTATGTATTATACAAATGTTTTTGAAAAAATTAACTCCCCCAACCCTCTAAAAGTATCAACACTTCACTTTTCCTTTTTTCACTCTAGTAAGTAGGCCATGTTTGTGATTATAGAAAAAGCCATACTGGATCAGTTAGATCATAGAAAAAGCAAGACAACGCCAGAAAAACATCTATTTCTGCTTTATTAATTATGCCAAAGCCTTTGACTGTGTAGATCACAACAAACTATGGAAAATTCTTAAAGAGATGGGAATACCAGACCACCTGACCTGCCTCCTGAGAAATTTCTATGCAGGTCAAGAAACAACAGTTAGAGTTGGACAAGGAACAACAGATCATTTCCAAATTGGGAAAGGAGTACATCAAGGTTGTATATTGTCACTCTGTTTATTTAACTTCTATGTAGAATACATCATGCAAAACCCGGGCTGGATGAAGCACAAGCTGGAATCAAGGGTGCTGAGAGAAATATCAATAACCTCAGATATGCAGATGACACCACTCTTATGGCAGAAAGTGAAGAGGAACTAAAGAGCCTCTTGATGAAAGTGAAAGAGGAGAGTGAAAAAGCTGGCTTAAAACCCAACATTCAAAAAACTAAGATCATGGCATCTGGTCCCATCACTTCAAGGCAAATAGATGGGGAAACAATGGAAACAGTGAGAGACTTTATTTTGGGGGCTCC
>NW_011495032.1:19187011-19197635 GCF_000754665.1 Bison bison bison
AAGAATGAAGGAGGGAGGAGAAGGGGACAACAGATGATGAGATGTTGGATGGCATCACCAACTCAATGGACATGAGTTTAAGCAAGCTCCGGGAGTTGGTGATGACAGAGGAGCCTGGTATGCTGCAGTCTGTGGGATGGCAAAGAGCTGGAAATGACTGAGCAACTGAACTGAACTGAATTGTAATTATAAAGTAAATGTTGGGACTTTCCTTGTGGTTCAGTAGATAAGAAACTGCCTTGCAATGCAAGGGACAGCAGTTCAACCCCTGGTCCATGAAGATCCCACATACTTCAGGGCAACTAAGCCTATAGGCCACAACTACTAAAGCCCATGCACCCTAGAGCCTTTGCTCCAACAAGAGAAGCCACCACAATGAGAAGCCCATGTGCCACAGCTGGAGAGTAGTTCCCAGCCGCCACAACTAGACAACATGTGGCACAGCAACAAAAACCCAGCACAGCCAAAAATAATAAATAAATAATCATTTTTAAAAAACCTAAATGTTATAAGTAAGTTTAACTGATTTCCATAATTTGACCTTTTGTTTGTGGAGTTTAAACCCTTTCCCCTACTTACTATGAAATCTGGCTTCCCCAGTGTAAATGGAGTCACTTTAAGACTCCTGCTTCTCTGGTATATCTTGTCTATGCTTGCTACCACACTCACTCCATGTTATCTCCATAACCACCCTATGCTGCTGCTGCTAAGTTGCTTCAGTCATGTCCGACTCTGTGCGACCACATAGACAGCAGCCCTCCAGGCTCCCCCGTCCCTGGGATTCTCCAGGCAAGAACACTGGAGTGGGTTGCCATTTCCCTCTCCATTAACCACCCTATGATGGAGCTATAAATCCAGATTGCATTTCCAGATGAGAGTACCACGCTAGTGGATGACACAGCTGAGGCCCACACTTAGGTCTTTCAAGCCTGGTTCTCTTCCTGTATGTCACAGCTCCTTGTGGCAACTATACCTAAGCCGTATCATGTGGTACCTATGGTTACCCACAAAATTGTGTGGGGGTGGGGAAGAAATCTTCTATTTACAGGATTTAAAATCAGTGCCTTAAATGCAAGTGTCAAGCAGCCTCCGGCTGCCAAAGGAGAGTTCCTGAGCTGACCTGTCATGCTTCATACCTGCCTTCTCACTCTCATTTTTGGCCCGCCTACTATAAGCTTTGCAGACACAAAAAGTCATTATTTACTCATTTGTTATGAACCACAGATTTATTATGTCAACTTCATAAAACCATAATATTGTTAAGAAGCAGCAAGTTCCCTCTCTCAAGACAGTCTCCATGGACTCTGACAACCATGTAATGTGAAAGCATGAAAAAGAGGCCCCACAGAGTGGCTTTGCTGATAGGAGCCATGCCAGAATAGGACAAATCAGAAAAATCAAATCCTTTTTGCTCTTCTCCTCTCACCCATTCATTTTTTAAAAGAATAATGAATATGTATTAGGACTGTCCCTAAGCAAGCACATGAAAGTTTGTACATAGAAATTCTGTGGTAAGCAGAGACGTAAGGTTCTAACTCCCATGTCAATGTTGGGATTGGTTTTCATGGCATTTCAATATATGTTAAAAGGAAAACAGCGCTGGCTTCTTACCTTGAAGATACAGGGAGGAAGAAGGAAATTTGTGATGTCAAGTCTGGGAAGTTTTCCTGTCTAAACTACCAGCTTTCTTCTGCTCAAATGCCTTGATGTATACAACTAATCCTCAGGGACCCTAACAGCTCTCCAGCCAACTTCAGAATGACATGACATTAAGTTCTTACACAAGCAACTTGGTCTTTTCCACTTCTTTTCCTTCCCATTAGTTTCACCAAGATGTCCAGTGCAGTATCAGTGACATGGAAACTATTCAGTGGAAGTGAAACAAATATGGAATGAAGCGAGGTTTAAGTTGGTAGAATCCTTCCCATAGAATAGACAATTCTTACAAAATAATCATAGAACCATTTTAGTTAGGTTATATATCAGATAAAAGTTTTATAACTTTAAGTAAAATTGCCAAATTTTTTTAAAGATACTGAAAACAATCATTAGTTTCACTGAGTCAAATTATTTTAACTTATTAAATTTTTAGAAATTGGATTCCTACTCCAAATTCAATATGCTACAAGAAGCTGCATTTTAACTAATGGATGAAAATCTACTCAAAGAAAAATCCATTCAGTTTATATATATTTACTTTTGCTTAAAATGCTACACTATTAAATTTATAAAAGTATCACAGCCTTATAGATTCAAACATAAATCTCATGAAAATGTAAATCAATTATAACTGGTTGTAATTGAGGGAAAATCTCAAAACACTAGGCACTTATTCATTACCTCATTAATCTAATTCTGTTCTTAAAAGAAAGATCCCAGTGTAAAGCAAAAACTCACTCTCTGCCATGATCAATCTTTCTGTTGTGATATACAAGTAACTGGGATAAAGAAAAGATTTGAATCACAAGTATCAGCACTTCTCCTCTCTTTCTCTCCTACTCAAAGAGGAAAGTATTCTCCTCCTTGCCTTCTGGAGGTATGGAGACATTGGTGGTCAGCTGGGCTGAGAGCCAGGGAGATAGCTATGTTTTGACTCCAGCCTCAATCCACTGTGCCTGAGACCAGGCTCACCCCTGGGCTCTTCTGCCACTTTTCTTTTTTTCTCTTTTTGGCTAGGTAAGTTGGGTTGGGTTTCTGTCACAAACTTCAGTTCAGTTCAGTTTAGTCGCTCCGACTCTCTGCAACCCCATGGACATAGGGAAAAACCACTAGACCATTCAGGTATGACCTAAATCAAATCCCTTACGATTATACAATGGAAGTGAGAAATAGATTTAAGGGACTAGATATGATAGACAGAGTGCCTGATGAACTATGGACAGAGGTTCGTGACATTGTACAGGACGCAGGGATCATGATCATCTCCAAGAAAAAGAAATGCAAAAAAGCAAAATGACTGTCTGTCTAAGGAGGGCTTACCAAAGGCTGTGAAAAGAAGAAATGCGAAAAGCAAAGGAGAAAAGGAAAGATATACCCATTTGAATGCAGAGCTCCAAAGAATAGCAAAGAGAGATAAGAAAGCCTTCCTCACATCAATGCAAAGAAACAGAGGAAAACAACAGAATGGGAAAGACTAGAGATCTCTTCAAGAAAATTAGAGATACCAAGGGAACATTTCACGCAAAGATGGGCTCAATAAAGGACAAAAATGGTATGGACCTAACAGAAGCAGAAGATATTAAGACGAGATGGCAAGAATACACAGAACTATACAAAAAAGATCTTCATGACCCAGATAATCACGATGGTGTGATCACCCACCTAGAGCCAGACATCCTGGAATGTGAAGTGAAGTGGGCCTCAGGAAGCATCACTACAAACAAAGCTAGAGGAGGTGATGGAATTCCAGTTGAGCTATTTCAAATCCTAAAAGTCACAGACTTAGGAATCCTAGACAATAAACTGGAGATGTCCCACCACTTAGTTACAAAACCTAGATAATGGGGGAAGCAGGGAGAGGAAAACTGGAAAGTCCAAAGAATCTGAGTTGACTTAAAAAAAAAAAAAAAACAGAGAGGGGCAGAGAAAAAAAGATAAGAAAAATACATGATGATGGGAAGGGAGATATATGTACAAATTTCCAGCTATAAAATAAATAAGTAGTTTTGAGGATCTAATGTACAGCACAGTGATTACATATGAAAATTTGTAAACGGATAGTAAATTTTACAACCACAAAAAAGAAATGGTAATTATATCACATGACGGAAGTGTTAGCTAGCTATAGTGGTAATTAATCATTTTCAATATATATCAAATCAACATGTTATACACCTAAATTTACACAATGTTATGTGCCAATTATATTTCAATACAGCTGGGGCTGGTGAGGAGAGAACCAAAAGGGAAAGACTGCAGGGATTAAGCATGAAGAACATTTTCTCTGGGAGATTAGTATGAGGAAAAAGGCAGACAGGAGAAAGAGCTATCAGTAGTATGACAATCACAGAACCTGTCTACCATATTCTAGACCTCAACCCAAATCCTAACCCACCATGGGATGGGGCCCACAAATCAGATTGTTCACATGTTTCCCAGTTGGTGTTGATGAATGTTGAAATTTGAAAGCTACTGATGTAAGAATGCTCAAACTACCGCACAATTGTACTCATCTCACATGCTAGCAAAGTAAGGCTCAAAATTCTCCAAGCCAGGTTTCAGCAATACGTGAACCATGAACTTCCAGATGTTCAAGGTGGTTTTAGAAAAGAAAGAGGAACCAGAGATCAAATTGCCAACATGCGCTGGATCATGGAAAAAGCAAGAGAGTTCCAGAAAAATGTCTATTTCTGCTTTATTGACTATGCCAAAGCCTTTGACTGTGTGGATCACAATCAACTGTGGAAAATTCTGAAAGAGATGGGAATACCAGACCACCTGACCTGCTGCTTGAGAAACCTGTATGTAGGTCAGGAAGCAACAGTTAGAACTGGACATGGAACAACAGACTGGTTCCAAATAGGAAAAGGAGTACGTCAAGGCTGTATATTGTCACCCTGCTTAGTTAACTTATATGCAGAGTACATCATGAGAAATGCTGAGCTGGAAGAAACACAAGCTGGAATCCAGATTGCCAGGAGAAATATCAATAACCTCAGATATGCAGATGACACCACCCTTATGGAAGAAAGTGAAGAGGAACTAAAGAGCCTCTTGATGAAAGTGAAAGAGGAGAGTGAAAAAGTTGGCTTAAAGCTCAATATTCAGAAAACTAAGATCATGGCATCTGGTCCCATCACTTCATGGCAAATAGATGGGAAAACAGTGGGAACAGTATCAGACTTTATTTTTGGGGGCTCCAAAATCACAGCAGATGGTGATTGCAGCCATGAAATTAAAAGATGCTTGCTCCTTGGAAGGAAAGTTATGACCAACCTAGATAGCATATTCAAAAGCAGAGACATTACTTTGCCAACAAAGGTCCGTCTAATCAAGGCTATGGTTTTTCCTGTGGTCATGTATGTATGTGAGACTTGAACTGTGAAGAAAGCTGAGCACCGAAGAATTGATGCTTTTGAACTGTGGTGTTGGAGAAGACTCTTGAAGAGTCCCATGGACTGCAAGGAGATCCAACCAGTCCATTCTGAAGGACATCAGTCCTGGGTGTTCTTTGGAAGGACTGATGCTGAAGCTGAAACTCCAATACTTTTGCCACCTGATGCGAAGAGTTGACTCATTGGAAAAGACTGTGATGCTGGGAGGGATTGGGGGCAGGAGGAGAAGGGGACGACAGAGGACGAGATGGCTGGATGGCATCACCGACTCGATGCACATGAGTCTGAGTGAACTCTGGGAGTTGGTGATGGACAGGGAGGCCTGGCATGCTGCAATTCATGGGGACGCGAAGAGTCGGACATGATGAGTGACTGAACTGAACTGATTTAAGAAAGTGCCAGCTCATCTCTATACAGTTCCAAGTTTGATAAGTGAAATGCTCTCTCTCCAAGTATATCCAAGTTTATTAAACTAATTTTAAAAGAAGGAGAAGTCAAATGAGAGACTATAGTCTTTCTAAAATTTAATTTACTTTCCATAAAATTTAGAGCAACATAATCATTTAAACAATAAAAACGTAAATAACACAAAATCTTATTTATTCATCTTCATTCTTATTCTTATTCCCAAAGTTTTTCATGGCATGTTGCAGTACAATTCAACATGCTAAAAAGAAATCAGTGTAGAAAAGCCAGGGGAAGCAAGCCAGGGATAAAGTTTACGCCCAGAACTCTTGCCATTTAGCACAACTGAGATACTAGAAATAGGCCATTGATTTGTTTCTAAATTTCCCATTAATAGCATCCCAACCAAAGATTCACAAAGATCACAAGCCTAATCCACACTGAAGACCCCAAAGCTCTAAGGAAAAAAAACATGGACCAATAAACACATCCTGGTATATCTTCTGAGCAGGGTTTACCAGTGGGCCACAGGCCAACGAGATAATCCTATGATTTCAGCAAGTCAGTTCCTGGGGAGGGAATATAAAAACACAACTAAGCCTCAGCCACAAGACCAGTGAGGATCCATGATACAATTGTGACCTCCAGTAATGAGCCTATTTTCCAGTAAATTTGCTTTTAACAGTAATTAGTTCTATTCTAAGCAATATGTTTAGGAAAGTCAAAAAGACCTTGATTTATATTACTCTGCCCACAGAAACCACAATTTATAAGCAAACAAATTCACTCACATGAGAGAGGAGAAGGTAGACTCCATTCCCCTTTAAGAAAACAGACTTTTATGACTGAAACAGCAAATCACCAAGACTACCTGTAAGAAATCAGTTATGAATTCTTTTTTCTATTACATAATAAAATTTTAGGATATCCAACTGGGGTGATGCTACAATATATTGGACAATCAATTACTTCAAAAGAAGATTTTGAAAGAGTACTGCCAATTAAATTAGTTTTAAGCATATATACCCAAAGTCTAAGTTAAAAAAAAAAAAAATTGCTCAAAAGCAGGGCATTACTAGCCAAGTCCAAACCCAGGGTGGGATGTGCAATAGAATACAAGTTCTGTGATGTTTTTACAACAAGCTAAAATTTAAGAACATTCTAATCAGGATTTGTATATATGATCACAAAGGAAATGTTTGACTGTTTGACAAAAGATTCAGGATTATTAATGACATTAATTTACTTCAAATGCAGCTTTAAGATATTATCTGCTTTAATGTTTAGTAATAGCTTGTATTTATTTATTTTAACAGAGTTCTATCTTTATATGAATTGTTATGGAAAAGTTACATTTAAATCAGGAAGCTCCAGTCAACTAGGGTGGGCTCTGGAGTTTAGCACACATCCAGAGCTCATTAGCCCCACCTAATGACAGCACATCTAGACCTCTGCAGCAGTTTTAGAGTAATGAATAGAGAACCTTGGAAGTCAAAACTTCAAAAAAAAAACTGTGGCGTGGAGCTTCAGGAAGAGCTCACATAAAATACTGCCTCCCATTCAGAAAGTATGACACTAAATTAAAACGTGCCAACCTAATTTTATCACAAAAAAATAAGAGTTGAGGAAATAAGTAAAAGAAAAACTTTTTAGGGCTTTTTTCCAACTATAAAAATGACACATGCTCAATATAAAAGTTCAAAAAAGATGAGAAAAGAAAAAGATGAATATCATCTATAATGCCAGCACCCAGCGATGCCAGCCCACTGATATTCTGGTCTGTAAACACACGAATAGCTATTTAAACATATAGATGAGATGAGATCATACTGTAGAGTACAAACTGCTTTGCAATATGTTCTTTTCATACAAATTCTAATGTGGACATTCATATTAATAAACATAGCACTATACTATCCTTTTTAATAGCCATATAACATTCTATCATGTAATATTTCATAATTTTGTTAAATAATTCACTCAAGATGATTGTTTTCTCATTGCTGTAAACCACGGTGTAAACACATCTTCTCACTGACTATTAGGATAAATTAACTGACTATTGGGATAAATTATTAAAAGTGGAACTTTTGGATTCTAAGGTGATGAAGAGTGCTTTTTTTTTTTTTTTCCCCAAAATAGGCACAATAAACATTCCTCACATTTGAAATGCAAGTGAGGTGGCTATTTTCCTTCCAGAAACTTTCACCGATACTGAATGTCGTCAACCTCTGCAGATAGTTTAGTGAGTAAGGGAACAGTTCAGAGGAAGAGTTCTACAGTAGGGTTCAAATTTTAGCTCTGCCATGGACTAGCTCTATGACCTCTGGAAAGATAACATCTCTGCAGATTTCTGTGAAACAGAGACTGTATCATTATACCTACAATAAAGGATTATTTTTAAGGATTAAATGAGTCACTACAACACCTGATACACAATAAGGACAAAATAAATATTCACTCATTATATTAGATAGTGCCCATCTGAAAGTGAAAACAAAGGTCATTTTTAAATTAATTTATTACTTTAATTGGAAGCTACGGTAGGTGTTGCGACAGAGCATCAGAGAGCAGACACAATGAAACCATAATCACAGAAAACTAGTCAATCTAATCACATGGACCACAGCCGTGTCTAACTCAATGAAACTAAGCCATGCCCTGTGGGGCCACCCGAGATGGGTCGGTCATGGCAGAGAGGTCTGACAGAATGTGGTCCACTGGAGAAGGGAATGGCAAACCACTTCAGTATTCTTGCCTTGAGAACCCCATGAACAGTATGAAAAGGCAAAATGATAGGATACTGAAAGGGGAACTCCCCGGGTTGGTAGGTGCCCAATATGCTACTGGAGATAAGTGGAGAAATAACTCCAGAAAGAATGAGGGGATGGAGCCAAAGCAAAAACAATACCCAGTTGTGTATGTGACTAGTGATAGAAGCAATGTCTGATGCTCTAAAGAGCAATATTGCATAGGAACCTGGAATGTCAGGTCCATGAATCAAGGCAAATTGGAAGTGGTGAAACAGGAGATGGCAAGAGTGAACGTCAACATTCTAGGAATCAACGAACTACAATGGACTGGTGGGTGAATTTAACTCAGATGACCATTATATCTATGACTGCGGGCAGGAATCCCTTAGAAGAAATGGAGTAGCCATCATGGTCAACAAAAGAGTCCGAAATGCAGTACTTGGATGCAATCTAAAAAACGACAGAATGATCTCTGTTCATTTCCAAGGCAAACCATTCAATATCACAGTAATCCAAGTCTATGCCCCAACCAGTAAAGAAGTTTTCTTCAGAAAACTGAAGAAGCTGACATTGAACAGTTCCATGAAGACCTACAAGACCTTTTAGAACTAACACCCAAAAAAGATGTCCTTTTCATTATAGGGGACTGGCATGCAACAGTAGGAAGTCAAGAAACACCTGGAGTAACAGGCAAATTTGGCCTTGGAATATGGAATGAAACAGGGCAAAGGCTAATAGAGTTTTGCCAAGAGAACGCACTGGTCATAGCAAACACCCTCTTCCAACAACACAAGAGAAGACTCTACACATGGACATCACCAGATGGTCAACAACAAAATCAGATTCATTATATTCTTTGCATCCAAAGATGGAGAAGCTCTATATAGTCAGCAAAAACAAGACCGGGAGCTGACTGTGGCTCAGATCATGAGCTCCTTATTGCCAAATTCAGACTGAAATTGAAGAAAGTAGGGAAAACCACTAGACCATTCAGGTATGACCTAAATCAAATCTCTTATGATTATACAGTGGAAGTGAGAAATAGATTTAAGGGACTAGATCTGATAGATAGAGTGCCTGATGAACTATGGACAGAGTTTCGTGACGCTGTACAGGAGACAGGGATCAAGACCATCCCCATGGAAAAGAAATGCAAAACAGCAAAATGGCTGTCTGGAGAGGCCTTACAAATAGCTGTGAAAAGAAGAGAATCGAAAAGCAAAGGAGAAAAGGAAAGATATAAGCATCTGAATGCAGAGTTCAAAAGAATAGCAAGAAGAGATAAGAAAGCCTTCTTCAGTGATCAACGCAAAGAAATAGAGGAAAACAACAGAATGGTAAAGACTAGAGATCTCTTCAAGAAAATCAGAGATACCAAAGGAACATTTCATGCAAAGATGGGCTCGATAAAGGACAGAAATGGTATGGACCTAACAGAAGCAGAAGATATTAAGAAGAGGCAGCAAGAATACACAGAAGAACTGTACAAAAAAGATCTTCATGACCCAGATAATCACGATGGTGGGATCACTGACCTAGAGCCAGACATCCTGGAATGTAAAGTTAAGTGGGCTTTAGAAAGCATCACTACGAACAAAGCTAGTGGAGGTGATGGAATTCCAGTTGAGCTATTTCAAATCCTGAAAGATGATGTTGTGAAAGTGCTGCACTCAATATGCCAGCAAATGTGGAAAACTCAGAAGTGGTCACAGGACTGGAAAAGGTCAGTTTTCATTCCAATCCCAAAGAAAGGCAATGCCAAAGAATGCTCAAACTACCACACAATTGCACTCATTTCACACCCTAGCAAAGTAATGCTCAAAATTCTCCAAGCCAGGCTTCAGCAATACATGACTTCCTGATGTTCAAGGTGGTTTTAGAAAAGGCAGAGGAACCAGAGATCAAATTGCCAACATGCGCTGGATCATGGAAAAAGCAAGAGAGTTCCAGAAAAACATCTATTTCTGCTTTATTGACTATGCCAAAGCCTTTGATTGTGTGGATCACAATAAATTGTGGAAAATTCTGAAAGAGATGGGAATACCAGACACCTGACCTGCCTGTTGAGAAATCTGTATGCAGGTCAGGAAGCAACAGTTAGAACTGGACATGGAACAACAGACTGGTTCCACATAGGAAAAGGAGTACGTCAAGGCTGTATATTGTCACCCTGCTTAGTTAACTTATATGCAGAGTACATCATGAGAAATGCTGAGCTGAAAGAAGCACAAGCTGGAATCAAGATTGCAGGGAGAAATATCAATAACCTCACATATGCAGATGACACCACTGTTATGGCAGAAAGTGAAGAGGAACTAAAAGGCCTCTTGATGAAAGTGAAAGAGGAGAGTGAAAAAGTTGGCTTAAAGCTCAACATTCAGAAAACTAAAATCATGGCATCTGGTCCCATCA
>NW_011495032.1:19197804-19202989 GCF_000754665.1 Bison bison bison
GAAGTGTTGACTCATTGGAAAAGACTGTGATGCTGGGAGGGATTGGGGGCAGGAGGAGAAGGGGACGACAGAGGATGAGATGGCTGGATGGCATCACTGACTGGATGGACGTGAGTCTCAGTGAACTCCGGGAGTTGGTGATGGATAGGGAGGCCTGGCGTGCTGCGATTCATGGGGTCGCAAAGAGTCGGACACGACTGAGGGACTGAACTAAACTGAACTGAACTGATACTGTATTGGTGTTTTTCTTTCTGACTACTTTAGTCTGTATAATAGGCTCCAGTTTCATCCACTTCATTAGAACTAATTCAAATATGTTCTCTTTAATGGCTGGTTAATATTCTATTGTGTATATGTACCACAGCTTTCTTATCCATTCATCTGCCAATGGACATCTACGTTGCTTCCATGTTGTGGCTATTGTAAACAATGCTGCGATGAACAGGTGTCTCTTTCAATTTTGGTTTCCTCGGTGTGTATGCCCAGCAGTGAGATTGCTGGGTCATAAGGCTGTTCTATTTCCAGTTTTTTAAGGAATCTCCACCCTGTTCTCCATAGTGGCTATACTAGTTTGCATTCCCACCAACAGTGTAAGAGGGTTCCTTTTTCTCTGCGCCCTCTGCAGCACTTATTGTTTTTAGACTTTCGGATAGCAGCCATTCTGACTGGCGTGAGATGATACCTCACTGTGATTTTGATTTGCATTTCTCTGATAATGAGTGATGTTGAGCATCTTTTCATGTGTTTGTTAACCATCTGTATGTCTTCTTTGGAGAAATGTCTGTTTAGTTCTTTGGCCCATTTTTTTGATTGGGTCGTTTATTTTTCTGGCATTGAGCTGCAGGTGCTGCTTTGTATATTTTTGAGGTTAATTCTTTATCAGTTGCTTCATTTGCTAGTATTTTCTCCCATTCTGAAGGCTGTCTTTTCACCTTGCTTATAGTTTCCTCCATTGTGCAAAAGCTTTTAAGTTTAATTAGGTCTGATTTGTTTATTTTTGTTTTTATTTACATTACTCTGGGAGGTGGGTCATAGAGGATCCTGCTGTGATATATGTCAGAGAATGTTTTGCCTATATATTCCTCTAGGATTTTTTATAGTTTCTGGTCTTATGTTTAGATCTTTAATCCATTTTGAGTTTATTTTTGTGTATGGTGTTAGAAAGTGTTCTAGTTTCATTCTTTTACAAGTGGTTGACCAGTTTTCCCAGCACCATTTGTTAAAGAAATCGTCTTTTCTCCTTTGTATATTCTCACCTCCTTTGTCAACGATAAGGTGTCTGTAGGTGCGTGATTTTATCTCTGGGCTTTCTATTTTGTTCCATTGGTCTATATTTCTGTCAAAGTTCATTGCTTTAAATTTGCATTTATTTGATTCTTACTGGGATTAAACATAGGCCCTTTAATTTTAATAAACTATTTTTACTTTATTGGTCATTTTTTTTAAGTAGTCAATCATATCATTTACAAATAATGGTGACTTCTGATATCTTCTTATTTTATTTTTCTGGAATAATTGCACTGGTTAGAATTTATAAAACAAAGTTGAGTAAAAGTTGTGGTCTTGCTGCTGCTGCTGCTAAGTCGCTTCAGTCGTATCTGACTCTGTGCGACCCCATAGATGGCAGCCCAACAGGCTCCCCCGTCCCTGGGATTTCTCCAGGCAAGAAAACTGGAGTGGGTTGCCATTTCCTTCTCCAATGCATGAAAGTGAAAAGTGAAAATGAAGTTGCTCAGTCGTGTCCAACCCTCAGCGACCCCATGGCCTGCAGCCTTCCAGGCTCCTCCATCCATGGGATTTTCCAGGCAAGAGTACTGGAGTGGGGTGCCACTGCCTTCTCCATGTGGTCTTACATATGCTTATATATTTGTATATATATATCCCTATATCCTTCATGACTTTATGGTAAGAAAAGCATTTTTAAAGTATCCCAAAATTCAAAAGTATAAAAAAGTGATGGTATAGATAGCTTTTTAAATATAGGATCCTATAAAGTAACTGTTAAATATAAATTCTGCCTTGTTTATAAATTGTGGTATTTAATCATGGCATTCCTTTGGGAAAAAAAATCTTCTTTGATATTTAAAAACAAGTCTTTATTAACTAAATTTGAATACACCTTTAATAAAGATCAGAGTAATATTTAACGCTAGGAACATGAAATATAAAATAAAAAAATTGTTATATTACTCAAATTAGAGAAGTAAAGGAAATTCAAAAACAATAATGTAGCTTGCCCAATGATCCCAAATCAACTATATTTTGTTAAAGAAATATATAAATAACAGAAAAATTTTAAACCACCATTTGTAATAAAAAAATATTGAGCCATTTAACTTTAAGTATCTGCATTTGGATCTAGTACTTTTGACTCCTCGTGTTTTTTCATCCTAAAATATCATGTAAATTTCAAAAGAAAGACTCCATTTCTCACAGTTCACACATACACCCACATTTTGAGAAGAAACCTGAATTATCTCTAGATATCAAAGCCTTCAGTACAAATTAAGCCCCTTAATTGCTAATCCCCAATTTAGGGCTACTAAAGTCACAGAACATGTTAGTTTTCTTTTTTTAAGTTAAATAACAGAAAAGACACTCTATTAAAACTCAATACTAAGTCAAATATTCTGAAAGATCTTCCCCAGGTCTTAACAAAATGTATGGGCCTGCTTTCTGTTTGCACTTCCCCAGTGGCTCAATGGTAAAGACTGCCTGCAATGCAGGAGTTGCAGGAGATTCAGTTTCGATCCCTGGGTCAGGAAGATCCCCTGGAGAAGGGCATGGCAATCCACTCCAGTATTCTTGCCTGGAATATCCCAAGGACTAAGGAGCCTGGCGGGCTACAGTCCATAGGGTTGCAACAGTCGGACACGACTGAAGTGACTTCATACAGCACGCTTTCTGATAGCCTGAGAGCTACAAACCCAGAAGCAAAATTATGGAAGAGAATAAAAGCATTATTTACTGAGCACTTAAAATGCGCCAGACCCTATGCTATGAGCTTATACTACAGTCATTATGTCCTTCACCTAGTAAGGAAAATACTGTCATCCCACTGGCTTCACATTGGCTTTGCCACAGAGTCTTTCCCAAGCACCCTGAACAGACTGCAAAGTGTTCTTTGGGAGTCATGACTGACCAGCTGTTCTCTGAGGAAAGAAGAGGAGCTATCAGGGCCACAGGCACTGCAGACACACTTGGAGCTTGGAGTGGTGAGAGACTGATTACTGGAGATCACGACAATCAGCAAGCAACAGTAACCATATCCCAGGGCACGGGACAGGGTAAAATGACCCTTAAATATGACCAGACAACCTTCCTTTTACCCTCCTGGAATACTATCTTCGAATAAGAGTGAGCATGGCTAAGAAACACTGGATTTGCTCTCCTACAGAATGTAAAACAAGGCAAGTTTACCAGGCAAAACACACTAATTCAATGAAGCAAAACCCATGGATAAGTTATAGCCCTTTCAATAAAAGATGATTCAAATTTAAACAACCTAAGTTTTCTTTTTTTTTTTTTTAGTTTTCTTTATTCTTTAATACAACAACGCACCTACCATGTACATGGACTGTTCATTTGGAAGAGCCAAAAGATTTCTAAATAATCAGTTCATTGGTTCCTTTGTATCTATTCACAGTATTCCTATTCTGGCAACAAGCTCAAAACAAGAGATCCAAATTAAGCCAAAGAAATAGAAATCATCTGGAAAAGCATCAATCGTGCCTAACAAATAGATTTGGTATAGAATCAAGAAATAAATTCTAATGTTGAGCTGCTGACACGTTGGGTAAGACACTAGAAATGTCAGTCTTTACTCTGATTTCGTAAAGCTTTGATCGTGTCAAGTTCCAAGTGCTTGTTTTTGCTTCATTTTTACACAGAAATTTAGAAATAAAGGGCTTCCCTGATGGCTCAGAAGGTAAAGAATCCGCCTGCAATTCAGGAGACCTGAATTCGATTCCTGGGTCGGGAAGATCCCCTGGAGAAGGAAATGGAAACCCACTTCAGTACTCTTGCCTAGAAAATTCCATGGATGGAGAGGCCTGGTGGACTACAGTCCATGGGGTCACAAAGAGTCGGACACGACTGAGCAACTTCACTTTCGCTTCACTTTGTATATAATATTAGCATATGAAAGATCATTTCAAACACTTCATTTAAAAAAAAAAGTACACTTTTAAGAATATATGAGTTTCTCAGTTATCTATCTCCAGAATAAACTGCACTGAAGAGTCAGAACTAAATTGAGTATCTCAACCTACCCTGACCTATGTTGACTTGCACTCACTGTAACCTTACCTAAGTCACTTAACCACACTGGTCCTAGATTTATCTTACCTATAAAAGCTAAGACATCTCCTAACTCTATAAATTTATAACTGTGTCTCATTTATAAATCAGAATAACCATGTCTGTCTCCCACTGTGTTTTCCTTTCCCTCACAATGAACTTTTAAAAAGCACTACTACCACAAAATCTGAAAAGGCCAAGAACAAGAGTCTATGCTTAAGAAGCATGCCAGAATACGCCAAATTGTTTACCAATAAAACAGAGTATTTGACCCAAAGAATCAAAAGGGATAGTACTCAAAATTCTTTAAAGCCTTAGCATACTAGGAACTGTTTCCCTTTCCCATGTCCTCTATAAGTTCTATTATATATATATATATATTATATATATATATATTATATAACTGAGTTATCCAATCTCTGAAGTAAAAGGTATTTTAATGCTAGGAATATCTGTTACATCAATACTTCATGGCACCAACAATGGATGAAAATCTGTGACCTATATTGCTAGGTACTAAAATAAATGATACATGCCTTTTAAAAACTCGAGTGAAAATTATGAAACCAGATGATGAAGAAGACAAGAATGGAAACGTGTTGACCTAATAACCATATATCCAGGTGACTAAGTACTAGGTGTTCATTAAACATTTATTTTATGTCCACTACACCATGTTAGGCACTGTAGAATATACAGAAGAAAAAAAAGAAAACTTGGTTCATATTCTCTAGAAGCTTACAATCCAGTTGAGCAAACAATATTAAATAAATAACAAGCAGCACAGAACTACAGAAATTAAATGATAAATTCTGCATGAGTGACTGAAGAACTATTGATAATTAGAAATGATATGCAAAATAAATTAGCCCAAAGAAAGAACAGA
>NW_011495032.1:19203089-19203225 GCF_000754665.1 Bison bison bison
GAAAATCTGTGACCTATATTGCTAGGTACTAAAATAAATGATACATGCCTTTTAAAAACTCGAGTGAAAGAATCAATATAGTGAAAATGAGTATACTACCCAAAGCAATTTATAGATTCAGTGCAATATCTATCAA
>NW_011495032.1:19203325-19210695 GCF_000754665.1 Bison bison bison
CTTAAAAAACTGGAAATAGAGCTGCCTTATGATCCAGCAATCCCACTGCTGGGCATACACACTGAGGAAACCAGAAGGGAAAGAGACACATGTACCCCAATGTTCATCGCAGCACTGTTTATAATAGCCAGGACATGGAAGCAACCTAGATGCCCATCAGCAGATGAATGGATAAGAAAGCAGTGGTACATATACACAATGGAGTATTACTCGGCCATTAAAAAGAAAACATTTGAATCAGTTCTAATGAGGTGGATGAAACTGGAGCCTATTATACAGAGTGAAGTAAGCCAGAAGGAAAAACACCAATATAGTATAATAACACATATATATGGAATTTAGAAAGATGGTAACAATAACCCTGTGTACGAGACAGCAAAAGAGACACTGATGTATAGAACAGTCTTATGGACTCTATGAGAGAGGGAGAAGGTGGGAAGATTTGGGAGAATGGCATTGAAACATGTAAAATATCATGTATGAAACAAGATGCCAGTCCAGGTTAGATGCAGGATACTGGATGCTTGGGGCTAGTGCACTGGGACAACCCAGAGGGATGGTATGGGGAGGGAAGAGGGAGGAGGGATCAGGATGGGGAACACATGTATACCTGTGGTGGATTCATTTTGATATTTGGCAAAACTAATACTATTATGTAAAGTTTAAAAATAAAAAAAATTTAAAAAAAATATGATGCTGAATAAAAAAGCCAAATACAAGAAAAAAAAAAAAAAACTCGAGTGAAAATTATGAAACCAGATGATGAAGAAGACAAGAATGGAAACGTGTTGACCTAATAACCATATATCCAGGTGACTAAGTACTAGGTGTTCATTAAACATTTATTTTATGTCCACTACACCATGTTAGGCACTGTAGAATATACAGAAGAAAAAAAAGAAAACTTGGTTCATATTCTCTAGAAGCTTACAATCCAGTTGAGCAAACAATATTAAATAAATAACAAGCAGCACAGAACTACAGAAATTAAATGATAAATTCTGCATGAGTGACTGAAGAACTATTGATAATTAGAAATGATATGCAAAATAAATTAGCCCAAAGAAAGAACAGAATGAGGGACACCAGACTTTTTCATAAACTTTGGATTCTACTCAACCCACTATATTTTTCTTCAGGGCAAATTCTATTATATAATTCAAGATGACAATGACATTTCTGGATCCATTAATAGTGCTTTCCAGATGGCCAATTCCTGGTTATGCTTTAATCAGGTCTTAGCTGAAGAGAATCATAAAACTTAAGATTTTAAGTTTTCACTATGTCCCAGAAATATAACGAGAACAGGTTCTTTTTTATTAATAGGTCTTCCTTTAAGACCATTTATTTATAAAATGGCATACCTGGTGGCTCAGTTGGTAAAGAATCCGCCTGCAATGCAGAACACTGCCTGCAATGCAGGAGACCTGGGTTCAATCCCTGGGTTAGGAAGATACCCTGGAGAAGAATGTACTGAATTTTTAAGTAAGTGATAAATTTATATGGGCTTTCCTGGTGGCTCAGTAGTAAACAATCTGCTTGCAATACAGGAAATGAAGGTTCAATCCCTGGACTGGGAAGATCCCCTGGAGAAGGAAATGGCAACCCACTCCAGTATCCTTGCCTGGACAGAGGAGCCTGGTAGGCTACCATCCATGGGGTCACAAGAGTCAGACACAACTTAGTAACTAAACTATTACCACCACCATCAAATTGTATATCTCCAAACCACAACCACCACAAAAAAGAAAAAGAGGCACTGAACAAAATAAAATGATCATTCATTATGCTTAACAATCCTGAGTATTACTGGAAATAAGTCAGGTCAAAACAACTGTATTCTTTATCTCAACAACATTAGAAATGTAGACCCTAAGGAGACCCATGAGTGAACCAATGAAAAGATCAGGAAATAAAATGTAAGGGAAAGCCTTAAGGGAGTGACCCAAGCAGCTGAAACAAATAGGTAAGAGCAGCAGATGGGAAAGCAGCTCTCACTGCTCTCTATCCCCTGTTCCAGGGAAACTTCCAAACAAAAGAGCGATGCCCCATACTCACACTAGCAGTAGAAAAAAAAAAGCAAATTCTCCCATTCTTCCAGTGATAGTAAGGCCAAGGCTTCTGAGCGCTGGAAGAAGTTCAACTTGGAAATTCTATAGTCCCCAGGTAGCAGTTAGTCACAAGGGTATGTAATAACACAATTCTGCCTTCCACAGTTGATCACCAGCAATCACACCAATAGCCCTGTGTGTGCAGAAAGGGTATCTCACCTCTCTTGTGAGATTAGAACATAAGAAAAGCAGCAGTGGTTCTTGTAAAAGACATCTGTTCTATTAATTACAACTGTTATCATGGGTTACTAACTAAGAGATGAAGTCTCTAAAAAATAAGAGCGATGCCTGAGTGCCTGGGATGTTTGGCAATAGACTGAAATGAATCCGAAGTAGATTCTTCATGCAAGTCACGCCGTATGCTCCTCTCCTTCACAATCACCACCCTGACAGGGAAAAAAAAGCAAAATGTAAAGTAGAAATTTTAATAGAAATGAAAGTTCAAAACTGAGGCTGGGCTTCTCCAGAATACTAATATAGACTGACACCAGTCTACGTTATGACTATCACAGAAATAATTTGTAAAGAAATAGCTAATATTGTTTACCACTGTTTTCAACTTGCTTATATAAAGTCTTATTGTATAAGGTGAAATCATCTCCAAGGTGACTTAATTGAACTACCTGATCTCTTTGTTCTCTGAATTATACTAGACAGTGGTTCTTTGCAACAATTCGCCTCACCATATGACACTGTACATTTTACACTGCTGCAATTAGGCAGTAGTTCTTGTCCAGTGACTCTCTTCCCCTGAAAATCCACAGAGGCCACTGAGCTACCTGTACCCTGCTTAGTCGCAGTTATATCCGACTCTGCAACCCCATGGACTGTAGCCCACCAGGCTCCTGTGTCCATGGAGATTCTCCAGGCAAGACTACTGGAGTGGGTTGCCATGCCCTCCTCCAGAAGATTGTCCCAACCCAGGGATCAAACCCAAGTCTCTCTCAATTGCAGGCCGATTCTTTACCATCTGAGACACCAGGGAAGCCCAATGAACCAACTAGCAACATTCATTATCTGCACTTCATTTTGACCCAAGAAATAAAATCAAACTGTGCTGGTAGTTTCATGTAAAGAAACAGAGTACTTCCCCTTCCTCCCTCCTCCACCTATGAGAAGTCAGGTCCTTTTATTTTACCTTGAAATCTATCTCCCTTCCTTCCTTCTTTTCTCCCTTCCTCCCTCCCATCCTTCCTTTTTCTTTTTTTTCCCAGAAGGTCTTTTACCCATACTTCAGAAGAGGGGTACATTACAATTGCCACCCACTTTGGGGGCCCTTGTCTTCTCTGCTGCTTCCAATTTCATGTTGGATCTTCCAACATGAAACATTAAGAAAATGGCACCCAAGAAAGCATATGCTGCCACGGTAGCACCAGCTGTTATTGCCTAATTTTTCACTTTTAAACACACTTCAGAACTCCCAACTGAAAAACTGTATATATTATACAGAAAAGAAAAAAATTTAGTTTAGATCCACAGTAAAGTAATATTGCTGGGACTTAGAATTACAGCCTGAGTACCATCAGTGTTTCAGGTGTGTTATGTTTTAACAGTGAGGGCGCCACCAAAACCAAAGCAGATCCTATTTCCTTGCAAGATATCAAATGACAGGTTATTGATACCTAAGCTCAGTATTTAATCTATGTTCCATTATAAAATTACCCAACAATCAAGAAACGGAAAAAGCCAAAGGAAAACCTGAAGTATTATTCCCAAGATTTTACGAACAAGAGGCAAACACACAGTCTGTAATTACCTCGTTGGCCAAGCTCAAAGCCATAAGCATTCTAGGAGGGCAAAAGGTTAACGCCACAACGATTGTTTATGTGCCAGTTAGGCAAGGGGATGAGAAACCTCCAAAAATAAGATAAGATTACACATTTCTAAAACATTCACTTAAAGGAGGGGGTGGTAATGCACGCATTTGCCTGGCATCCTAACACCCTCCTGCAGAGGTGGTTCTATATACACCTCAATGGAAGGTGAAGGAGTTCACAGCTTTAAGAGTGAACATGTTTTATTTCCAACTAACAAATTAAAGTATTTGGCAGTAATTTTTTTAAGCAGATGGACTGGAATATTTCAGGAAATGCTAAGGGGCTGGTTTTCTATTGCTTTTTAGAATTTCAAGTTATAAAATAAGATTTTGGCTAATCTAGTCTTCTTCTAAATTCAGCAGTGTTTATTAAAGGCACCAAGCTTTAACTTTCTTATCTGGATTATCAGTGAAGCAGTAGTTAGCTTTAATTAGGAAGGCAAATTCACATGGTCAAAATAATGCTGGATTTGGTGACTTTATTCTTCCCAAATAATGAGAGGTTAAAAAAATAACCATGTGCATGGACAAAATGGGCCCAAACTTATACCATGATTTTCAGGGTGCTCTTAAATTCACTATTTATTCTTCTGCTTTTAAACCCAACCTTGTCTTCAGGAACCTGCCTTATCTTTTACTCTTTCCACAACAAAGATTAGAACACTTTCTTTACAAACACCTATATTTATATTAAGCTCGAACAAACTCATGTTCCCTGTGTCAGGCAAATCCATGGCCATTCAGGTTGACCACTGATCCAAAAGGACACTAAATAAAAATGAAGCTTTGCAAATTCTTGATTTATATTACTTTATCTGTGTAATTCTACTGAATATTCTACTGGATACAAAGGAATTATTCCTCTTTCTTTGGCTTCTTCCTTAGATCAATCATCTGGCCAATATTTATTGAACATCTGCTACACACACAGTTTTTCAAAGAATCGCTTTCACAGGCTGTCCAAACAGCTATAAATTTTGCTAAGATCCAACCCCATAACTTCTTCATTGGCTCTCTAACATAGAAGCCTGTAAAAATATTTTTTAGTAACTAGAAATTTCGTCTAAAGGATAAGAATTCTCTTCACCACACCTACACACTAAAAGAATCCAGTTATCAAGAATAAATGATCCCCCACCTCGTCCATAAATTGGACAGTGAGAGGAAGCATGTTATTCATATCTGCTAATATTTGGCTCCTGAAATCTGGATAATGAGTTGGGTTAATGATTTAAGTTGTGTGCTAAAAGGAGCTGGCTCTCACTGGAGCAGGCTCTCAGGAGCCGACTGCATGCATCTCTTCCCAGCCTCTGGAGACCTCAAGTTGGCAGCCCAAGATAACCGAGAGGAAAACATTTACACCCCTGTGACTATCCTCCAAACATTTCCCTCTCCTGAAAGTTGTCCAAATCTATTCTGCCCTGGATTCAGATCGTAGGAGTTTAGCTACCAAGGGTTACCTTTTACATTAGGAAACCATCACTTCTGAGAAACAGAAAAAACTAAAAACAGAAAATTATAAGATACCCAGCCCTCAGGGAACTTGAGGATCCAACACCAAATACTTCTGAAGTTTGCAAGGGGGTGAACATTTGAAACTGTCAAGAAGAGCTCACAGAGTAAAGGGAAGATGGATTTGATAGAGCACTTAATTGATGGCTATGATTTTGGTCAGCTGGAAAGAGAGGAAACAGTCACCCTATGAGATTACTGAATGGGCAGAGGAAGAGAGGTAAAAGAGTAAGGTGAAGACTTCACTGGTGATCCAGTGGTTAAGGCTCCGAGCTTCCACTGCAGGTGGCACAGGTTCCATCTCTGGTTGGAGAATTAAGATCCCACATGTCAGGTGGCATGTCCACAAAACACACACAGAAGAGTAAGGTGAGCCAGAAAAGTACTGTAGGCCTGTAAGCTTTGACCTGGAAAGCTAGAGGTAGAGCTACTAGGAATAGTCTTTCCAATTTTGCTTGACATGTTGTTTTTCTGATCTTTAACTTCTTTCTGATCTCTGATAATGCCAAGTCCGTTGGTTTTCAGTCTGGTTAGACTAGCACTCACACTAGTACTGGGCACAGCACACTGTTGTGTCATCTGGTAACTCTGAGCCTCCTCCTGGGACATAACAAATTATAGCTGATGCCAGCTTGACCTCATAAAGTCAGCTTGGCTTCATAAAGCTCACATTAGGGCTTCCCAAGGCAATGGTTTAGGATAGATTTCAGCCTAGCCCTTGTCTTCAGCAAGTTGCAAATTATTAGAATTTAAATGCAGATGATGCTCATCTTCAAGATTTAGAAAAAGTATGCGTATGTACTCTTTGAGCCATTCACTTGGAGTCTCAAATGTCTCTCCCCTCCTTATCTTTGCACCCTATAAATACTATACCACAACTACTATTCTTAGTACTAACCTGATAGTATAACCTCTATAGCTTCTGGAATCAAACTGCCTGGGATGAGGTGAAAGGGAAGGAAGAGAGAGATGGGATGTGGCAGGGAGAGGACGGGAGGAGGACCTACTATTTATCAAGACCTTTCTCTGGGCCTTTTTGCAGATCCCATTAAATCCTGACAGCAATCTTGTGAGATAGGAAGACAGTGAGGCTCAGTTCAATACTTTTATTATTGGACTTCCCATGCTTGTTAAAATTTTGATTTCAATAACTGACTACTCTCTTCCTAGGTGCTTTGGGCTCAAAGTGAGGAAATGGCTGTGGTGTATATGTATCTCCAGTTTGCTATATGCCCATAAGGGTAGTCGATATAAAACTTATGAATAGAAATAATGTCAGAAATGGTAATTAACTTCCCAGGTTAAACTTGAAAAATTAAAAATAATAATATTGGGTTTTGGCAATACAAATTATTACAACACAGAAGCAAGAAAAGAGAAGGTGCTTTCCATTTGTGAGCAAAATCCTTGATGCTCTTTTTATCCCACCTCCTATGTCTTCTTCTTACTGAATAAATTTCAAGCTTCCCTAGACTTCCCCTTACAACCCCTTCAGTCCAGGCCTAAGACTATCCCCTACTCTTCTCTTGCTAAAAAAAAAAACAAAAAACTTTCATTTCCTTATAAAATAGCAGATAGCAACAAAGTCAAATAATTATCAACATACAAATGACTGGTAACCCCTTCATTCTCCTAGTTGTTTCTTTAAAGAAGAACATTTGAATTAAGCAAATGAACTAAAAGGAATATCTCATTGGTAGAGCCTCAAGTTGTCTGGCATATGTACAGCTTTATCAACACCCACCCATTCCCAGGCTTCAGTTACTTTGAAAGAAAACTAGGAGAGGAAAGGGTTCCTTCTGAGGCAGGTCAACCTTTACCGGAATTCTATTGTTGAAAGCAAAACTTCTCAAACTTCACTTGTCAAGACACAATTTCTGATTCAGTAGGATTGGGGTGAAGCCAGAATCTGCATTTCTAATCAATCACCA
>NW_011495032.1:19210795-19218198 GCF_000754665.1 Bison bison bison
AGGAGCTGCCTGGGTGCAGACTGCACTTAAGAGTAGCACTGCTTGAAGCTATTCCACTTCACTGCTTGTTCTGAATGCCTCCACTTTGACACCCAGACTTGCAAAATGTATGAAGATATAAGGTCTTTTTTCAATCTAAATTTCAGGAAGGCAAGATCTATAACACTGGGAACTGGAATTGGGGAGGAAAGAAACAAGGGAGAGGATGACATGCACAAATCAAGACACACATGTCTAGACCAAGCCTGCAGGTATTCAGAAGAGAATCACAGAAAGGCTAGATTATTGGGTTTTCCTGCATTTATCTGAGTTATCACCTAGGGAGCCTTTTGGTCGCCTAAAATATCTTTTAGTAAGTAAATGACAGCTTACTTGCACTGTAATGTTACCTTACAGAAAAAGAAATGAATTTTCTAAATGGGAGGGGTCTGATTTGATACCCAACGAGGGCCAGATGTGACAGCAAAAACAAAGATCTTTTATTTTTATTGAAGGTCATTGAATCACTGTGTGTGTGTGTGTTTGTGTGTGTGTGTGTGTACACAAATATGATACCAGCAGAGAAAACTCGGTAAAAAAAAAAAAAACAGAAAACTGAACAAAATATGTAAATACTTTACAAAAATAAAATGTAAATAGCCAATAAACATATGATAAAAAGATAAATATTATTTCACATCCATCAAATTGGCAAAACTTAAATACCCTAATGACACTAACTGTTAACAAGGATGAGGAGCAAGAAGAATTCCCATATACTCTGGTTTTGAGTATTATAAATATGAAGGGGTGCATGCTTTGCAACATAGCAATTCTACTCCTAGGTACATTCCAGAAAAATACTAGTGGATTTTCATTTTAAAAATCCCTACCAGGATTATTTGTAATAGGGGGAAAAAAAGAAACAAACTAAATGTCATTTACAGAAGAATAAACTGTGGCATTTTCAAACTTTAAAATATCATAGAGCTGTGGGAATGAATGAACTAGTTATCCAAAATCAACATGTATGGGGGAAGCTATAGAGAAATACATGCAACATATTATAAGTATGTATTGCAGAAAATTGAAAACAAGCAAAACAATAATTCATTGTTTAGGGCCCAAACACAGGTCTACAGTTTCATGGAAATAAGAAACAACAAATTCAAAAGAGTGGATGGTTCTGCAGGAAGAAGGTAGTGCTTTATTTTTCAAGGTATTCAATAAAAATAAGGGCCTTGGTTATACTTTTTGTATGTCTCACATATTTTATAATAAAAATTTAGGACCTTGTCTTCATAAACTGGTAACCATATTCCCTTAATAGATAACTGATAGCAAGTGACTGCAAACAAAAGTGATATTCAAGTCATATCATTCTAAAATTTACTAAAAATCACTAGAATTAGTGCGATGACTCAAAAGGAGCCATGTGAGTATACTGAATAATCTTTTGCTTTCTAAATCAGTGGTCTCCAAAGTGGGGTACACTGGGCTCAAGAATAAAATATTCAAACATATTTATTCATAAAAATCCCTCTGATTTCTAACTCTTGTCCATTATATAATATACATAATCTTGTTGTTTTTCTTCAGTTGCTAAGTCGTGTCCAACTCTTTACAATCCCATGGACTACAGTCATGGACTGTAGCATGACTGATTCCTCTGTCCTCCACTATCTCCTGGAATTTGCTGAAATTCGTGTCCATTGAATTGGTGACACTATCTAACCATCTCATCCTCTGCTGTCCCCTTCTCCATTTGCCTTCAATCTTTCCCAGCATCAGGGACTTTTCCTGATGAGTCAACAGGCAACTATTTGTATTAGGTAGCCAAAGTATTGGAGCTTCAGTTTCAGCATCAGTCCTTCCAATGAATACTCACAGTTCACTTCCTTCAGTCTCTTTGTAGTCCAAGGGACTCGCCAGAGTCTTCTCCAGCATCACAATTCAAAAGCATCAATTTTTTGGCCCTCAGCCTTCCTCATGGTCCAACTCTCATACTGAAAGTAACTACTGGAAAAACCGTAGCTTTAACTATACAGACCTTTGTCTGCAAAGTGATGTCTGTTTTTAATGCTGTCTAGGTTGGTCATGGGGCTTCCCTCATAGCTCAGTCAGTAAAGAATCTGCCTGCAATGCAGGAGTCCCGGGTTGGATTCCTGAGTCAGGAAGATCCCCTGGAGAAGGAAATGGCAACCTACTCCAGTATTCTTGCCTGGAGAATCCCATTGACAGAGGAGCCTGGCAGGCTAAGGTCCATGGGGTCGCAAGAGTCAAACACGACTTAGCGACTAAACTACTACTACTAGGTTGGTCATAGGTTTCCTTCCAAGGAGCAAGTGTCTTTTAAGTTCATGGCTGCAGGCATCATCCATAGTCATTTTGGAACCCAAGAATATAAAATCTGTCACTGCTTCCACTTTTCCCCTTCTATTTGCCATGAAGTGATGGGACCGGATGCCATGACCTTAGTTTTTTTAATGTTTTTCAAGTCAGCTTTTTCACTCTCCTCTTTCACCCTCAAGAGGCTCTGTAGTTCCTCTTCACTTTCTGCCATTAGAGTGGTATCATCTGCATATCTGAGGTTTTTGATATTTATCCCTGCAATCTTGATTCCAGCTTCTGAGTCATCCAGTCCAGCATTTTGCACAATCTATTCTGCACCAGGATTCCCTGGTGGCTCAGACGGTAAAGCGTCTGCCTGCAATGCAGGAGACCCAGGTTCAATTCCTGGGTCAGGAAGATCCCCCGGAGAAGGAAATGGCAATCCACTCCAGCGCTCTTGCCTGGAAAATCCCATGGACAGAGGAGCCTGATAGGCTACAGTCCATGGGGTCGCAGAGTCGGACATGACTGAGCGACTTCACTTCACTTCATTCTGCATAGAAGCTAAGTAAGCAGAGTGACAATATACAACATTGTCATACTCCTTTCCCAAATCTGAACCAGGAGTTTGTCCAGGTTTAGTTCTAACTGTTGGTTCTTGACCCACTGACAGGTTTCTCAAGAGACAGCTAAAGGGTCTGATACTCCCATCTCTTTCAGAATTTTCCAGTTTGTTGTGATCTACACAGCCAATGGCTTTAGCGCAATCAATGAAGCAGATGTAGATGTTTTTCTGTAACTCTTTTGCTTTCTTCATGATCCAATGAATGTTGGCAGTTTGATCTCTAGTACCTCTGCCTTTTCTAAACCCAGCTTGTACACCTGAAAGTTCTCAGTTCATGTACTGCTGAAGCCTAACTTGAAGGATTTTGAGCATAAGCTTACTAGCATGTGAAATGACTACATCTGTATGGTAGTTTGAACATTCATCGGCATTGCCTTTCCTTGAGATTAGAGTGAAAACTGACCTTTTCCAGTCCTGTGGCCACTGTTGAGTTTTCCAAATTTGTTGACATATTGAGTGCAGCACTTTTACAGCATTATCTTTTCGGATTTGAAATAGCTCAGCTGGAATTCCATCACCTCCACTAGCTTTATTCGCTGTAATGCTTCCTAAGGCGGGTCATTAAGACCTTTTTTGAATAGTCCTTCTGTGTATTCTTGTCACCCATTCTTAAAATCTTCTGCTTCTATTAGGTCCTTATCATTTCTGTCCTTTATCGTGCCCATTCTTCCAAGAAATGTTCCTTTGATCTCCAATTTTCTTGAAGAAATCTCTAGTCTTTCCAATTATATTGTTTTCCTCTATTTCTTTGCATTGTTCATTTAAGAAGGCTTTCTCATCTCTCCTTGATATTCTTTTGAACTCTGCATTCAGTTGGGTATATCTTTGGCTTTCTCTCTTGCCTTTCACTTCTCTTCTTTCTTCAGCTATTTGTAAGGCCTCCTCAGACAAACACTTTGCCTTTTTGCATTTCTTTTTCTTGAGGATGGTTTTGGTCATCGCCACTTGTACAATGCTACAAACCTCCATCTGTAGTTCTTTGGTGCTCTCCCAGATCTAATCCCTTGAAATTTGTCACCTCCACTGTATAATCATAAGGGAGTTTACTTAGGTCCTACCTGAACGGCCTATTGGTTTTCCTTACTTTCTTCAATTTAAGTCTGAATTTTGCAATAAGGAGCTCTTGACCTGAGCCAGTGAGCTCCAGGTCTTGCTTTTGCTAGCTCTATACAGCTTCTCCATCTTTAGCTGCAAAGAATATAGTCAATCTGATTTCAGTAAGAACCATCTGGTAATGTCCATGTGTAGAGTCATCTCTTGGGTTGTTGGAAAAGGGTATTTGCTGTGACAAGCATGTTCTCTTGCGAAACCTCTGTTAGCCTTTGCCCTGTTTCATTTTGGACTCCAAGCCCAAACTTACCTGTTACTCCAGGTATCTCTTGACTTCCTACTTTTGCATTCCAATCCCCTATGATGAAAAGGACATCTCTTTGGTGTTAGTTCTAGAAGGTGTTGTAGGTCTTTATAGAACTGGTCAACTTCAGCTTCTTTGACATCAATGATTGGGGCATACACTTGGATAACTGTAATGTTGAATTGCGTTGGAAATGAAGCAAGATCATTCTATCGATTTAGAGGTTGCAATTAAGTACTGCATTTCAGACACTCGTTGATCCTATTTCTTTTAAGGGATTCTTGCCCACCAGTAGTAGATACAATGGTTATCTGAATTAAATTCACCCAATCCCGTCCATGTTAGTTCACTGATTCCTAAAATGTTGATATTCAATCTTGCCATCTCCTGCTTGACTACACTCAATTTACCTTGATTCACAGACTTAACATTCCAGGTTCCTAAGCAATATTGTTCTTTACAGCATCAGACTTTAGTTTCATCCCTAACACATCCACAACTGTCATTTCAACTTTGGCCCAGCCACGTCATTCTTTCTAGAGCTATTAGTACTTACCCTCTGCTCTTGCCCAGGAGCATAATGGTCACCTTCTGACCTGGGGGGCTCATACTCTGGTGTCATATCTTTTTGCCTTTTCATATTGTCTATGGGATTCTCCAGGCAAGAATACTAGAGTGGGTTGCCATTTTCTCCTCCAGTGAACCACATTTTGCCAGAACTCTTCACTCTGACCTTTCCATCTTGGGTAGCCCTGCACAGCATGGCTCATAGCTTCATTGAGTTACACAAGCCCCTTCACCACAACAAGACTGTGATCCACGAAGGAGAATGTACATAACAGAAACAAGCATAAATTAATGTATATATGTGCTTGCACAGTGGTAAGAGTATGTCACATATAAAATATTCATTGATCCATGTTCAAAATTTTAAAAGTTTAGAAGCCAATATTCAAGATGACCACTGACTTTAAAAATCACCCATCCAGGTAACCTATACCCAAACCCTGAAGTTTAAAAATAGGAATTTTGGAAGAGGACCACATTCACAAAGAGTTTTATTAGTGAAAAATACACTGAAGTAGATGATTAAAACTACAACCTGGTATCAAACCATGTTTGAAAACTTTCTATAGATCAAATTTTACATCAGGCTTTAAAATAAATATTGATACCAATGTCAACCAGTGCAGTATCAAGTCTGGATATGTTAGTGTTGAATATTCTGTTTAAAAAAGAAAAAAACAGAAATCATTTGGAAAATTCACGTGGAAACGGGACACAGTCTAGGAAACTGACTGCCTCTCATTAACACAAGAGCTCAGTTAACATTCTCCAACTGCTCTCAGCTATTGATATTCATTTCAGAACAGGCAGGACACATTTAGAAAATGGCACATCACCAGAAAGTGTGGGTGAGGGTGTGCAATTTTGCCTATTACAATGCAGCCAGAATCTTTCCAGAACCAACTTCAGGAGCCAAAGAAGGAAATTTGTTGCATAAAACCTTTACATTGGGATGCAATCCTCCTACAAAATAAACTATATAAAATTGAGTAGTATCATCTCACTATAAATAGTCATTCATTGAGGACGCATTTTAAAATAAACTTTTTGGCCTTTAAGCTAGTGATTCTGGTTATTGACAACTGAATTCATAATTAAAAAGATATAGTTTCACTCAATGTATAATAAAGAATCTACATTTACCTCTTAATAAAAATGAGGTGACTATTTATTGACATGTATCATTTATTAATTTAACAGTGACAGAAAAATGTAAGAACAGACACATTAGCCAGCTACGATAAAGGCTTGACTTTGGGCAGAAGCAGAAACAGAGGTAGGTGGATGCTAAAACTATCATTAAGCCATAAATTGAGGGAAATTAATCTATTTACTAGGATCAGTGTGCATTTTACTCTAATAATATTGTTTTCTACCAAGTAAGAAAAGCCTTTTCAAAAGCATTTCTTTGGATACTAATTTGGAAAATCTCACTAAAGGGAGAGATCTTTAGTAGTACCAATTTATACCTACATCTATTTCATGGCTTGTAAAGGAGGTACACATCTCTTAAAAAGATACAAAGTTTATACATAAAACTATCTGTCCTTTCACATCTGAGAATAGAAAGAAGTATCAAAAATTTCTCATCCTGTTTCCATTGCTGACTATTTGTTAAGGTGCATCACAGGATGAAATAGATCATGCAAAGACAGATAAGTTTTTGATGAAAGTATTTGCTATGATTTCTTATTTCTTCCCACAAGTTCATGAGACAAAGTAATCAATCTAATATCCAGGCTTTTGAAGCAGTGGCCCTTTTATTAGAGTGTATTTCAGATCAGATCAGTCGCTCAGTCGTGTCTGACTCTTTGCGACCCCATGAATCGCAGCACGCCAGGCCTCCCTGTCCATCACCAACTCCCGGAGTTCACTCAGACTCATGTCCATCGAGTCACTGATGCCATCCAGCCATCTCATCCTCCGTTGTCCCCTTCTCCTTCTGCCCCCAATCCCTCCCAGCATCAGGGTCTTTTCCAATGAGTCCACTCTTCGCATAAGGTGGCGAAGTACTGGAGTTTCAGCTTTAGCATCATTTCTTTCAAAGAAATCCCAGGGCTGATCTCCTTCAGAATAGACTGGTTGGATCTCCTTGCAGTCCAAGGGACTCTCAACAGTCTTCTCCAACACCACAGTTCAAAAGCTTCAATTCTTCAGTGCTCAGCCTTCTTCACAGTCCAACTCTCACATCCATACATGACCACAGGGAAAAACCATAGCCTTGACTAGACGGACCTTTGTTGGCAAAGTAATGTCTCTGCTTTTGAACATGCTATCTAGGTTGGTCATAACTTTCCTTCCAAGGAGTAAGCGTCTTTTAATTTCATGGCTGCAGTCACCATCTGCAGTGATTTTGGAGTCCAGAAAAATAAAGTCTGACACTGTTTCCACTGTTTCCCCATCTATTTCCCATGAAGTGGTGGGACCAGATGCCATGATCTTCGTTTTCTGAATGTTGAGCCTTAAGCCAACTTTTTCACTCTCCGCTTTCACTTTCATCAAGAGGCTTTTGAGTTCCTCTTCACTTTCTTCCATAAGGGTAGTGTC